>NC_088648.1:18948509-19033509 GCF_964019385.1 Sycon ciliatum
CCAGGCTTACGGGGTATTTGCTATCTATGTCGCTGGCATTGGGCCCCGTGTGCAGGTTGAGGACGAGGTCATTTTATGCACTGATTATGAACCGTGAGTCGTGGCATGCAAAACTCAGCTGGTCTCAAATGGCGCTTCAAGATCTGGAGTTTTGGTCTGGCTCGTTTAGTCAATGCCACGGTCAACCTTTTTGGAAAAAAGACCCCAGGGTGACAGTGCTCTCGTGGTCCGACGCGAGCGACTCTGGCTGGGGAGGTTTCTCAGTTACATCAAAAGGAACTGAATTAGCTAAAGGGGAATGGACCAAAGAAATTGTGCAGGCTGGTGCCAGCTCCACATGGCGTGAGCTGCGAGCTATTTTGTTGGTTCTGAGTTCGCTGTCGAAAGAGATTGAAGGTGGCGTTTGCATTCACAGAAGCGATAACCAGGCAGCCGTGCACATAATACAAGTAGGCAGTTCAAAATCTCATTTGCAGAGCGAAGCACTGGAGATTCACAAGCTGTGCGCCGTGCATGGTATTCAGTTGCTGGCAGAATGGGTGCCTCGCGAAGAAAATGAGCTGGCCGATTACCTTTCAAAGCTGTCTGATACGGATGACTGGCAGTTAAATCCCAAATTGTTCGATTGGCTTGATTCGATGTGGGGCCCTCACAGCATTGATTGCTTTGCAAGCAGCAGAACAAAGCAAATGAGTAGATTCTGCTCAAGGTGGTGGAACCCGGGGTGCTCGGGTATTGATGCATTCACTGTGAATTGGAGCGGAGAAAGAGTTTGGCTGGTACCACCAATGTACTTGATAGGGCGTGTGGTAGATATGTTGATCGTGTCAAAATGCCACGGTACTTTGGTTGTTCCAGAATGGCAATCGGCGCCATGGTGGCCAAAGTTGCGTTGCGGCCCAAAGTGGGCAGATTTCGTTAAGGAGGCAATCAGCCTGCCAAAGTCTCATGATACCTTCCTGGAGGGTACTTGTCCATACAATTTCTTTGGGGGCAGTGTGAGTCCTTGTGACGTGTATGCACTACGCATTTGTACAGTGACAAACTGTGTTTGTTAGAAGAGGGATGCTGAAATTCGCCGGCCGCTGGAGTTTTTCTCTGACGGAAAGATGTCTGTTTGTGGAGCATGTGGTGATGAGCGAGAATGCGTGCATGCAGTGTCTGCGAGGTCCTGCTGCAGGATGTCCCCACTGTGGGGAGGTGATTGTGCTCTGAGCACGTAAGCAACTGCCTGGCAGTGGAAAGCTGTGGGTGCGAGTGAATGGCAGGAGTGGTGGAAGATCGCCAGGTATAGCGACGACATCCCCCTGGGGGAAGAAGGAAGCTGACGAGTCGACTGCTCTGACATAGCCAGCTAGGAAGCATTGACAGAAACCATTCTATTCTCTGTTCAGAACCAGCCAAGGACAACCTCTCAGAGGACATGAAGGCGCTGGAACAATGTCTGCCATCCATTATGAATATGAGTCGGGCACCAAGAACTGTGAAGAAGTACGACTCTGCTTTCTGTAGATGGAGCAAATGGGCAGAGCGTCAGAAGGTGCCTCATCTGCCAGCAGACCCATTTCACGTAGCCCTATATCTGGTCTACATCATGCAAGATGCCAAAACTGTCAGCCCATTGGTCTCAGCCGTGTGCGCCTTGTCATGGAAACATGATATCCAGGGATACTCGGACCCATGCTCTAACGGAGTGGTGAAGAATGTGATGCAGGCAGCCAAGCGCTCTCTGGCTCGACCGAAGGATAGAAAATTGCCATTATCAAAACCACTTCTGGAGCGCCTCCATCGGGAACTGTCAAGCTCATCACTGCAAGACCTGCAGACCCTAACCCTCATAGTACTGGGTTATGCCGGTATGATGAGGTGGGATGATTTGGCCAACATCTTCGTGGATGAGGTAGCCATCAAGTCATCACATATGGCGGTCTTCCTGCAAGTTCGCAAGAACGACCAACTGAGGCAAGGTAGCTGGGTGTTCATCAGCCGGTGGGAGAGTGACCTGTGCCCGGTATCGCTAGTGGAGCATCTGATTGAAAAAGGAGGGCACCAAGGTCATGTCAAGCTGTTCGGGCGTATAGCTCGTGTAAAGGGCAGGACCGCCATCAAGCACTCGCTATCCTACAGCAGAGCAAGAGAGTTAGTGCGTGAAGCTCTGAAGCGTATCGGCGTAAACCCAGATGAGTATGGTTTACACAGTTTGAGATCGGGAGGTGCATCCACGGCTGCTGCAGCAGGAGTACCAGATAGGCTCATTCAGCGACAGGGAGGATGGAGAAGTGATGCTATGAAGGCTTACATTCAGGAATCCCTGCCCAATCTGCTGCAGGTGTCTCAAGTGCTAGCTGTGTGACTCTACTGCTATGCTTTAGTGTCCTTGCTGTGGCTGTCCCCCCGCAGTTGTTATTCTGTGATGAGTGTGTGTGAGTGTGTGTGTGTGTGTATGTGAGAGAGAGAGAGAGTGTGTGTGTGAGTATGTGTGCAGTACTGACGTGTGAGTGAGAAAAGAAGTTTTCATTTCTTGTTGGCTGAGTTTTACGAAATAAACAAGAAATGTTGTTCTTTTCGAACGAACAGGTCTGGGACCGAGGTCCAACAGTTTTGGGCGTACTGGTACGCCGCAGTCCCTCATCTTTTGTTTTCTTGCTTTGCAAGCTGGTTTCCCACCCTCCCTCCCAATGAGGAGCTTTGTACGGTTTTCACACACAGATCATGATTGTGAGAGCGCTGCGTTACTCTCTCTCTCTGATAGATTTCTCAATATTGCTGCTACAATACAGGTTATAAGTTGTGCGAGGTGTGGAATGTGCGGATGCTCTGTCGATTGCTGTGCTTTTCTGTATGATTCACCTCGCACAATGCTGTCACTCTATGAGGTGTTGTTTTCGCTGGACGTTTTTCTGTCTGTGTTCTGGACACAAGAGTGCAACCAGCCTTGCTGTGGCTGTCCCCCCGCAGTTGTTATTCTGTGATGAGTGTGTGTGAGTGTGTGTGTGTGTGTATGTGAGAGAGAGAGAGAGTGTGTGTGTGAGTATGTGTGCAGTACTGACGTGTGAGTGAGAAAAGAATAAGTTGAATATTGATGTGAACGCTGTTAGACTTTTAAATTCAAGAGGAGACTGTCCGTGAGGAGAGATTACATGTATGTCCAAGCAGGGTAGGACACTGTACCCTCTTACTCGCGTATGCTATGAGTGGCCCAGTTCCAGTTCGTTCTGAGGAGATGGTGATAAGCTGCTGTCTTGAACTTTTGGATGTTCTTTGGGTGAAATGGGTGGGGAATGATAGAGGTAGGCAGCTGGTTCCAAATTGGGATGACGGAGTGGGGAAAGGCTCGGCTCACATTGTTCCGGGAATTGGCAGGAAGAACATTCTGTAACTGATGGGGATGCGCGGTGGACAGTCGTACAGCCTGGCGGGTGAGGCGTGTGGTCCTGGGTATGTATGTCGGGGGTGGAGCCATTCTCGAGAGAAGAGCGGGAGAATTATCGCAAAGTGCTTTATACAGGAGGCAGAGGGCAGCGATGGTGCGGCGAATTATGAGGCTAGGAAGCCAGCATTGCGGATGTATTGCCTTGATGGCTCGCTCCTGCACCCAGTCCAGCCGATTCAAGTGGGAAGGAGCTGCCCCCATCCAGACGATTGGGCAGTACTCCATAACCGGCCGGACAAAGGCTTTGTAGGCTCGAAGCCGGGCAGGAATAGTCAGCAAGTGAAATGCCTTGCGCAAGGCTCCAAGTCTCTGCGTTGCTCGGACTACAACAGTTCGGATATGCTGGCTGAATTTTAGCTGATGGTCAAACGTGACGCCGAGTACTTTGACGGAGGGCTGCTCCTCGACAGGAGTTCCATTGAAGACAATGGGGGGTATTGGCCAGTCCCGACGATGGTGGAAAATTGTAAGGGCCTGAGATTTGGCTGGCTCGAACTGCACTTTCCAATCCGAGCCCCAACTGGATACTAGGTCGACAGCAGCCTGGAGTACTCTAGCGTTGTCAGGAACAGCAGCGAGCGTTGCAATTTCGGCGTATAGGGTTGTGTCATCGGCGAATGAGGCAAGGTTGGAGCCGATTGGGAGGTGGTCTTCAAGGTCGTTGACGTAGACCAAGAATAAGGTGGGCCCCAGGATACTGCCCTGTGGCACCCCAGCCTTAACTGGGCGTCTGGCTGATGTCTGGCCGGAGATGAGGACTTGAAGTGTGCGGTTGCAGAGGTAGTCTTGGAGCCACCGATGCAGGTCTCCCGAGATGCCATACACTCTAGCCTTGTGCAACACACCAGTGTGAGACACCCGGTCAAATGCTCCAGCAATGTCGATGGCCAGCACTCGAGAAGCTCCTTTATCTCCGGCGGTGTGCACCCACTGGTGGTGGAGAGCAGTCAGCAGGTCTGCTGCACTGTGGCCGCGACGGAATCCATATTGCCGTTCTGACAGGACGTGATTCGTCTCCATGAAGTTGCTCATTGCCCTGTTGACTATGGTCTCCATGACCTTGGAGAGGATGCTCAGTAACGACACTGGTCGATAGTTTGATGGCGACGATTTAGACTTGCGCTTGTGGACTGGAACTACGTTTGCAACCTTCCACTGTTGTGGCTGGACACCGGAGCGAAGACAGCATGTAAATAGTTTTGAAAGCGGCCGTGCCAATTCTGCAGAGCAAGCTTTCAAGACGCGGGCAGGTATCTCATCTGGACCAGTGGCCTTGGTGGGGTTGAGCTGGCGGAGAGTTCGCTCGACTGTGGTTTCGCGAAACCGGACGGTGCAGAGGTTGCGGTCAGTACGTGGTCGGACGTAAGGAAATGGAGCGGATAGGTCGTCTGCCCCTAGACTGCATTTGTTGGCGAAGTGTTCGGCCATGCACTCTGCTTTGCTGCGGTTGGTGTCGTGCTCCGTACCATCGGTGCTGCGGAGAGTAGGTATGTGTAACAGGTTTAATCAAACTTGAAAAGTAAGAGGCCTGGTTGAGCGTGCCTCGACCAGTTATATGCAAAATGTGATAGTATACATGTGGCAATGGCGCCAATGAAGGTGCTAATAGACAGGCGTAAGACGCATGAGGTGCGAGGGAGTGTAAAGTTATAGAGAACAGGGGAAAACTGTTACATCATCCCCCTCCTATGGAGAGGAAGGAGCTTATAACCCAAATGCTCAAGTGGAATAGAGTACAATAAGCGCAAACACGTGCGAGACGAAAAAAGGCTTCGCACTGAAGTAACACAATAAGACGACTGAAACTCCATGCAAATAAAAGTGTAATAAGCTCAACAAATGTGTAAGGTGAAACTAGAAGTTCAACTGCAAAACTCAGCGGGCAGAAGCCAAGGTTTTGTACTTCTGAAGTGGAACAATGTCATTACCAGATTCATCCAACAAATAATGTTCAGGCTCCCAAGTGGCATCAGAGTAGCCTTGCCACTTGACTAGGTACTGAAGCTGATTCTGCCGGCGGCGGTGACTGAGAATGTTCTCCACCACATAGCGGGCATGACCATCAAGGTCCGTGATAGGCGGAGGCGTAGGCTGTCTCCTATTAGGAATAGCGTTCTTCTCGTAGGCACGGAGTGCCGACACATTAAATACCGGGTGACAGCGGCTGGTATGAGGCAACTTGAGCTTGTAGGCATTCGGGCCGACCACATGGGTTATAGGAAAGGGGCCAAACCACTTGGGGCGTAATTTATGGGATGGTCGGTCCCGAGCTTCAGGAGTCAGGAGGAAATCCCGGTAGACCATTACCAAATCTCCCACCTTCAGCTTTCCCTCGACCCTTGTCCGATCTGCATAGAAGGCCTGACGAGCTTGAGCTGCCACTAGCGCATCTTGTGAGATCTTGACCGCGTCTTGTCTTGCTTGCAACCAATCAGCTGAATCTCTGCCTCCCTGAATAGGGTTGAGGAAGTCGGGTGGCGCTCTGGGATTTAGACCGTAATTTAAGAAGAACGGTGTGTTTCCTGTAGATGATTGAGTAGCGCTGTTGATAGAAAACTCACAGAGAGGTAGGAGCATATCCCAGTTATCTTGTTTATGATTTACAAAAGCCCTCAGCACATCCTCTACTATTCTGTTTACTCGTTCAGTTAGGCCATCTGTCTGAGGGTGATTGGCAGTACTAAATGCTAGTTTCGTTCCTAAGCGATCAAACAATTCCTGAAAAAATGCTGCCGTAAATCTTGGATCACGATCACATACAATACTAGAACTCAAACCATGAAGTCGAAATACATGTTGAATATACAGATCAGCACTTCCTTTAGCGTCAATAGTAGAGGAAGTAGGTGCTAAATGTACACACTTTGTCAAGCGGTCTACAAATACATATATTGCATCATGACCTGTATCGGTCCTAGGCAAACCCATGATAAAATCCATCGAGATATCCGCCCACGGTTGACTGGGCACTGGTAAATTCTGCAAGAGACCAGTTTTTAGCTGGCCGCCTTTAACTCGTTGGCAGACGTCACATGACTTGACAAACGCCTTTACATCCAGTCCCATTCTGGGCCAATAGAAATATCTAGCGAGTCTGAAATAGGTGCGATCTCGACCGGGATGCCCCGCAGTCACACAGTCATGGTATTCTTGAAGCAGGGCGAGTCGGAGTTTGCTACTCTTTGGAATGCATAACCTGTTCTGTGGTGAAGATCTGAGATAAAGATAACCGGGTGTTTCATTTAGAAGGTAACGGTCGTGCAGATTGTCATGGCTTGAATTTTTCAGTCTCCTGATAATGGGAGCAAGATCCTTGTCGCACTTGTAACCGCTGACAATTAACTGCGCTAAGTCTGGATTAATCTCTAGGGTATGCTCAATGGCATTCAACTGAATGTTAGGATAGGATGACCCGCCTATTTCAGAATCACTGAACAGATCTGGACGGCGTGAAAGCGGGTCGGCAATGTTTTTCTTTCCTGGTTTGTGAAAGACCGTGAAGTCATAGTCAGCTAAAAACTCTACCCATCTTGCCTCACGCTTGGTGAGAGTCGGTTTGGTTCGTAAATAGACAACACCCATATTATCAGTCATCAGGTCAAAGTGGCGAAATAGATAGATTCTCCAGCACTTTAATGCAAATACCACAGCCAACGTTTCCCTCTCGGCCGCAGTATAGTTGCGTTCTGCAGCTGACAGTTTCCGACTACAATAGGCTACGGGATGCAAATCCATATCTTCTCCCTGCTGTAGGAGCACACCCGCCACGGCAAAGTCACTTGCGTCAGTTTCTACCGTGAAGCTTTTCTCAACATCGGCCAGTTGCAACACTGGCGCCTCGAGTAATGCTGATTTTAGAGACTCGAATGCCTTCTGTCTAGCAGCGCTCCATTCAAAGCGTGAATGTTTTCCGGTGATTTCTTCTAATGGACGAGAGATGGTCGAGTGTCGATCTATGAACCTTCGGAAATAGTTTGCAAAGCCAAGAAACTTCCTCACATCAGTTACTGACGACGGAGTTGGCCATGTTTCCACAGCACTTATCTTCTTGGGATCAGGGGAAATTGATGTGCCGTTGATTTTATGCCCCAAGAAGAGAACTTCTCTCACGCCGAATTCGCATTTAGACTGTTTGCAATACAGCTCGCTATTTCTAAGTGTTTCTAGAACTGTTTGAAGATGATGCAGATGATCTTCCCAGGTCTTGCTAAAAACTAGAATGTCATCCAAGAATACTACAACGAATTTTCGGAGATGCGGTTGCAGAATAGAGTTCATGAGTGACTGAAAGGTTGCCGGGGCATTAGTCAGCCCGAATCCCATGACTCTAAATTGGAAGTGACCGAACGGCGTATTAATGGCCGTCTTAGAAACATCCGAGTCTTGAATTCTGATTTGATTGTACCCCGACCGCAAGTCCAACTTGGAGAAATATGCACTGCCCTGGATCGTGTCGAATAAGTCATCAATATTAGGAAGACAAGCTTTGTTTTTGATCGTAATTCTATTCAATTCTCGCCAATCGCACACCATTCTCAGAGTACCATCCGACTTCTTCACAAAAAACACGGGTGCACCGTATGGCGACTTACTTGGCTCAATGAATCCCTTCTCAAGTAATTCTGACAGCTGTGACTGGAGCTCGTCCATCTCTGGTTTCGGCAAGCGGTAGGCGGGTCGAGACGGTGGTCTGGTTCCATCTTCTATCTGGATTTCATGGTCGATTGGTCTCTTCGGTGGAAGCTCATTCGGCAGCTCGTCTGGAAATAAATCCTGGTACCTCTTGAGCAGGTTCTGGATGTCCTGTTGCTCTGATTCCTGGAGTTGTGGCCCGGAACGATTCTCCTCGTTTGCAGCAGTGACCCATGCAAGAAACCCTTCGGCTCCACTCCTCAGGGCATGACGAGCTTGTCGGCCACTGATAAACATGCTTTCCACAGATGGCCGGTCGGCTGTCGGCGGGTTAGCTGAAGGCAATTTGGCAACAAAGGGCTCACCGTCCAACTGAACTTCGTTCGTACGGAAGTTGATACTGGGGTTGTTCCTTGTAAGCCACGGCTTGCCAAGAATAGCGTCGTAGCGAGTCAGGGGATACACAGTAAAGTGCTGTTCCTCACTGAAGCCCCCGACTGTCACCTTTAGCGTGCGTGTGGAAATCTGCGGGACCTCGCTGGTCGAGCCGTCCGCCAATGTTACGCTCAGCATTTCTGAGCTTGCATCCGTGTCAAGATGATGCTTTCGAACAAAACCGTCTGCAATGAAGTCATGCGTCGAACCGGAATCTATCAGCATCACTGCATGGCGACCGCCGATCTTTCCCTGTATGCGCAGTAGGTCGTGTTCAGGTTCATTGCCGACGCTGACGTTGCTGACATGACACCTTTCTGCAACGGGACAATTTCCTACAGCTATGGGTGTCTCCGGCTCCGTAGGTTCCTGGAGAGCAACGTCTTCAACCTCCAGAGCTCCGAACCGGTTAGCGACTGGTACCGGCGTGGGTGCTTGGGTCGTCGCCAGTAAGCGCACCCCCTTTCTTACTGGCGACCAGCGTTTGGGTAGCGCTGTCCACCCTCAGTACAGTCTTTAGCGAGGTGGCCTGGCTTCCTGCAAGCAAAGCAGTGTCCCATTGCTCGCAGTTGGACACGCTCTTGGTCCGTCAGCTTGCGGAGGCCCTGACCACGGAAGCTGGGCACGGAACGCGACTCTCTACTGGCTGGTGGCCCCGACGCCGGTGGCCCTGGCGACTGCTCCACGGTGTTTGCTGCCATGACAGCTTGCTCCAGGGTACGTGGATGCTCACGCATGACCTGTCGCTGGATGTGCGGCGTAAGACCCCTGACGAACAGCAGCGCTCTGGTGTGGTGGTCGATTTCCGGCACTTGCAGGCTGAGGCGAGTGAAAGCAGCAATGTATGCGTCCAGCGACCCGCGCTGCGCTGCGGAAATTAGTCCCATACGCGATGTTTCCTCGTTGTGCCGTGGTCCGTACACATCGCCAAGTGCCGCTTTCAGAGCAGGCCAGTCGGAAAACACTTGGTTAGCTTCCAATGCCGCTATCAACCAAAGACGAGCGTTTCCAGTCAAAAATCCTGCCGCGTAGTCGACCCTCTGTGCCGCATTTGGGAGTGCCAACGACCGTAGGGCCATGTCCATTGTAAACGTCCATTCTTTGAATGTAGCGGAATCTCCTCCAAACACAGGCGGCTCTTTCGTAAGGCGAGGTGTTGGCTCCCACGGTTCCGAGTTCGGATGTATCGTTCGGTTTCCTTGGCTAACGCGCTGAGCGGTCTTGATATCGTTTATCAGCCGAACGACGAGTACGAGGAGCGTAAGCAGAGCGACCAGAACACCTGCCAAAAGCAGAGTAGTAACCATCCTCTGCTACCAGTGTAACAGGTTTAATCAAACTTGAAAAGTAAGAGGCCTGGTTGAGCGTGCCTCGACCAGTTATATGCAAAATGTGATAGTATACATGTGGCAATGGCGCCAATGAAGGTGCTAATAGACAGGCGTAAGACGCATGAGGTGCGAGGGAGTGTAAAGTTATAGAGAACAGGGGAAAACTGTTACAGTATGGATGGGCTGTTTCCGTGGCCAGAGGCCTTCTTGATGGTTCGCCACCATTCACCAGACGCCATACACCCAGAGGCTAACTTCTGCGCCAGGCTTGCTGTGAATGCCTGCTTGGCAGCTGCCAGGCAATGGTTAGCCGAGTGCTTGGCGACATTGTAACGGGCTTGCAGCTGGGCACTTGACCGGTCGGCGCAGAGTCTCCTCCATGCTCTTTGTTTCTGTGCTACAGCCTCAGTGCATTCCGGTGTCCACCAAGAGGGGTTAGATGGTTTCATGCACAACTGCTTAGACGGTATGTATCGGCGCATTCCTTCCAGAAAATTCTGGGTCAAGTGCATACACATTGCATCAGGATCATCACTGACAGTGGACTGCCAATCTGTTGTTCTAAAGAAGTGGCGGAGTCTGTCCCAGTCTGCGCGTTGGTAACGCCAGACAGTTCTGGTCACTGGTGGTTCCTCTGCTGTGCTTACATGAAAGTCAGCTAGGACACAGGCATGGTCAGAGTTTCCCAGAGGTGCTAAGGTATTGACGGTCGCATCTCCCGGTAGGTCAGTCATTATTAAGTCGAGTGGGTTAAGGCCCCTGGTGGGCTCATGCACGTGCTGCTCCAAGCAGTGAAAAGCACACATGTCTTCAGTGTACACACCTGCATGAGTTGTCTTGGTGCTGCCGAGCCAATCCACGTTGTGTACGTTAACATCTCCAGCCAATACCACATATTGACAAGATTTACGGGCCAGGTCAATGCCAGCACTGATGGCTTCAAGGGTACTGATGTCATTGTCGTGGCAGGAGCCAGAGCGATATGCAGCACACACAGCCACTGACTTCTTATCCACAGTTCTGACACTCAGCAATATTAGCTCCTCATTACCGACCTGGATGTCATCGAGTTCTCGGAGGGCCAGACTGGCTTTAACCCAAACCGCAACTCCTCCTCCATGAGCTGTTCGATCCTTCCGCAGTGGGGAGTAGTACCCAGGCAAGGACAGTCCGGAATCAGTAGCCTTCTCAGGGGTTAGCTTGCTCTCTGTGACAATGGCAATGTCAGGTTGGTGAACGTGTACAGCATGGTGAAAGTCACCAGGTTTACTCAGTAGTCCAAATGTGTTCGTCAGCAGGATCCGAAAGGATCTAATTGCAGCTTTGAGCTTGAGTGTCGGAGGACTCGGAGAGAGCGTCACTGTGTGAGCCGGACAAGGTGTCCCCCTTTAGAGCATCACTGAGAGTGTCACTGTGTGAGCCGGACAAGGTGTCCCCCTTCGGACGCTCACGGTGGCGCCAAACCCGCGCGTACAGTGGGCGAGGCCAAAAGTTTGGAGCAGTGGCGATTTCAAGGTCAGTCGCATCGATCATCAAGCAGGCAGACACTTTCCCATATTCTGTGGTGTGTATGCTGCACTGGTGAACCTTCACCGGTTTGTTTACTGCTGCAGAGCGTTGCTCAGTGAATTCCTTGACACTTTCTTCACTGCTATGTGAGTTCAAATTGCCCACATAGATTACGGCTTTCTTCACTCTGTGAGGTTCTTTTGATACCAGTTTCCACGTGTCATCCGTGATTGGCTCTAGCTTCAGTGGCTTGGGCTTGACAGTGGGCCGCTCAATTGCCTGGGACTTGTCCTCATCCTCGGTTGACGTTTCATGGTCACTGGCAGGGTCACCCACGCTACGGGAAGTGCTACGGTGTTCGTCTGCATCAGTGGTACACGTGGCAGCCTGGCCTGCGCGAGTACGGGTACGCTTGCTGGTCCTTCCCGCTGTACTCTCCATCGTACGCTGGCTGTGCTGGTTGTGGGCAACTGCTGGAGGAGTCAGGGGAGAAGCACTTGCTGCGACAATGGCGGACTCCCTGAGGGCGACAACCTCCTCGTTCAGGCCTGCAATTTGCCTCGATAAATCATCGATCCTATTCTTTAGTCGTGTCTTGCGGTCTGCGGACTCCGTCACAAATGTTGCCAGCGTCTTTACTACGTCTAAAATCGAAGACTCGATCCCGGGGAGGGAGCACAACAATTTTACCTCCGAATCCGTCAGCCCGCGAACGGCAGCTTTTGCTGGAGGCATGGCGGAGGTAGGCCAAAGCTATCCGATGTCTACCTAGTTTCCTACTACTACTACTATACCTAATGTATACCTAATGTCAGGCCGGCCTGATGCCGGTTTCCTGGCGAGAAACTGTGGGAGCCTCAGAGCGCAAAAGCCTGCACCCTGCTCCAAAGTTTGAAAAAAAAGTATGGTTGAATGCTGTGTAAAATAGTCATTAGATTGTGGGGAAAGGAGTACATGGGAAAAGCTCTGAAGGAAAACTTGACTATCACCACCAGGACTCGAACCAGGGACCCTCTCGTATTGCTAGCGATTCTTTACCGCTAAGCTAAGGTGTAATCGTCACCCAAACCTCGACTATTCAACATTTGCCTTGTAAAACGGAACAAAATGAAAATACCTAAACGTACCGAAATCAACTAGAGTCTTGTGGTTTAGCCGAAAGCAGGTCGTGCGTAAGAAGGTAACACCACTAACTCACTGTAATCCTAGTTCCATGACGTTTAGGTATGTCACAGCATTACAGAGTGATATAGATGACTTCGCACTAAATGTTTTCATTATTACTATTAGCACATTAAGCCGGCTAAATACAGCCGATACGTTCTGCAGAGACACGTTCTTCGTGGCGTGTGTAGGCAACAAGTTCAGGCTGCGCAAGGGTGCATTGTATTGAGTAATTGTTGCTGTTGATTTGCTACTCTTTTGTTTTCCCTCTCCTTACTTCTATTTTTCACCGTGGTTGGCAACCACCCACTCTTGTTGCAAAGCCCGAAGCACGCAGTTACTGTCATCATTCGAGCATCCCTGGTCGCGCGAAATGAATGATCTTCTGATCGCCTTGACTTACGGATACAATTCTGGAGTAGGCTTTCCTCAAACCAGCCCGTTCTTTCGCCCGTTCGGCTTTTCGGTAAACTCAAAAATACATCAGATTCGGCTGCAAAATCAGCTTATTGTTCGAAAATCGCCTTGAAAAGTGGACTATATTGGAAAATCAGCTAAAAGTATTATTGGCGTATTGGCTTAAAATTGGTGAGATATTGGAAGACTTGGTAGATTTTCGGCGATTCTCAAAGGAGCTTTCAAAAATCGGCGAAAGGCTAAGCGAATTCTCGATAAGTCACGTTTTTTTTCCAAAACTTTCGGGGGGCCGATTTCTGTAATTTACAAGTAACCATCTTCCTAATGGAAAATGTTTGTTTGACAGGAGGTCAAAGGACACGAGTAACCCGACCTCAACGCACTAGTACTACAATTATTGAAGCAGAAACCTCCAGCGGGCATGCTTTCAGCAACATCATTCGTTTGTAAACGCACTTTGCAACAATAATAATTTTGGTAGATTATCGGCGATTCCCAAAGGAACCCTCCAAAATCGGCGAAAGGCTTGGCGATTTTTCGGAAAGTCTCTTTTTCGGCAAATTTTTCGGCCAGCCGATTTGTGGAAAGCCTATTCTGGAGTCCCCTACCGGTAGCCCATGGCGGATAAATGACGGCAGAACATGTGGCATACTTTTGTACGTTTCATACTGCTTAGGATTTTGATCGAGTAATGGAGCAGATTTCAGCGATGTGCCTGCCATAAGTTCAGGATGATTCTGCCATTTTTACCTTTTTTCTTCGAGTTGAGTATACCTATTGCATGTGCATAGTAAAACGCTCTTTTCCTCTCACCATGATCAGAGGGATGATTCACTGACTTGGCAGTTCGAAGGACTTCAGTCCGGATACGAAGCCCAATGTGGCGAGATTAGCTAAACTAGAACCGACTGTTTTTGATCTAATTTACCTCGACATTAGCGTTAGACGCTGACATCAGGGTGAGAAGAGGGTTGCGATTGGCCATGACATGGTATGAAATTTAGACCCAATAAATATGACGAGATTGTATGAATACCTTCATGATGTTTCTTTCCCGGACCTTGTCCAGGTGGTTGAATGTAAAGGTAGTCGACTGGAGCGAAATGGAAACGAGTTTGGTTTACAGGAATGCGAATTGATAGTCCTCGGTTTAAAAAAGGAGGATATGTTGGAGATTCACGATGAGGCAAGCAAGATCGAGCTTGCCACAACCGGCTTTGAGAAAACCCAGCAGTTTAGTATTCTCTCACCTGAACCACGTTTCGACGGTGTTACATTCGGAGGCGTTGAGGATATCTTGACCTTGCCTGAGACGGATAGACCAGCGTACGTCATGGCAAAAAATGGATGGATGTCCAACAGAGACGATTGTTCTGTGTATGCGGGTGATGTTTTCCGAGTTGGAACTCGTCTGTTCAACAGGAGAGCTGTGCATTGCATGAGAGCGATGCAATTTCACGACAAGCGATGCACCTATGCAGTGGAGTGTTCTCAGTAAGACCGAGTCGAGTGTTTTCTGCTCGCTGTGGTTTCATGGCAAGGGCCGAACACACATCTTACACTCTGCTTGCATTGGAAGAGCTCGTAAGCAACAAGAAGCTCAGGTTTCCCGTGCGACTGCAGGAGATACATACAAGCCAAGGTAGCACAGTGCGTGGAAAAAAGTACTGTCTCAAAGGTACCAAGACGGTGGAATGGCTACTTGCTCTGTGCCACGAACCCAACACCTCGCATGGTTACACGACAGTGAGGATAAAGATGTCAACAGCTGTCAGTCGCGGTGTCAAAGTTTGCAGACCCAGGCAGTCGGATCCGATCAGACTCCAATGTTCCCTCCAAACTTACATTCTGCAATCTGCGGACCTGAAGTCCGTTGAGGAGATAAGAGTTTGCCCTGAAACAACGGTGAGACTATCTCTTCCGCCACCTTCGCCAGTGCCTAGTCGCGGTCAATCACCGATACTCTGCGAAGAATACGAGCAGCTACACACCACGAGAGCTAATAACCATCCATCACATATCGATCACGGCAGATAATCTTTACCGGCACGCCCAAACGCTATAGCTTTGCGCCGTAAGTCTTTACCCGGTCCTCAGCAGAGCACAACCGAGTCAGATCCCTACCTGGTTCTCGTGCCTAGTACGGAAAGCAGGCTGAGAGCTGACCCGACCCTTGGCGTCTCCACCTCACCGCAGCGTAATATGAGCCGAGGCTCCCGGCAACTTCCAGTTCCTGCTTCTGCAGCTACGGAGTATCTCTCTCAGGATCCACCGAAACTACCTCCACGCTCACCTACCCTGTCAAAAATCCGTAAAGCAGGCGCACGCTCATCACCTGGCGCTGAGTTCGTGGACGCATGACGAAATGGCAAGCAGCAAAAATGGTCATCAAAAAATTCAAAAGCCGCTGGATACTCCTTTCACCCAAATTATCAAAATAGAGTACCAAATGTTTACAAGTTATCTGTTTTATCCAACAATAACGGTTATAAGCAGAATACTGTTGAGTCAAAAATGCGCAAAAATTAGCACAAAACTGACTGATGAGATCATGACATTCAACGACCTCATGCTTAGCTGCATCACGTCTAGAATGCGCAAACAAGTGTAATGGTAGCCGAGTGGTAGGCGCGGTGAAATCAACAAGAATTAGTTTTATTCTACTTCTTTCAGGTACACACCTGAGATATAATTATTAGTGAAAGAAGAAGCGGCAAAATAAATAACTTTCTCTCCGGTGCTCACCTAGAGGTTGACTACTTCTTCGAGTTAGCTTTCGTTGCTATCTAATCTAATCTTCCAAACAGAAATGCGCAGCCGCTTTAATGCAGCAGACGCCGTACGCTTACATACGGAGATACACTAAATATACATCAGGCAAAGCTCCGTATTAGTTCCGTACTACTTCCGTATTGGTCGGGCAGGGATACTACACAAGCAGCCTTCCAACTTCCATATTTTTGACTCAACACAGTATTCTGCTTATGACCGTTAGTGTTGGACAAAACGTGTACATAACTTGTAAATCTATGGTCCTCCTTTTTAATTTTAATCCTTGGCTCTCCATCCAAAATTATCGATAATAGTTATTTCTCTTTGCAGGGGTAACACTTTTCCATGTACATGTGTTTTCATATCGGACTTGTCAGTGAACACAGACGACAGTGAGATGTCACGTCAATGAAGGATGTTTCTAGAACAAAAGAGAGAGTGAGAATGAGAGAAAGACAAATGAAAGAGGAAGAGAGATGCGGAGGGAGAAGTGTCTCATGACAAGCCCACTAATTCACGATTGGCTAATGTTCATTTAAAACTTTGCTGTTCTTTGGTTATCTAAGAAAATATTAGCGCTGGAGATGCTGACAAACATCCTGACAACTCACTAAATGCAACTTTCTCTCGCTTCATTGCCACTATTGTTGTGGAATGTACTGGCCGCTCTAAGTCTTAATATTATTGTATCGAAGTCAAGCTGTATATACACAATGTCTAGATTAGGAATCATTCCTTCACGCTTGCCCCGGCACTTCATTTGGAGAAGACCATTCTGTTTATCTACCTTGAATCTGAAGAGTCATCACAGGTCAATACACTTTTAAAACAAGTGGGATTGCCGCTGACCCTAAAGAAGAGCCTTGACAGAATTAGATTACGACTAGTTGTCTGACTCTTGCGTTAATCTTAGAATGCCTCTACTGTGACCTACTAATCATCGTCTATCTTGAGTACCACCACTCGCGTAACGGCTATCGACGATACGTACAGGGGATTATAACATAATTAAAAGGCCCATGGGTGGAGGTTCTGAGATGAAGTTTCCAAAATGCGGCGTCTCAGACGGCAATGGTAGTGATGGTAGATCTACCCTCTTTTTGAATAGATGATTGGTTTTCTCATTGTAGTATACTGAACAAGAACGTATCTAGCTCGTGTTGGGGATCACATGATGCAGACTGTGAAGTTCTCCAAGATACAGTCTCGCTTCATAATATGGTAGCGTAGCGGCTAACCTGAAGTCACTCATGCAGAACATGCAGAACACTCACCACAGTATTTTAGATTTCCAGTGTAAATCAATGAACCTGTCTAGTTCATGAGCAACTAAGCAGTGAAATGGATATGGTGTACAATTCAATGTTTTACACAGCATGGGACTCTGTTCTCCCCAACCGAAGAAAAGAGCCAACGCCATGAGCATGACGACACGGAGGAGGGAGTAAGAAAAAGGCTGGTACGAACATGTACATGTAAAATGAGAGGAAAAAACATAGAAACACCAAAAGTAGAAAAAATGTGAAATTCCAAATGCCTATCGTTTTGTTGACACCGCCAATATGGAAGGTGGTTCTTCCGAATCACATCCAGGTGGTAATAAAGATCGGGAGAGCCGCGCAAGCACATAATGCATGATCGTAGCATTGAGTATATTCAATTATTCTTTTCGTGAAAAGAAAGGATCCGCCACGGATACCAGGACAAATAGCGAATAGGCGATTGCCTGAAGCTCGAAGTAATCCAATACAGAATGTGTGTTGCAAATATGCATGCAAATGGAGGAGAGCCACATGGCAACATGATAGTTGTCATGCAATGTTAGTACAGAAGGCCAGATACTCATCCATTCCTTTCTTCATAGTTATTAGTGTCTTAGCACCAATAAAGCGTATCTAGGCCCTTCCTGCATTTCTTTTGAAGCTGACGAAAGATGTGCTTGAACGTGTATGTTACTTCTGCATGGAGATAGTCATGTGAGCGCTGAGAGACCATAATTGGGGAGTGCTTACTAATACGACAAAAGTAGAAGCTAATTTACAGCAAATACAGTGTCTCGTGTTGTTGAAGACCTATCAGGTGCATGATCACACAACATAATTTAGAGGCGACCCTCTTGTTGATCACGAATGTTATCAACTAAGAGTGGGTCTCTGATGTCGCCTATCAAGTTAGCCAAGGCTGTTTCGTCCAGATGTGATTCATTTCTCTCCCGTTCACGTCCCTCCTGCCGACGCTGCCATATGCGGCGAACGGAGAGAGTCCTGAATCTTCCGTAGCCTCCCTCCTTGGCTAGGCATTGTTGGTAGAGGAGTGCTGTCAGCACCAACGCAGTTGGCGTAAGGAAGAGTGCCCCACTGACCCATAGCACATAGTTTTCGGTCATGTGTGCAGCGTACATGACCATGTAGAGTCCTGCGATACAGATGGAAATGCAGAGCATGAACGACTCCCATATGTTGTAGCCGACACCCGCAAAATTACCCTTCCGAAGAGGCCTGAACATGGAAGCAGAGATAACACACACACTGAAATGATAAAGTCATGCAGCTGGAGGATGATATAATTCGTTTCTTCTGCACCATAATCTAGCACATCTACATAATTGTACGCAGACAAGTTTGAGGCTGTAACAAGGAATGACAAACGCCAGTCGCGAGTGAACCCAAACACAGAACACGTAATGGCCATCAAGCAGGATCAATCTTCCACTCCACACTCGCGGAGGGTACAGTATCAAGTTGAGAAAACCCCACTACCTAATCATGAACTAATCATGGCATTGTCAAATTTCAAGAGTGGATTTACAAGTAAAATAAGACGTTTGCTGCTACAAAATTCACTGCTCTGCGCTAGTTAGCCTAAAAGACAATGTTGGCCAGTCACTAAACTTGGCTATTGTCCTCCTTCTTCTCCAGTTTTACATCTTTTTTTCCTGTGGCCCTAATATCTTCCTGTTGATGCACCCAGCTAGCAATGACACAGAGACTCATGGTCGAGTAATCTGGTCGGATCTGATCACCGCTACCGTTCTTCACTATAATTATATTCATATGGTTGATGGCTGTGCAAAATATTCATTAGTTTGTGGGGAAGTTGGAAATGGGGAACGGTGTGAAGAAAACCTTGACTCGAACCAGGGTCCCTCGCTTATGACCAGCGATTCCCTACCACTAAGCCATGGTGTACTCGACACCCAAGCAGCAACATTTGCCTTGTAACACGGATCAAAGAAGAAAGAAATATACGTACCGAACTGTGCTATGCACCACTAGAAGCAGCAGAAGGAATCCAGATGTCACCAAGAGTCTGGACACCGCGCTTGAAAACGGTAGTGATCCAAGCAGGCCAATGGCAATACGCCTCATCAGGTTCACAGCTGACCACCAGCGGCATTCATCAGCATACATGCAGCACGCCTCGTCCACGAAACCCTTCAACATGATATGACCATGCGTTCGTCGAATGAGTAATAGCAACGGCGGTGGGAGGATAACTATGGACAGGATTGCGACTGCTGCCAGGACATAGCCTAGATGCGGTGACACATAGCAGTCTACGGAACCATCCATGGCAAGCACCTGCCTGTCGTTGATTTGCACACACCAGAACACACTGAGAGCTGTGAAGGTGAGCATAAAGTAGCTGTAGACCAGAACAAACCACATGACTCGCACTAGTTTCATGTGGCTCTGTAGTCTTGCCAGTCGAGTTCCAAGGTAGTTGTAAGATCGTGCAATTCGTATAGCCAGGAATATGAGAAGAAGTGTGATTGGTTGGATGAGGAGTAGAGTGCTGACTTGAAGTCGATTTAGGTCCTCTTTGAGACACACGTGTCCGAGTCCGAAAGTCAAAACGGTGTAGATGCTGCTGTAGACGAATGTGACTTCGTTCGGGAAGATATACCAAGACGTCTGAATAACAACCAAAATAAGCAGAAATCATGGCAGACTCTAATCTCAACATACATGTAGTACGAGTTCCTTCCGAACACAGCACATCACTGATACCTAACTTCATAACTTTCTTGACGTTTGATTTTCCGATCTATTCTAGTCATCATGTGACCTTTCTTCTGATTGGTAGTTTGTTACAGAATACGAAAACATATTCCACTTTCATTCTTTAATCTTTGACCTGTGGTTCACTATTTGAAACCAAGAATGAGATATAAAGTTGCATCATCGAACAAAATGCTGTCTGGTGCCTTCAATCAGGCTTCATGGACATGGTTTCTCTGATAAAAAAATCCTGATTAAAAGGAAGTTGCGCCAACTGATATGCATGTACATGTACTTGAAGTAAATATTTTTTCATTATGTGCTAATAAAAAATATTTATTTCAACACTTGTAATAACCAATATTACCTGCACAAAGAACAGCCAGCTATCCAGAACTGGTGAAAGGCCAACATTGAAGTAGAAGAGCAGAATGGATGTCAGGACTGTCATTACCACCATGGTTATGACGTATACCCATAGTGGAATAGATGACGTCATTGAGCAATCAACGCATTGCTGTAAAACGACACATAAGAGGCAAGTAAAATCAGTCATGTGCTATCGTCGCCAAACACACCCGGCCAATGCTGCACATGCAGTATTGGCCGGATTGGTTCCGCGACGATTATAGAGTCCAAGAGGAAGGCTTCCGCAAACATGCAAAGTGTTTATCGCTTAGGGTTACCAAATATAAAGTATAAATATTAGGGGTGAAACAATTACACTGAATACTCGAGTACTCGCTCGGTGTTTTCAAAAATAATCATATCCGTAAAAAATCAGAGTACTCGTTCATACATGATACATGCATTTACCACAGAAATTTGCAGTTTCAGAGCAGCAGTGGTCAGATATTGATGTGCAGACTGTGTGGTGAACATTTGTTCCCGAGTAGAGGGAGCCCAAATGACCCACCAACCAATAAACCAGAGAAACATGACTTCCACTCGGTTCAATCAATGTTGTATCATGTAATTTTAGGGACCCTGGTGTGCAATTTTTAGGAGATGAAGATTACTCGAATACTCCAATATTCGATCGGAGATAATCAGAGTACTCGAACTCTGGATCTCAGTGTCAGCTTTCCACCCTAAAATTAATATCGAAGAAATGGCAAAGCCAACTTTGTTTGCAACATACTGGGCAGAGAGCGGAACCTGAACGGATCATTGTCACAGTTTGCAGCCATGTTACTATTCTTACCGCTAATGCTAGCTTCAGTCTTGTACCGGCTCTGCATTCTCCACACAAGATACCCGCGGCATTGCCAACACATGCTGGCGTTCCCGATCCATTGTAGAGCCACGCACTACTCTTGCAAAGTCCATTCGTGCACTGTGCAATGCCGAACGGGTAATCGACGAATGATCCATACGCCTGCGTCTCTTTGAGCGAGATGTTTGAAGTGTTACTCTCAGATTCAAACACCACATGTTCACCAGTAGATATCCAATCAAGAGGTTCCTTTTCTGAGCCGCGACGGCTATTGGTTGTGATGTTACCGGCCCAATAGCCTGGTTTCATATGCACAAAGCGACCCTTGCTGCACTTCTGTATCGCCGTAGAGTTCATACAGTAGCACACTTTAGTCAGTGGAGTCAGTTGCTGGTATTCTATGGTAACCTGATGCACAATATAAATAATTCAAGGAAACACAATAACAATGTTTTCATATTAATTCAGAACCTCCTCGTTCGCTCTCAGCCGGCACGTTGCTACCCTCGTTAACCATTGCACGCACGAAAAATACCAAACAGCGAAGAGGTTACGGGTTTTGATCCTACAACAAGTGCCTCTATAACATAAATACCGTAAGGATGGAATGGGTATTTTTCCAAGGGCTAGATAACTAAGTCAAAAAGGAATTATAACTCCCTTACGCACTCAACCACCAACACACACACAAACACGCGTTTGGACCCAAATATATTCATTATCACTTTTCAATGCCTTACCGCTACATAAGGGCCGTAGAAGCCTCCAAAACAAGGTCGCAACTCAAATGGCACATCCAAGTAGAATCCATCTTTAGACTTCTTTTCTTTGGCAGTATCATCCAACAACCTGAAACGGAAGTTTCCTCGTGCTCCTGGTTCCCCGCCAAGTGCTATGCCAGTGAGAGGTGAGCTTGATATGAAATACCTCTCTTCCAGGTGCTCATACAGACCTCTATCTCTTGCTCCATACCGTAGCATGTAAACATTATCCTCACTGATAATCTACATCATTATTTTGACATCACAAAAATATAAAAGGATTCATCAAAAACCTCAATCTGCCAGTCCAAGATATCAACGGCCCTTCATTGCATACTATAGAACGACACTGCAGAACGTCATGTCATAAAGCATTGCAAACTTTATTTTGAGACAAAATCGCAAGATGGCAATGGAAATCGAACGAACTTCTACTAAGAGAAGCATAATGTCTCCTTAGTTATAATAAAGGTAGTTTCTCTTGTAGTAATGGGAGCACAGGTCAAGACAGCGTTGAAAGACAAACTGTCGTGGAAGTGACGGACACAAGCAACTGTACAAAAGATCTTGCTACTTGTAAAACCTATTCCGTGTATATGCCGTATGTATGTATGTATGCCGTCATAATCATCCGCAGTGCGCTGCTAGAGCCTGGATGTTAGGTGGCCATATGTTTCTTGTCACAACTTTCAAATAGCTGGATAGTCTCACTGTGAAATATTATGTTTTCTAATCAAAATACCAAGAGAGAAAGTGAGTATTGAGCCCGGGCCTGTTTGCAACGTATATCCTATTTGAAACCGTCTCCTCTTCTGGGTTTGCCAATTTCCTGTTACAGAATCTCTCCCCCCCCCCCCAAATTTGCACAGCTCAGGAAAGGAAAAACAACCTAATAATCCTGCCAAACTAAAACTTACCTGAACTTTCATTCTAGAACTAGTCGTAGACAGTAAGTCATCATAGGTGCGAATATTGACAGTAATATGCTCTCCTGGCGCTGGGTATAACGTAATACGTGAGAGGATGCGCCCAGATGCATTTCCCGCTGAAGAGCTCCAGTGAATGCCGCTAAAATGCGACCATGGTGCCAAGATAAGTGACCCAGAAATGATAACGTTGCTGAGGTCCCTAACATTGTTGCCGCCCATTCGCTCGGCAAGGAGTTGAAGTGCGCTGTCGGATTGTCCTGAAGACAATCTAAAAAGCAAAGGGTGTATAAACGTGGTTAAATTCCGTGCGGTGTGAAACAGTACAATCAGATGCTGCACAGCGGGGGCGGTGGCATATTGGATGGAAGTGGGGGCGGGGCAAAAGTAACTCCTCCGACCAAAAGTCTCGGAATCATCGTTACTCCCGTGCACCGATACACTTCTGTAGTAAGCTGTAAAGTCATTGTTAGAACGACTTCGATTTATTTACGTATTGTATAAATTCCCATGCTGTGTACTATTGTGTGTTTCCTCGAAAGATCTTTGAGGTTAGGCTTAGTAAGGATGAGAATGTTGCACCGGAACTGCACTTTGTTTAGATTCATTATTCGATTGTCATAAAGCGTAATAATGATTACCTTTTCATTATGTACGTTTCCTTTAACATTTCCATACTACACCGATTTATCTTGTATAGCCAGAGGTTACCGAGGTGCTTATAGCAATCTGTACTTGATTGTCCCAACAGAATCCAGGCTGTGCTGAGTTTTAACAGTTTGCCAAGCGCATTGTTCAGGTTAGTTGCGGTGAAAATAGACCTGCTGCTAATAGCGCACTGGAGGAATTGATCCATGCCCCTGCCGACATTGGTCAGTTGAGTTGTATCAACCCAAGTGGCACCGAATGTTGCACAAGACCCATTACTTCTTGAGCCCCTCTGGTAGCTCTTGGAAGCGGGTTGGTTTTCGAGGAGAACAATCGGATCGGCTTGGATGTAGCATTTTTTACGGAAGCTCAGCTGGAGAGACATAAGCAACACACTGACATAAGTAGTCACAACAGTTCTTGATGTTTTAAACAAATATATCTACCGAAGCTATTGCCTTCAAACTGAGAGTCTGCTTAGTGCGTCTTCACAGAAATTGAACCAGACTGCAAACATCAAGACGAACGGGTCAGAAACTATCGTCATTTTTGTAAAGAATAACCATTTGAAGGTTGAAGGTGTATGTAATTAATCGTCTTCCTCTTTTCTCTTTTCTCTCATTTGGAAATGTAGTTTTTAGTTAGCCGTCGTTGATTACCGCCCTTCATGTCATTCTCACTATTGGCAACACGGTGAGCCAGCAGATGTTGTATCAATAAAAACAATAAGAATAATGCAGCTCATTTCATACCACAACCTCTCCATGGCGTCTGTAGGTTTTCTAGCCTTTGTCTTACCGAGTAGCCTTGCATCTTCGGATCCAGTGAGCATTGTCCGATACCCCTGTACTGCTTACGAATACTGGCTCCGACAGTAGACCACCCATAGGACACATTTTGCCTCAGAAATTGCTGTAGATTCGCCTGTAGGCACATAAGTAAGGAGGACAAAGCTGAAGAAACGAACAGGAAGTATACACCTGTCATTGGCACTGGCCATGACATTCCGTTGAGGATAGGCTTGCGAGGGATTTTTGATCTGCAAACGTTTCCAGTTTAGGCGTAGATGTGCTATTCGCAATGCAATGCTACATTCTTTCTCAGTTTCACGCCTTGCTCATTACATTGCGCCTATATTCTTCAGTAAAAGCAATTGTGATCCTGTTCTGTCTCGCCTTCTCTCACGAGCTTTTTTGTACATGTACGTAAAACAACTGTCAGGGTAAAAGTCATTATCAGTACCCGTAACCCCTCGGTGTTGGAATTTCTGTTGTATGTACCCGTAATGGCTATTGAGGGTAGCAGCTAGTCGGCTGAAGAGCGCTAGAAGTAGAGCAGAGAACCATCGGACATGCAGTATGGAATCTCCGAATGGTATTGTTGCAAACCACCAGTTCTCAATTGGGAAAGGGCCTTCGCGCTTATTGCATTGTATTCGTTTCAATGTTGTATTTCGACTCCACCGTACCGCTGATGTTGCGGCATGGCCTACGCTATATGCGCTGTGTGCGTTTTGCTGTATACGCTGTTATGTCCAGTTTTATATGCGTATGTTTTGCATGTACGCTGTTTTGGCATGCTATAAATAGCTGGTGTTATTAGTGTTCATTGTTAATTATTCGATGAAGTGAAATATACTGTGCAAAGGAAAAGAGTTGTCCTCGTGCCATGTGGTCGTGCGATCCTGACAATTTAGAGAATGTTAGAGGGTTCACAACATTTGGCGACCATGCCAGGATAGGAGCGAGCATGGCAGAGGAACTATGGAACAATTTGGAAGCCAGCTTTATCGACAATGGAGAGCGGTTGGGATTAGAAGGCGAGTTGTTGAAGGTACATGTGGAGCAGAGGCTCCAACAGTACGCGGAGCGTGAGGAGCGCAGTGCCAGACGGCGAGAGGAGGCGCTCCGCACCGATTTTGACAAAACACTAAAGGAGATTAACGAGCGCATCGCCAATGCGTATGAGGGTGATGGTAAAGCCGCGATGGGAGGTACAGAGGAAGCTCCCAGTCACAGAGGTGGGCGTCAACCGTCGATGAAAATCCCCTCATATGATGGAACGCAGCCATTGGAGCGTTATCTTGACCTGTTTGAGGACATCTGTTCCAAGAATGAGTTCGAAGAAAGCGAATGGCTGCTGCGACTGCGCATTGCGCTAGCGGGTAGCAAAGCGGAGAGGATATGTATTGGATGCAACAATTACGAGGAAGCAAAGCGAGAGTTGCTTGCCTCGCTCGGAAAGACTCCGGATAAAGCGTGGAAGACATTGCTGACAGGCAAGCAGCGGTCAGATGAGTCGTTTCACCAATACGTTGTCCGTATTTGCCGAGAGGTAGAGGTGTGGGCCACACTCGCTATGACAGAAGATGCTGAGGTGGACACCAAGTATAGCGCCGATATAGGTTAAATGGCCCCGGTGCTGCAAGCAATGGCAAAGCAGGTAATCTTGGAGCAATGCGGACCTGAGATGAAGACGTACCTGGTCGAACGGCAGTGCTACGGGATGTCTCTGCGCCAGGTACAGGAGCACGGCGCGTCTTACCAGGTTGCGCACGGACGACAGGGTGATACTGCCAGGAAGCCAGTAGAACGATCCGTGCCAAGGCCCACGGCGTCGGCACAGTGCATGGCGATATCGGTCGCAGATGCAGAGAAGCAGCTAAAGTCGCTGCCACAGGAAGTGAGAAAGGTTTTTCTGCAGCGAGAGAGACTGTGCTGGAACTGCCTTAAGTATGGCCATATGGCCAGAGAATGTGGGTCAGGCTCGAGATGCACGAAATGCCAGAGGAAACACCACCTGCTAATACATGATGTGTTGGATAGAGCAGGTTACAGCCGGGAGAAACCGAGTGAGATAGTAACGGAGAAGAATGTTGGATCGTGCTGTCTACACTCGCCAAGTGTGCGTCTGATGACCGGAGTGGCACGAGTTGAGGGAAGAACTCGAAACGCGAAGGTTCGCGTGTTCCTGGACTCCGGTGCTGAGGCGTTGTTCGTGACTGCAGCGTTGTTGTCAGCAATCGATGCAGAACACGTTGGGGTGGAAAATGTAGAGGTGAAGCCGTTTGGCGCGGAACCAACCCAACAGCGCATGGATAAGTACGCCATCACGATCCAGGGTCGCTCAGCTAGCATTCGAGTACGCGCGTTCGTGATACCAACGCTAGAGCTGGACCTGAAGTGCGCAAGTCCTCAGACCATTGCGCAGTGGCACAGTTGGGGAGTAGAGCTGAGTGACAAGCCTCAACAAGGGATATCAGACGAAATACACATGCTGATTGGTGCTGAATATATCAACGCGGTACTGCACAGCAAGAAGGAAGTTAATGGTGAGACGGTGTGGAACACAGAGATAGGTACTGTATTATCTGGTTCAGCGTCTGCACCAAGTCGAAACAGTCAGCTGGTGAACGTGTCATGTGTCACAGCCCACATCGACAAACTATGGCAGTTGAATGAACCTCCAGAACAACATCAGCATCTGCCATCTTTCCCGCTATGTCGCCAGGGCAGCGGGTACCAAGTGGGTCTCTTGTGGCGAACTTGTGGCCAACGGATAACTATGCTCAAGCTAGAGTCATCGCAACGCGGCTTCTTGAAAAGCTGAAGAGGAATGGGAAACGTGCGCTCTATGATGATGTGCTGATCAGGGAGTACCGCGAGCTTGGAGCAATTGAGCTGGAGCCAGGTGAGAGCGATGCCGGGTACTATGTACCGCATCATGGTGTATTCCACGAGCACGCTGCAACCACGATGTTAAGAGTGGTGTTCAATGCCTCGGCGATGGCTCCAGATGGCAAGTCGTTGAACGACATGGTTGACCCTGGACCGTCGCTATTGCCGAGTCTCGCAGGTATGCTATTTTAAATCCTTTCACCACTGTGCACCTGCCCCACTAACGACGTATATATACGTCCCCAGTGTACGTCGCGTTTGTACTGATGCCTCAACATCAGTGGGGCCTGGAACTGTTCATTAGTGGGCTGAAGGCCCTGATCGACGTGTACCAGTATGTGGCCAGTCTGCACAGCAGAACAGCCGCGAGCATCGAGTTTGATGTGCGTATTTTTGGCAGAACTTTGCAGCCTAGAGAGCGTGTGTGGGCAGGCGTGTGTTTACCGCCATATTGCCAGGTGTGTCTTTACCACCATATTTATCAACTATTTTTGGCATATCGTTCAAATAAATTGTTTTGCTCAAAGTTCGTTTTCGTCATCTTGCCCTGCTCTTTCTCGGCAAGGTAAGTAGCTCAACTACTCTGTGTCGATGGAACGAGTCCTGTGAAGCAGTGTGAGGCGGGTAATGACTCTGAGGATGATTCTGGAGACAGCGAAATTGTGTCGGAGTCGTTTTCTGAAGATTACGAATTTGCTGCTATTCAAAAGATCGCAGCTGACTCGGACGCAGGGGATGCTGGAGACCAAAGAGATTTGGAAAGCGATGCTGAAGTCTCTGACAACTAGGCATGGTGTTCTGAGCAGGAGCTATCTGTTGTGAGCCCGTTTGCAGAAGTTCCTCAAGTAAACTGCGATCAAATTTGAAGGTCAGATTTTTGAAAATATTTGAATTTGAAGTCAAGTGTACTGGTCAGGCATGCATGCAGATCACAATAGAGATGTGCATACATGTAAGTATTGTATGTTGAGTACAGAGCCAGGCACCTACATGATGGAGATTGCTATCTAATATGAATCCAGAATAATCCAGAATTGTCAACAATTGTGCAATTTTGAATCACTTTCAGAAATTGCGCAGCCGATTGTTTCTTGAATTTTCATACGTACGTACACCGGTACGCAGTATGCACTCGGCTGTTAAGGGAATGCTTCAGACTATTTAGATAGCTGGATTGTCTTGCCAGTGAGTGTCCAAATCAGAGAAGGAGCAGCATTGCATTCTCCATCAATATGACTTTACCTGTGCCGCGTACGTACGTACACGTGTGGCCAGAGATGAATCACCCTGGGATGCGCCGAGCACAGTGAGCCAACCGCTGCCACTGCACCGGCTGCTATTATAGCTGATGCAGTTGCTGTGGTTGCTACTCCAGTTACTCGGCATCCTCACTGTCCATCATATGGTTTGTCTTGAAGTAGGTAGGGCTGCTGGAGGATTCAAGCTTTACGAGGCGCCCAAGAAAAAGAAAGACCCATTCTGGATCGCGAAGTTGCATATGATGCAAGCGCCGTATAAAACGAGTTGCTGTACTCTACTCTAGCTTGCCGTAGAACACCAGGATCATATCAAGCATGTTATATGACATTTCTCCATTCTGAAGTCAACACTGACCAGTTATAGCACTGCTTGCCATTGCTTGTCTGATCTTTGTCGTCAATTGCCCAAATTGAATGAATTTTGAGGAAAAATCGCCAAAAGTCGCATATCTAAATATGGTGTTATGAGTCTCGTACAATGAAATCCTACAAAATTTCTTTGGATTCACAGTGCATATGTCCATACCCAACATCTCCAACCAATTTTGGACCAGAATATGCATTTTCAAAAATGCCATTTTTGGCCCAGTGGGAGGTGATTTTCCGGTCAGGGCTAAAAGGTCTTGCGTTTTCAGCTAACCCAGCTATGCTTAGTCCGAATTGAAAAATTATTTGGCACAAAGGTTAATATTTTTTATTATTACACGCATTCCCGCGTTGAAGTGTAGCAGCAGTATGCTGCGTCCACAGCTTCGCTTATGCAGAATGGCTTGGGTGAGAGGAGAAGGGAGAGAAAACAACAAGGCAACCAATATCTATGAAATAGGTCAAAATAACATGAACATGAAGAGAACCAACCTACTTCAAAAGTACATGTGCATGATTGCACAAGAATGGAGACGACAAATGGCTATAATCATTGTGCCACAAAAACGGTACACAGGAGATCTGTCAACAATGTAACGAAACATAAACTCAGTTACTCAATACAGGTTCCACTAAATAACAAGAGAACAACGCTACAATATTAGAATTGCTGTAAATTATCGCAAGTGTAGAGAACGAGTCCAATACAAATGAGGACCATGAACAGACTGTCCCGAAGTTATTTTGGGAACAAATTGTACTACATGTACTTGCTGACACTGACGCTGACGGAACACGAATTTGAGTTAAATACTCACGAAGTCTTGTACATGTACATCATTATGCGCCGGTGTTGTGGAGTAAGCAGGTACGTCAGTCACCAATCCAGCTTCAGCTTCGCGTTCGCTTCAGCAGAATGTTGCCCGCGTTTGCTTTGCCTCCACACGGATAAACGACCAGCGCAGAGTTCCGCATGTCCGTGGCCGTATGGTCTTGATATTCTTCGTTGGTGCCGGCAAATCTCAGTCCACCTCTCACAGCAAGCCGCTCTATGAAAATCTTTCTCTCTCCATTGGAGTGCTCCCCAGTTGCGCGAGGAGACTTGAGAAATTCCTCCAGTGAGCGAGGAAGAAGAGCTGAGTTACCAAACTCAACCAAACAGCACAAAGGTTACACAACTAAAATACATTTATGTGGAAAGTTTTGTAATGATAAGTCAATTCCTTGATGGGTCAGGATGATAAAGGTTAATGTCGTCTGTTTTCAGCTCATACATGGACATATGCTTACCGGATCAAGCCATACAATGCTGAGACCACTTTGTTGCACGAATGTGCTAATATCCACCTCAGTTTCTAGAATGCCGAAGACATTGAGTATGCCATTTTGAGAAACTACCGGAGCGCTAGTGAACGACTTTCCTCTGCATAAGAAATAGGAAAAAGAGAGATGCCATGGGCACAGTTTAAATATTAAGCGTGTAAATGTACCAAATTCAAGGATCATGTCATCACAGAAATGGATTTTCTCTCCACCAAAACATGCGAACATCTCTTGACATGGTCGGATTTAACTGCAAGGTTATTTTGAATTAAAAAGGCGACGTGGAGACAATAATTAATCATTGCATTATTTGGAATAATATTATTATTATTAATCTATCTTCGGTCCTCGATAATCCACGATAGTGACAAAGCGACAATATTAGTGAATTTATACATTAGGTGACTGCCGTCCACTAATACACACTGATCATTTTGTGTTTGAAACCATTGAAGCGTAAGAAACGAACGGTCTATGAATTATTTCGATGTTTTTTCGTGCCTAGAGCAAGAACTTCAGTGACAGTGGTATTGCTACTTTTCAGATCGTGTTTGATCATGTCGATTGATGTGGTGGATGGACGCCCGCATAATGTGTTCATGCGCTAAGTGTGAATGCAATTCCTATTGCTTGGTTCACGTGGCCCGTGTTACGTCTCCCTCTCTTTCTTTCTCTATTGCTATCAACAGTATTAATAGAATTTTGATGCTATCTTCAGTATAGTATTGACAGAATTTTCTTGCGGCCAGACGAGACCAGACGACGCCAGCACAACAGCTAGAAGTTGCTCCTGACAAGCTTTGCATCGATCCAAATTTATTATGATGACGGGTATTCATCAGAGGAGAAGCAGATATTGAATGATATGGGTCAAGATATTAGCGCAATGTTTGTACACTCAACTAACTATTATGTGTGACAAATCAACATAAATGGAAACGTGTAGAACGGAGGTGTTATGAACCCCACCGACACAACTATCACAGGTGCTAAATCAAGAACAAGGAGAAAGGGAGGAACACAGAAAAGGTTGAATTAAAAACTACACGTCACAAAGTGTACGGACGTGGTGGCAAGGATTGTTGTAAAGTAGAAAGAATCACCACTTGAAGGTTGAAGGTGTATGTAATAACATGTAATCGTTTCCTCTTTTCTCTTTTCCCTCTCATTCGTAAATATAGTTTTTATTTGGCCGTGGTCGTTTAAAAAAATAGTTAGCCAGATTCGCGGCCGAATCACCTGACGTGAGAAACACATCAAGCAAATACATTCGCATCGGCGGGCCACCACTTCGCCCATATATCCTTAGTGTCTAATGCAGACCTCACAAGTGAGTCAGGGGAGAGGGGATAAGTCTCTCAACAAGCGGGCGTGTAAAGGCCCTACAACCCCATAAACCGCATGCTTGTTACCCTCACACCGAGCAAGTGAGTACCCACTTCACCGTGGGTGTCGGCACAGTTCATTGCACGTAAAGTGATACTCGCCCGCATCAGCACGATTTAGAGAGCACTGAACACACTCCCTGTTACCAGCACAGGTTTTGAACTCGGAAACTCATGATTCGCAGGAAAACCTACAAACCAATCGGCTATACGCGTTGGTGCCTTTACTACACTTCATCTCATTCTCACTATTGGCAGTACGGTGAACCAGCAAATTGTGTATCAATAACAACAGTAACAATAAGAACCATGCAGCTCATTTCATACCACAACCTCTCCATGGCGTCTGTTGACAACAGCACAAGGTCATATTTGCTGGTGTTTACAAGCGTCGTCTGGTCTCCGCTGATCGCAAGCAATATCTACTTGTACCAATACATATAGAAAAGATAATGTAAACGCCAGAGCCTATCGTCTAATCGAACATATCTAAACAATACTAGTAAGGTTTCAATCACCGCACATGTATTGACTACAGAAGTAAGATGATGGACTAGACTTACTCGATATGATTCCGACTGTGCAGGTCAACTTTGACAGGTGCACCCACAGCTAAAATCATTGGTATACACTTCAGCGTCTGTGAATCCATCGAGCATTGGAATTGGCAATCCCGCGACTGAACAACATTCATTTGAGTGACGCTCTCTTCATCAGCAGCTGCTCGATCAAACAAAGTAATCACAGACGATGAAGTGTTCATACTTGGACACTTTCCCAGGATATTCGCTGCGCCGAACGAAACTCGACCCAAAAGGATTTCTGCTGGTTTCCAAGTATCTTCTTCTGGTTCGAAGGATCTTGGACGTTTATTTGTCTCAACGTGAATTCCAGCAGAACATGCATTCGGACCGATGGTGTTTACTACAAAACTGCAGTCTGTAACGGCAACTCGAACTCTGGAATCCGTAGAAAAGGATATCGGACTATGGAAGATGAGACTGTGTGCAATGATTGATCCTTTCACCGTCACATAAGTCACGTAGCAATCCCGTACTGGATATGTCTCCACCTTAATCATATTGTCCGAGGAGCAATTTGTGAAGTTGCAGTTGGAAATCGTGATATTGCTGGTTCGATGACGGATCGTGGATATAGAAAAGACAGCCTGGGTAACTGTGAGGGCATCTTTCATGTTATTTAGTATGATTGTACTCATTCTCATGTTGCTAATTTGGCAATTTTCAAACAGAGCAGTCAATATAGGGTAAGCGTTCAGTAAGACACGTACTGCCGAATCGGTGAGGAAGGGCGGTTGTCCGGATTCAGCTGTGTGCGCTGTGAATGAACAGTTTTGCACATGGATCAAACCGATTTGTTCTCCTAGATATGGAGTCATATATACGTCGCGGATGAACAATCCCCCGTGTCCGGAATACAGCAGAAACTGACACGATATAAACTCGATTTGGAACACATGTCCAATCTCCAGCGATATGAGGAATCCAGACTTCGATGATCCGCCACGAGGACCGCTAAATAATATAGATGAGAAGTGCAGCGTTTGCGCGCAAAGCAAACGTAAATTAATGAAGCCACCTCGAAGTGTCGTCATGTTGCAGCCAAGAGTATCTAGGGTCGATATATTGAGACTACTAACACAAATGCTGTCCAGAGTCAATTGGGACGTTCCTAGCTGCAATGTGCATCCAGTCTCCACCATTGGAACCAGATATATCTGAACGCTAATAGATTTCAACAGATAACAGGTACCTGTAAATATGTGGCCGGCTGAGGCAACCATCCGGAGAACCTGTTCCCAGGCATCATCTACGGTCAGGCATGGTCGCAACAGGTCAGCACCACATGACTCCGTAGGTCTAGTAACTGAAACTCCGCTTCTACTGGAAACAAACACTGTGAAGTTATTGTAAAAAGGGAATACTGGTTGGTCCTGGTGTATTGGAGACAATGTGGCTGGTAACACTGCTGAATCAGCCGACTCAGAGAGCTGCTCACCATCGCTGAACACAGACGTTGTCACCAAAAGCAGCACTGCTAATACTTTTCCAGGAGATGCAGGCATGGTTAGGACTACCATCCCTGCATTGGAAATCACCGAAGTGCAGAAACAGATGAACAAAGAAAGTATGTTATCCTTTCTACTCCCTCAAAGGATATACTAGTCTATATAAATGTATTTTCAGGTGTACGTTTCCAAATAAACAAACGGCACGAAAAGTATGAACGTAGCAAACTATTGCAATCTCCAATAGTCATAAAAGGAAACACGAAGAGTCACAATCTCATACTAAGAAGTAAGAAGAGAAGAGGTCCAAAGAGCTACAAGACATTTGTAGCTCCTCGGTCCTCTTTTCTTCTTATACATTAATCATTGGCTTTTCACCCGAGTCTAGTCATAAGTTCGAAAGACTAAAAATTGCAAAGAACTTTGTATTCGAAATTGAATGTCACCGCCAGGACTGAGACCAGGGGATTTCCCTACCGCTATGTTATGGTGCAAGGGTCAGCCAAAGAGTCTGAAATCATTTCCTCTTACAACCATTGAAAAATCTTTGAAGTACAGTGTAGACGGAAACTTCTACGCCCCTAGCTCAAGCATTTGGATGCGCCCAGGTAGGTGCACGCTCCTGCTAACTGTAAAGCCTAGTTCACATTCGACGGGGCGCGACGAGACGCGACGTAAGGATCGACAGGAAGCGACGGGACGGTCTGACGGCGTCCAATGTGAACATCAGGCACGGGAACGCAACCGTACTTCCGTACAGATCGGAAAGCGACGGGAAGAGTTGGATCATTCCAACTTTTCATACCATAGACGGGCGTAGACGGGGACGCAAGCGTACAAAACGGCTGCAATTCGAGTGTGAACAGGAGACGGCGTCGTGCGCCGACCACTCCTGATTCGTACTTGGAAATTTGTAGTATTTCGAACACTGCGCTTCCCATGATAACTCACAGAATGGCTAGCACGACTTGAGTTGAATTTTAGCAACATAAGATCTCATGTCACTTATTGTATTTAGGGATAGTTCAGAAGCGTGACAGACGAACTATTCTATCATTTCCTGGGGATATTATTTGAATGCCACAACAATCAGGGCTAATTTTTTGGTCTTCATGAAAAACTGGTATTGTGAACTTGATTCCGCTTCTTTCAAGAAGAAATAATTGAAAAGAAGTCCCGAAAAACGAGAAATTAGGTCCGAAAGTCACCCCGTCACGGACAGTGCCTTCTGACTCAACGACTGCTGCATGTCGTGTCGTACGAATCGTACAGGATTTTACAGCTCCCCCAGCCCTCCCGACAAGTAGGGTCCAGCGGATAATGCCGGCATTATATTCAGCATTATACGACTATCCGAGCATCAGAGCATTATGGAGCATTAGAAATGAATAAAACGAGCATTATGTGAGGTTTGAGCTGCATAACGAGTTTCATAGTGGATATTATCAGGAAATCCCAGGTTTTTGGCAACAATCGGCTACAATCATGATCAAGAGATGTTGTCTGACGATTGGTTTTTGCCATGAAACTCTGAGTAACAACGAACCAGCCCTATTTTGCTCCTTTTGTGTACCTCGTGCGTACTACGCTCCGCCCATTCCGGGCATTTGAGCGCTATGCATTGTACCGGCGCATGACTTTGCGCAATTGTGATTGTACAGACACGTACACCTGCCGCAACTACTGCTACATAAAAACGTTATGATTGTAGCGATGTAGTCAGGTAAATGTATACAAGCCATTTTGTGAGGCATGCCCAACCGAGGCCGAGGCAGTTCAAGTGACACAAATCCGGAGAAATTATTTACGAGTTTTCTTTTACTCTTAGAATAATGGAGAGCTATGGAGGAGACATACGCGAAGTGAATATCAAACAGACGAAGAAGAGTTTTCTAGTTGTTCCAGAGGTTCTGGTGATAGCATCTCTAGCGATACTGAAGTAGACACTGATGCATTGCTAAATTTTGACCAGGATGAAGGAGCGGCTATAAGCAGAAATAGCTCGTTCCAAAAAACTGCCTTTGCCGAGTCCAGCTCAGGAGGCTCGAAAAGAACTAGAATTTCTCATGGACTCAGTGCCAATTCGATTTCTCAGCAGCGCCTGTCTTACTTTCCTGATGAAGCACGTACAGTTAGTTGTGGACGGTAGTAATGCCAGGCCTACAGTCAAATGCTATCAGAAAGGAAGAGTATTATGGCAAGCTATACGTCTACACACCATCTCAAGGAGAAGATGAGAGCACAAGCAAAGGATGTAGAGTGGCACAATAACTTCTGACGTCGTGTTTTCAGGATTTGCGCAAATGGGAGGGCTCTCCATCTGAGATCGGATCTCAGGAGCTGGCCTCACGTATGGTGTTTCAGATGAAGACATTATTCACAGAGTGGACACAGTGACAGCTTGTCTGCAGGCAGGAATACTATTTGCCAAGATTAACTTCATCCCAACAATGAATGCCTACCTGCAATAATGGTTTCATCTCTACCTACATGGATTATTAGGGGAAGGATTTGATACACCGACTATTCTGCCACAACCCTGCATCAAAGTTGGAATGGAGAAACGATCATGTATTATAGTGCTAAGAAGTGGTGGAGCTCGTGAGAGATAAGGTGGCAGCTTCAGATGCAGATCGACGATATGCATAATTTCCTGGAAGTTTGACAATGTGCAGACTGTCTTCCAGTTTTGTCCCAAATAAAGAGCATTATATCCGTTCCTGAAGCATTACAATCAGCATCATAAGGCAGTTTTTGGAGCATTATGGTTAGAATTATACGAACATTTTCGGAGCATTATCCGCTGGACCCTACAGCGACAAGCCCTTCCGTCTGGCCCGTACCGTCGGCGTTGCATCGAATGTGAACTAGGCTTAAGCTGACTTATTATTATTATTATTATTACTTGCATGTACGCGTTGGAGTCAACCATGCAAGCATGATCCACAACTTCGCTTATGCTGAACGTGATAAACAGGACTATGACAAGGGAAAAAAATGAGCTAGAACGATGATAATAATAATTATATGTAGAAGGGAAAAGGACATATGGATACGAGTTTAGAGTAACTCTCCATCACTGTAACATGATACTATATACAGTCAGAAAGTGCAATAACTAGGCACAAAACTGACAGAGTACTGAGACATTCGACGTCCTGACACCTAGCTTCAACACATCTCCGTAGCGCTAACCGAAAGCCTTCCAACTTGGAAGCGCTACGGAGATGTATTGAAGCTAGGTGTCAGGACGTCGAATGTCTCAGTACTCTGTCAGTTTTGTGCCTAGTTATTGCACTTTCTGACTGTATATAGTATCATGTTACAGTGATGGAGAGTTACTCTTAACTCGTATCCATATGTCCTTTTCTCTTCTACATTTATTTATGGCTCAACATCCGAGTTTCAAATAATAATTATGATAATTATATATATATATATATATTTTTTTTTTTACGAGAAACCACGAACCTCGAGAACAGAATATTGCATGATAGAGGTGGTTGCAGACGCAACTGTGGTGGTGAAAACTGGAGCATCTCCGCCGACCTGAGGTCTCGGCTTCAGCGACACTTCAGAGCACCAAAAACTGGGGAGGAGTAGGCACAGGGGGAGGGGAGGGGGGGGGGTACATTTATATAGAGGAAGGAAAAACGGAAAGATGACTGATAGAGGAAGAAAAATAAAAAAATAAAAATAAAAAAATAAATAAAATAAAAAATAAATAAATAAAAAATAAAAAAGGGGGAGATCATAATATATACAGTGTAGCTCATGGGTATTGAAGATATGTCATTTATGAATATGTCTATTGCAGCCTGAGTGATAATGATAGTGCTATTTCCTGAGTTTGACTGTTTCAGGATCTGTCGGAATATCACAATGCACAGACCCTCATGCATAGATCTCGCCATGCTCTGCAGAGCGTCTACTATTGAGCAACCCAGTATTGGCTTGGCGCAGATCTCCCACCATAATAACTACAGCCGCGAACCACGTAGTGGAAAGCTACACAAGATGGGCAACCCATTTTCACATGTACAGACAATTTGCAAAAACGTTCCGAACATTCAAGGAGAAGACATTACTTGCATGACACATGGGCAGAACGAACAAGGCAGACTCGAACATTCCAAGATTCTGCAGCCGTTGCGTTTCAGGTGTTGGGTGGTAGCTCCGTTACTGAGGCCATAGTACAAGTCGTCGAGCTCGGCTAGCCGCCGCCAACCAGTCAGCGCAACCTCGGCCACGCGCTCGCATTAGCTCCATGCCCGCGTTGACGGAGCTCCGGATGACTAACAAGCCGAACTGCTGCAAGTCGCGACTCCACAAAGACACTGGCCGTCCGCGTGCTCCAACACTCTGCTCCATTCCCTCTTTAGCCGTTTCCCTGCTCGTCAAGCCCTGCAGGTAACTTGGTTTCTTGAAGGGTACAGACGTCTATGCCGTAGAAAGAGAGGTCTCGAAACAAGGAGTTCCTCTTGACGGCCGACATGAGGCCTCGCACATTGAAAGTTCCGACAGCAAATTGTTCTTTTCCTCCGTAAAGCGTTCGTTCATCAGCTCGTACCATTGATTCCCGTCGCATCGTCCCGTCACTAATGTCCAATGAAAACTGCTCCCCAGTTGCGCGAGGAGACTACAATTCCTCCGGTGAGCGAGGAAGAAGAGCGGAGTTACCCAACTCAACCAAAGGCTGACTTGCTTTCCAAAATCGGCCGGCCGAAAAACTCGCCGAAAACAGTGGTTAAGAAGAAATCGATGAAAATATGAAGAAATGGTGTAGGGAAAAAATATGGATTCAAACAAGTTTTCGTACAACACTCATCAGGAATCGTCGTTGTACTAAAGGACTCTGAAACAAAAATTGAACTATTATAGAAAATATAAGTTAGAGAAATAACACTAAGAGCAACAGCAGTGAAATTTACAAGTGTGAAAAATTGTAAATTTCACTGCTGTTGCTCTTAGTGTTATTTCTCTAACTTAGATTTTCTATAATAGTTCAATTTTTGTTTCAGTGTCCTTTAGTACAACGACGATTCCTGATGAGTGTTGTACGAAAACTTGTTTGAATCCATATTTTTCCCTACACCATTTCTTCATATTTTGATCGTAAGAAGAAATCACCGATCTCTTCGCCGAATACGCCGAATACGCAATTTTCGCTGTTTTTCGCTGTTTTCGTGCCTCAACAGAATGTAATTACAATTTCTGTAGCCATCATCTGCGAAAGGTGACAGCGACTTTAGTCATTTCCGAAAACGGTCAGCAAGGAAAGGGTTCTGAAATCAATGGCTGTCAAAAAATCGCCAATAATTGTACCGAATTTACAAATTTTGAGCTGAATTCGCCGAAAATGGATGTTTTAGTGCCTCTACAGCGTGCAAGTTAATGTACATCTATACTGTGGAGGTAACTCCAAGTACCGCTTTCAGCCGAATTCTGACTTTGGGGCTCATAATATGGCCGAATTTGGACATTCTCTTAGATGATCGAAAAGCCGATGGGGCGAAAAAATTGGGCCGATTTGGGAAATGCCTACACACCAGCCACTAGAAGGGCATGAAGAATAAAATGTATTCCTCTCCACGAACTTCCTAAGAAAAAAACTCGTTGCATGCATTAGTTTTTGCTGGAGTACGGTGATGAAAGATGTGCTCTGGAAGCACTTCAAACTGATGAGATATCGTACTAGATAGAGGTCAGATTCCTATACGTCTCAATTTTGATTAGTCCAATATCCACTCCTGGCGGCCCAGCAGGCAGCTTGGGTCCTTCATTGGCGACAGTGAGGACTTGGAGTGGAGGAAAGACCTCGCTTCGAGTGCATACGGCAGGATGTATAGCCTCTGGCTGAGGCGTGGGAAGGTCAGCGAGCAGAGGCGCATCCGACTGTATAATGCCCTGGTCCTGCCAGTTCTTTTGTATAACTGCGGCGCATGGGGGCTCACAGTGGCACAAGCAGAATCGCTTAACGTTTTCCACTGGAAACAGCTCCGACGGCTCATTGGCATAGTCTACCCAGCCAGGATATCAATTTTTTTAAATACTGATCTGTATGAGAGGTGCAGCACGGAACCACTATCTGACATCGTGGACAGGAGAAGATGACAGCTAACCGGCCATATTCTCCGTATGGACAGGGATACGCCGCCATGGATCGCGCTGACGGGCTATTTTGCAGGAGATGCCAAGGCTGGGCGTGGACGTCCAAGGACATCCATTGCGACGCGCATCACAAGCGACTTACAGAGGAGGAACATCGACTTGAAGCGCAGCAATCAGCTGGGGAATGTGACGGCCAATCTTCTGGGCAAGTCTACATGGAGAAATCTGGCCGACAATCCATGACCTGGCGTCACAGGTCATCAGTGTACCGTGTTAATAATTATGTTGATATTGGAATTAGATCATAGGAGATAGGACAGAAGCAGAACGTATAATTACACCCTCATAATTATATTATTACGCGTGCTGTGGTATTATTATTATTATTATTATTATTATCTAAAGGATCAGTCGGGGAAGTGAACTGCCTGAAAAGAGAAAAAAACGCCAGACCCACCAGGACTCGAACCTGGGACCCTGCTTGTCATGAGCAATGCTCTAACCACTGAGCTATGGGACCAGACTGAAACAGTGATGGAGAGTAGGTGTTGGCGTCATGACTTTTTACAGATTCGTATCGGCTATAGCGTTCGTCTTTGATTGGAAACATTTATTACTATACGCGATGTATTACTACAACAAGCGATAGACCACCGTACACATCATGCATGGTACCAAACAGATCGTGACACACAGTGCCAGGCCCAGCATACTGCATGCAGGAGTGCTAGCTAGCTGTGGTCCAGCACATGCACGGTGTGGAAACTCTCGCAGAAACTACCGGTCCCGGAAGTCTATCTTCGGCCAGCAACTAACTTTTTGAAGATCCAGGTAACAACGCCGAACCAACGAAACAAATGTGAGCCAGCATGGAACGGTGGAGGTGCGCACACGCACGCATTCCAGACCTTACCCGGTTACCGTCCACAGTAATGTTACAAAAAAACATTCTTCATCGAAGCAAGAGTCCATTTCTTTGTCAAAGAGTAACGCTGGACTTTCACCGGATATTGACCATTGTGTAAGACCAGCTAACTAGTAGCCAACGCTGATGGCTGACTCGCCGCGATGTCGTTCTTGGGATTGGGAGGAAGCTGGGCTTTCTCCAGATGAGCTTTTGGCGGAGTCCTCTGATGATAGTGACGCCGTCGAGTTGGAAACTGCGATCCTGCCGCGGTAGACAGGAAGCGGTCTTGTCAGAAAACAGCTACTACCAAGTCTGAAAATGTTTCCAAAAGGACGCGAGTAACTCATGGACAGAACACTGAAGTGGCCATCAGTGCCGAAACACGGGTGCGGGAGTTCCCAGATGAGCCGCTCAAAAGCGACTGTGGCAAGTTAGTGTGCCTGGCATGCCATACAACATTGTCTCGTGTGTGTGGAAGAAGAGTATAATCATGTCCCATATTGCTACCGCGAGACAAAAACAAGGAAAGTCCCGTTTGGAGAGGGAAACTCAGAGGCAGAAGCTGGTCAAGGAGTCCTTCTTGGCGTATCAGAATCGACTTGGGAAGGCTCTAGCTGGCACCAGTCTTACTGAGGCCGTTAGTTCAGCCGAGTCTCTGCGGCGGATCCAGATTGTGCGTTCTATATAATTGTTGCAAGCAGGAATCCCACTCGCAAAGGTTGATTACTTACGACCGCTTTTGGAGTCTGACAGAAACGAAAGATTGACTGACTCGAGCCACTTCTACTGCCTTGCAGGCCTGGTAACATACATTCTATCCGTGCATATATTGCATTGATGACTTGTTATCTCCTCTTTGTGCCGCCTCAATATGACTGTATGTGTTTGTACCTAGCGTACATGTTTAACTGATATTGTATTACGTGTTTGTCATAGCATGGGTGCAATATTATAGCGTTTTTCTTAGCCCAATACCGCAAGGTTCAGGTGTTTATATTCCATCCGGCGGAGCATTATCAGCATTATTTGGAGCATTATATGGCCTGTTGTGGAGCATTACTGAGAGCATTATATCCCATATTACCAAGCATTATCCGCCAACACCTAATGGAAAGTTACTCTTAACTCGTATCCTTATGTCCTTTTCCTTTCTACATTATTATTATTATTATTAATATCCACACCCTTGTATTACAATAGCCGATGAGGAGACACCAGTCGTAAAATAGCAATGAAAAAAAAAAAATTTGTGAACTCATGCCTATGTATAAAACAATTCAAATGAAACAATTCCAGAACGTTTTCTCGTGACTATCATCAGTGGAACATCGTCACATAATAAGAATCACTAAAACAACCAGTGATATAGGCAGAATAATATGAAAAAGTGCGTGAGAATGCAGCAGCTCGCGGTTATCCATAACGCGTGTAGTGTGAACTTATTAAGTGGATCTGAGAATGGTAGCAGTAGATTAACGTGGCAGGTGTGAGTGCGTGTGGACAAAACTGTTGAGTGCGTGACTAGGGACCGGCGGAAAAGGTGGCAGATTCTGCTCGAAAAGCAGTGAAATTGGCAGAACCATACAATCCTTATGGCGGGCAATTCCTCGAATTCTGCTCCATTATTTTTAACCGTATACCAAACATGCATGAAACTTTCCAGAAAAAGTACCGAATTCTGCCAAGTTTTCTGCTGTCAGAATCCGCCGGACCCTATGAGTGACTGGTGAGTGCTCTTTTTCATATAATTCCAGCTATACAACTGGTTATTAATTTTTAGTAATTCTTACTATGAGACGATGTTCCACTGATGATAGTCACGAGAAAACGTTCCTGAATTGTTTCATTTTAATTGTTTTATACATGGGTGAGTGCACAATTAGTTTTTTTTCATTCTTAGTACATGTATTACAGGTATCTGTTTCTCACTATTCCATGGTTGCCACTGGCTCGTCATGCGCCCTGGACCCAGCAGATCAAACATTGCGGGCGCCACAAATTGACGCTCCGCACCCAGCTAGGGACCAGCGGATTCTGCTCGAAAAGGTGGCAGATTCTGCTCGAAAAGCAGTGAAATTGGCAGAACCATACAAACCTTATGGTGGGCAATTCCTCGAATTCTGCTCCATTTTTTATCCACTTACCAAACATGCATGAAACTTGCCAGAAAAAGTACCGAATTCTGCCAATTTTTTCTTCCGGCAGAATCCGCCGGACCCTACACCCAGCACAACAATTATTAAACTTTCATTTTAACCCGGGAAGTGTCGCGAGTCAGTGTCAACCATGGAGAAGTGAGAAACAGCTTTAAATATTAATACTAGTAGGAATTCGTGGTAGCGACTTCGGCGAAGCCTAGTTCACATTCGAAGGAACGCTGACGGTACGGGACGTAAGGAACTAGGGAGGTTTAGTCCCACGTAATCCGTGGGTACTTTACGTGTGTGTACCACGTGATACTCAGTGACCCACGTACAGACGTTTTCTGATTCACGATATACCGTGTATGGAGGCTCACCCACGTTCCGCCAGAACGTGGGTGAGAATCAGAATGGAGCGCATTGTGCGAGCTGTGAGGGTGCTCAGCTGAAGAAGTTTCCGAAGCACGAAATCAAAATATTGGATGAGCTTCTTAGGCCCGGGTAGCTTCGTCTTTGACCAGGTTTGGGCCTTTCGCTTTATGCTTTTGTTTGTTCCGTGTGACTAAACACAACATTGCAACGTGGGTGCCCTTCATCCACTTTACGTGGATCACCCACGTACGCGTTTCAGTTACGTGGGAACTAAACCTCCCTACTGTCGGGAAGGCTACGCGTTGGGTGAGCTGTAAAATCTTGTCCGATTCGTAGGACACGACATGCTGCAGTCGTTGCGTCGTTCAACAGCGAACGGCGCCAGTCATAAGGCACGGTCCTTGACAGGGTGACTTTTGGACCTAATTAATTCTTGTTTTCAGGACTTTCTTTCAATTATTTCTCCTTGAATGAAGCGGAATCAAGTTCACCATACCAGTTATTCATGAACACCAAAAAAAGTAGCTCCGAAAGCTATGCCATTCAAATAATAGCTCCAGGAAATGATAAAACATTTCGTCTGTCGCGCTCCTGAACTATCCCTAAATACCATAAGTGACATCAGACCTTATCTTGCTAAAATTCAACCCAAGTCGTGTTAGCCATTCTGCGAGTTATCATGGGAAGCGCGGTGTTCGAAATGGTAAAATTTTCCAAGTACGAATCGGGAGTAGTCGGCACAGGACGCCATCTCCTGTTCACACTCAGAATGCAGCCGTTTTGCACGCTTGCGTCCTCGTCTACTCCCGTCAACGGTATTGAGAAAAGCGATCCTGTCAGCTTTTCTATTATTGTGTTCACATGGCAAGAAAAACGACACCGCTATGCTACGTAAGTTTCTACGTAAGGTGCTCGGTATTTCACTTAGGCTACGTAAGTCTCTACGTAAGGTGCTCGGTATTAGATCTAACAACGCGTGGTAGCCGCGTGCTGTGCACGTGCACGGCAGACTTTGTGTTCAGTCCGCGGATATCCGTGTTCGGATGTGCATGCGCGAGGAACTTCCTTCTTTGGAACTGCTTCTTGCATGAGCTGTTTCGGATATTTCGTCTCCTGGCCTGGCTTATTTCGTTTCGGCGCTGCTGAGACCTCCTTTCGCGGAATATTAGTCAATGACAGGTGAGTTGACCATTTGCATTTGATTCATTTGCTTGTGTTGACTCTTCTATTCACGAAAAGTGTGCTGATTTTAGGCGGAATGCAATAAATAATGGAAAAGCTGACAGGATCTCTTTTCTAAATTTAGCTTTTCCGCTGCCGAGGCCACCTTTTACGGAATACTCGATGACAGATGATCTCTGAGTTGACCGGTTTCCTTCGATTCATTTGCTTATACTCACCCTTTCATTTACGGAAACGTGTGCTGATTTTATTCGGATTTAGATCCATTTTTATCTCTTTGCCCTTGTCTACAGTGTACGAAGAACGCGAGTTAACCTTCTTAACGGTAAGGCTTATGTTAGATGTGTTCTCGAAATACTCATATTCATTGTACATTGGTACGTTACAAGTAAGGCACTGGTCAGTGGCATACTATCGTTGGCAGTTCCCAATCTGGAGGGAAAGGTTCAAGGACCCATTGACCGAGTTTGCAAAATAAATTCGCATATCAGGGAAAATCTCCATTGTGGAGAGGTTCAGTAACTTGTTTGCTTCATACGAAACAATCCAATGGGTGGAGTCTCGTGAAAATCTCGTACTTGTATGATTGGATTTGTTTACTCGAGTCTGGGCTGTTTGATTTGTGAGTACCGCCGAGATTGCACTGCCCCAAATAAAGTTTCGTGCCGCCAAAGCAAGAATTACGATCTGCAATCTGTTTGTAGTACCTGCAAGAATGTGGAGTACATGTATCGTACTTTTTCTGTTTCAGTTGCCGTCATGTTGCTAAAGAAAGGTTCAGTAGAGAGGTTCTGCAAAACGAAAATTCGAACGAAGTTTCGCGACAGTCCTTGTGAAAGTGTGTACGAATTTTTGCACGAACTTTGCGTTCTGCACAGTTTGCGCGGGCCAAGTGCACGTACACCATGACCCGATCTCACGAAATTTCCTACGACAGTTCATTTCGCGTTCCCTGCAAGTTTCGCGTCCAAAGGTGCGAAAGTTCGTGCGAAGTTTCGCACTTCATGATATAGAGCGAAAGTTTGTACGCATTTTCGTTTTGCAGAACCTCTCTAGTGACTCATTTGTTTCATACGAGACGAGTCAATGAGTCGGTGTGGCTTAGAATCTTTTCGCTGAAGAAGAAATCTATTCATCTGTCTATTGGAGAAATAATTGTATTCACTGGTTATAAAGTAGGTTAAGACAAACTCACAGAATAAATACCATCGGTCCCTTGGTGTTCGTCCTAAAGAGGTTCGACTGGATATTATTCATACTCACCAAAAGACGTGTAACATTTTATTATTGTGGAGTGCCTTGTTTATCTCTCAGTACCTCCAACCATAGCCTTGCCCCTTTATCCTCAGGATCAGTGTAGTTGTTGGAACGAGGTGTCGGACTCAGCAATGTATTTGTTTACATTTTAATACATGTTTATTGTTCCTCCTTTGCTGTGTTGTTTTAGAAAATCGTGGACTGACAGTTTGAAGTCATTGAACTACTTCCAAAGGTTGTATCGACATCAACAGGATTACCATTTCAGTGCAATATGATGCAGGATGACCTTATCACGATAACCCATGATTATAAACCATTAATAATAATAATAATACAGCACGCATATAGCTCATATGAAAAATCAAATGAGGGTCATGCATCTGTCGACAACGTCGAGCCAGTGCGTTCTGTCTGAGGCAAGTTGCTCCGCTTCAAAAATCAATGAGGGTCACTCATGCATCTGTCGACAACGTCGAGCCAGTGCGTTCTGTCTGAGGCAAGTTGCTCCGCTTCCAAAAGAGACATATTGAGAAGTAAAAGGTCATTCCTAATGTTGTCTACCCATCTGGTCACTGGGCGACCTCTGGGCTTCTTTATAAACCATTATAAACACAGAATCAACCAAAAACATCTGCGACACGCACCTGGCTACATTTCTCAAATAAATCTGATCGAGGGTGGGGAAATCTGAAATATCTGAAAGGCAAGACAATTTTATGACAGAGTCATGAAATTCTGCAACAGCAAGCTGCAACATGCACAGAATGACCTCCGTATAAAAAAAGTATCACCACCACCAGACCACTACTCACATGTTTCCTCGCAGAAGAACATGCATTAGGCTGTTTTTACATGAAGCGTTTCAACCCGGGTTGAGTTCGACCCCGGTCAGATTTCAACCCGCCATGTGCACAAAGTGAATGGCGCGTTTACATGACGCATTGCGCTTGACCCGGGTTGAAATTTCGCCCGGGGTTGATTTCAACCCTCCCCCCAAGGGGAGGGTTGAAATCAACCCGGGTCAAGAAAATCGTACAAATGTACTTCTGTGCGTATCTCGCGCCAGGTTTGAACGGCACTGCAGATGCAAATTTCGCGCGAACGGATTCACGTGACAATACAGGACTGTAGAAGTGGACTTTTGGCGGCATATCAGTATTTGACCCGGGTCAACTGTCTTCATGTAAACGCTCACCTCTTTTGTCTATCGTACAGACTTTCAACCCGGGCTGAACTCGACCCGGGTTGAAATTTCTCATGTAAACACAGCCTTAGGCCAGTAACATTTTCTGCAAGAAAAGGCTTGCACATCAATGCGTATAATACGGTATGGATATGATGTGAAGGCCATCATTTACATATTGATATAGGGCCGGCATTCCATTGATTGGTGACAGAAAAAACAAAAGAAATTATAGCAATAAACACTGCTTTATGGCAGTTTTCTAAAAAAAGTTATTGTGTTCTAGTCCATGGACCCTGTCTAAAAAGTAAGAAATTAACGAAATATGATAGCCGAAAATTAAAATTTCACACAAAACCTCACAATAATCACACAGAATGAAAAGCTACATGTAGAAGACCTTTCCCCTCGTGATCCTCTTTCCTATGCATGCATGTTGCCAATTGTTGGTGCAGCCCAAGTTTAGTGTTGAAAGCAGCATTTCAAGTGTGATTATTGTGAGGTTTTGTGGGAAATTTTAATTTTCGGCTATCACATTTCGTTAATTTCTTACTTTTTAGACGGGGTCCATGGACTAGAACACAATAATTTTTTTTAGAAAACTGCCATAAAGCAGTTTTTATTGCTATAATGAAAAGTGGATCGATCCAACTCTTCCCGTCGCTTCCCGATCCGTACGGCAGTATGGTTGCGTTCCCGTTCCTGGTGTTCACATTGGACGCAGACTGTCCCCTCGCTCCCCGTCGATCCTTACGTCATGCCCCGTCGCGCCCCGTCGAATGTGAACTAGGATATAATTTGAAGAAAAGGGTTTGCTCCCCACACTGGAGCTCGAGCTTTTCCGCCGACTTGACGTGACACTTGACTGACTCACGACTGCTATACAGAGCACAGGAGGAGCACGTCGCACCTTCGACACGGAAAACCTGGAAGAAAGCACCTCTCTGTGCGCAAAACACAGTGTTTCGGGGAACTCATCCCTCATCAGTTGAGCTTGAGTAGACTGAGGAAGAGTGTGCCTGAAGCGAACTGGTATCACAACGCCGCCGGGAAAACAGATTTTACATACAAAAAACTTCACATCTAGTGTGACATAGTAGAACAAGTAGTAGCCAGTCGCAGCTGCCCCGCAAGGACATTACCCGGCACAATCATGACTGGCTTGGCATAATGTCAGCGCTAAAATAATAATTATATTTCCTCACAATCATGACTGGTTTGGCATAATGTTTTTATTATTATTATTTTCACTAAGTACACAACCTACTCGTCAGAAGGGGAGAAGACAACAGAGTATACAATAACAAAACAGCAGGGAGCGTAGGGGCTGCAAAGCAAGCCTGTGCTGGTGAGGCAAGCCCACAACACCGACCTATGGTCTCGGCGTGAACGTGAGCTTGCGCACCATAGCCTAAAAGAATGATGTTAGTGCTAACATTATACTTATCTCTGACATCATTCATAACATCTGGCCTTCATTCGTGAATCGTGTAGAGAAATGTCAATTTAAGTGCCAATTATCACGAATGACTATACTTATTTATAATAAAGAGAAGGACCAAGAAACAGTTACGCTATAATGTACACTAACCACCGATTACTTGACAATAGGTGTTGGCGGATAATGCTCGGTAATATGGGATATAATGCTCTCAGCAATACTCCACAAAAGGCCATATAATGCTCCAAATAATGCTGATAATGCTCCGCCGGATGGAATATAAACACCTGAACCTTGCGGTATTGGGCTAAGAAAAACGCTATAATATTGCACCCGTGCTATGATAAACACATAATACAATATCAGGTAGACATGTACGCTAGGTACAAACACATACAGTCATATTGAGGCGGCACAAAGATGATACGCCAAGAAGGACTCCTTGACCAGCTTCTTCCTCTGAGTTTCCCTCTCCAAACATGACTTTCCTTGTTTGTGTCTCGCGGTAGCAATATGGGACATGCTTATACAGTACTCTTCTTCCCTGACAATGTTGTATGGCATTTTTTTTATTTTTTTTTACAAAGACCACTTAATGCCAAACATGAGATGCAGCTAGGGGAAGCACGCACAACCTGAATCGTGGCAGTGGTGGTGAGGTTTAGGGAGCTCCGCCGACCTAGGGTCTCGACTTCATAGCCACCTAAGCATGCCAGGCACACTAACTTGCCACAGTCGCTTTTGAGCGGTTCATCTGGGAACTCCCGCACCCATGTTTCGGCACTGATTGCCACTTCAGTGCTCTGTCCATGAGCTACTCGCGTCCTTTTGGAAACATTTTCAGACTTGGTAATAGCTGTTTTCTGAAAAGACCGCTTCCTCGCTATCGCGGCAGGATCTGCAATTTCCAACTCGACGACGTCACTGTCATCAGAGGACTCCGCCAAAAGCTCATCTGGAGAAAGCCCAGCTTCCTCCTTATCCCAAGAACGACATCGTGGCGAGTCAGCCATCAGCGTTGGCTGCTAGTTAGCTGGTCTTACACAATGGTCAATGTCCGGTGAAAGTCCAGCGTTACTCTTTGACAAAGACATGGACTCTTGCTTCGAAGAAGAATGTTTTTTTGTAACATTACTGTGGACGGTAACCGGGTAAGGTCTGGAATGTGTGCGTGTGCGCACCTCCACCGTTCCATGCTGGCTCACATTTGTTTCGTTGGTTCGGCGTTGTCATGGTTGTTACCTGGATCTTCAAAAAGTTAGTTCCTGGCCGAAGATAGACTTCAGGGACAGGAAGTTTCTGCGAGAGATTCCACACTGTGCTGGACCACAGCTAGCTAGCACTACTATTACTGCATGCAGTATGCTGGGCCTGGCACTGTGTGCCACGATCTGTTTGGTACCATGCATGATGTATACGGTGGTCTATCGCTTGTAGTAACATCGCGTATAAATGTTGCCAATCAAAGACCAACGCTATCCGATATGAATTATTATCACTCTTCTATATCGACCTCCACTAATTCTCGTGATCCTTGACTGGTCCTATATTACCCATATCGCCGCAATATTGACCGCTTATATCGACCGCTTGTATCAACCACTTAGGCATTGCAATCTTTCGACTTTGGAGGGACTTAGAATTTTTCTCTCCACTTCAAAAAGAAAAATTGAAAGAAAGAAGACAAAGGAAGAGAACAAGCAGGATTCGAACTCACAACAGTACGAATCTCAAGCAACCCCTTATACCACCCAGCCACTGTGCTGCAGATGCTGAACTCTGTTGTTCTTACAGTCTTGTACCCAAAATAGGCAACATCCTATGTACACTATAGTACAAATTAGGGGTCAAACGGGTGTTCCGGGTACCCGGGTACCCGCCCGTTAATCTCAGGTACCGTTAGTAAAAGGGTACCCGTTTGTAAAAAAAAAAGAAAAAGAAAAAAAACGTTGGATTTCGATGATCCTATCGTATGCCAAGACTCAAAATAGGAGTGCGGATACTCTTTTCCTTTTCCTGTGCATTCTCGCTTTCGACTTTGTCAGGCAGGAGCAGGCTGAAAGACAGCCGTTCTCTCCACTCTAGTCCAAGTAAAAATCCTCGTACTGGAGGTTTTTGATTGTAATGTGAGAAAATGCAAGACTTGAAACCGAGTCGTTCGAGGTGGCAGCTCAGTTACTAGAAAGTTACGATGGTTCTCCGACATCGACATCGAACCTGCCACAGTACTTGAAAATGAACTAGTGTCACCAGGCTGAGTGACCAGTCGGAGTGTCACAAACGGTGATGTCCGTAGGGGGTAGCTATGATACTCATGGTTGTAGTTTGTTCCTTCAATCGACGAACTCGGTTCAGTTGAAAAGTTGTTCGAAATATTGCATACAAGATTACAGATTTGTGAAGATTCGTTTCACGAGTTCAACGAGCTAGCACTAGCAGCTAGCTGGCCAGCAGCACATCAGCTGTGTCAGGCACCCCAGCTAGCAATGGGTGCAAACATCTTCTGAATGGGAAGAGTACCAGTTCTCTGCGAACATATCAAATAGGATTGGGCGAGATCACGGGAGTTTTGCTAAACTATTCTGTCCTTGCATGGCTTGAAGCACATCGATCTGCAGTTGATTTGCGTACATGTATCAAAATACATGTAGCACTAGGACCATGTACGATTGTAACTGCCTGTGAAGTTATGTACATGGGCAAATGTACGGATGACATTCATTTGGAACCTTCATTGCCATAATATTATCATGAGACACGAATAAATAGAATGCGAATCATAATGTGGTATCAAAATACAACCTGAGAATATACAAATTTAAATCATGATTTATGTGATAAATGCACACAAAAATAATATGGCTGCTAAAGGGTACCCGTTAACCCGCCCGTTAAGAAAATTACCCGTTCGTTAGTTAAAGGTACACCCGTTTGACCCCTAGTACAAATGCTATACTAAAAAGGTTAAAATAGCTCCTAAAGGTTCAACTTTTGGGGTTATGGCAAAGGAATCATGATAAATAGGATATTGACCTCGACTTCGGTCTATACGGGAAATATAGGCCTCGTAAAAGACCTCGGCGGACCTCGGTCTTTTACTCGGCCTATATTTCCCATATAGACCTCGTCTTGGTCAATATCCTATACGTACATGATGAATTGACGATGTGTGTAGATCAACTATGCAGTCATGTAGAACGTCGTATAATGCCATTTTTGGCCTCGTAATGTTTTATAATGCTCGTAATGCTCCGGGTGGTGTATAATGCTCGATATAATGCCGGCATTATCCGCCAACACCTACTTGACAATCAATTCATGCGATAAAATTGCACAAAACTGAGCAACAGTATTGACGTTCTACAAGTAACTGGCTATCAGCTCTACCACGTCTTGGGTGCGCACTCCAACCGCCTTGCAACTTTTGAGGTTCTAAGGTATAATATTATGAAAGTATGGGAGGGGAAGGTGAGCGCAACCAAGTCAAGCACGAGCTGAAAGTCTCAGCTGTGAAGGATGCTGGCGGATGTACATGCATGCCGATGACGACACTGGCAAGACCATTAGAGAATACGGTCAAACCACGATTCAAGGATACTTAGCAACATACCACACAACTTGCGTGGCTCTAACGATTTCAAATGGTCTTGCCAGTATCGTCATGGACGGCAGTCATGAGTCAATCAAGTGTCAAGTCAAGTCGACGGAAAGGCGCGTGCTCCAGTGTGGGGAGCAAACCATTTCCAAACACAGAGTGGCAAATGGCCCTCAACGTCTATTCTCACAACTCCATGTGGGACACTGACTCACGCTGCTGCTGCTTGGTCCTCACTAGGAGATTGTCGCACTGGAAGCGGAGCGTCACTGTAAGTTGGTATCCCTAGTGATGGTTTGGCTCGGAGAGCACTAATTAATTATTCAGTGCTCTCGGAAGAGAAATTAAAATAGCCTAATCAAGCTGAACTAATGAGGGCTGAATTCCAAGAAACACTGTGTATTGAGCAGGGAGTGGTTCTTTCTTGCAGATATATCGAGTGGAAGGTTCGACGGGCTTGTCTTGTGCTCCAGATGCAGTCGAGAGTCAGTCAAGTGTCAAGTCATTCCGCAGGAAGCAGACGTTCACGAGCAGCCACATTATTCACCAACTACCGCCGAAGTCGCAACATCTTCTCTCGTATATACTAGGTTGTCGGTATTCGATCAATCACTATTGAGACTTGCACGAGTTCTGATCTTGTACGATATTTTTGGACTGGTAATTATCAAACTGACTGGATTTCTAACATTAAAAGTTGGACGGGTCTTCCCTTGCAAGCTCTCTCCCATGCAGCACACGATAGAGTTGGATTCAGAGACATCATTCACAATTCTCTCGCTGATTAATGCCTCTACGATCACCTTGTGTTTAGTTTATGAGTTATACATACATACAATTATCAAACTAGTTCCACGTGTAAATGCCTTGCTATAGCCAATACTAGAAAAGTGGGAATGGTGTCATTGCCATTTCAATCTTACCTTGCCCTGGTTACCGAACCGTCAGGAGCAATATTCTTGCCGTTCCTTTTTGCGATATCCTAAGAATAACCTCTTATCGTCTTGTTGTGGATTTGCTATGTCGCAATTGATCAACAATCACTCCCTTCACACTGTCTTGTCCCTGTCAGGCAATCGCAACTCATGGCGCTGATCTTCAGCTCTGAAGCCTTGCGAATCTGTTCCTTCGTCTGGCAGTAGCCGGCTTCCGCACGTTCTGACTTTGATGTTGCAGGGTGTGCATCTCAGATAGCAAATACATAACATTGTAATATGTATCCATCTCAGCGCGCAATGGGTGTGACCGGCCGCTTCAAGCTCGGATGACCCTACAAATTACTTCCTGCAATACTATACAGTGTAATGTAGCATAGCACCTCAAGGCTCATGCTTCGCAGAGAGAAGAGACACTGACGCATGGCCCATGCCCTGCTTCACAACAGATGTTAACCAGATTCCACCAAAATGCAGTGTTAGCATTCAGGAAACCGTACTCATGTTTCTCAGTTGAAGCAAATATCCATGATTGACTTCACTCAAATATCCATGATTGACCTCACTCAAATCTCTTTCATACACTGCACAAATGGTAAAATAAAGATCAGACACAGAAAAGCTGGTACTTAGTAATTGGCTTTACAAAGTAGATGTACCGATTGGGTGCAGAGGGGTGCGAGAGAGAGAGACAGAGAGAGAGATTGAGAGAGAGAGAGAGAGTGTGTGGATGGGTTGGTGTGTAAGAATATGCCTGGAAAGAGCGGATAAGCTATGATCAGTTGCTGGTAATGTAGGGCGACAAGCGTCCACTTTCTCTCGGGATTCGCCAACGAAAACTTGAGTGGCTGGGTCATGTTGATCGCAAGCCATCAGAGCGCGTCCCAGAAGATTCATATAAAACCCAAGCGCAGTTTAGCGTATATTGGCTTGTGATTTCCTTTCTTCTGTTTGCTTTAGCATTTTATCGCTCCACAGGTACACTCAGTCTCAGGTACTCTCATATTTGTGCAATTGTTAATTTTGCTCCTGAAATGTCCTCCCTTTTGCTTTGCTACCGTCCTCCTCCTTCCTCCACCCTTTTTCTCATTATCACATTCGTTTCCATGTAATTGGGTTTGTAGCCCGTGTGTACTTGCGAATTCAAATAAAAACATACATACATACAAGATTCTGCTGTTTCGTCTGCGCTGATCCCGCTGTCCACCTGGCGGTCCACGCAGACGCTGGAAAGACTGTGTTTACTACTGACCTTTAGACCCTGAATGTCGTGAAGGGATGGTAGGATCTCGCAGATTCTTGGCCCGAATGGCGCCGCATGTAAAAAGAAATCAAGTTGAAAGGAAAAAGTGACGCGAGGCGGAGCTCCAAAAGTGCTCCCCCCGCCATCGTACTGAAAAGGTGTGTTTCTAGGCCCGAATAGCGCCGCATGTACCGTTGTTCCGAGCCCCAGCCGCCCACACCCAATGTGGTAATGTCCATTGCCAAGTATGTGATCAGTACTTCTCTCGCCTATCAGATGAGAAGCGTCACAAATGCTTGACGGAACAGCGTAAACCGGTGTGTAACCAGGCTAGCGCTTGCCAGTGTTGTCGCGGCCAACGTTGGTTCCGCAGTCCCGGTGGATTGGCTACCCATGGATGCGATCACGGACCGGCTCCCAACACAGAGCACCTCGGCAACCCAGTCACTCCGCAGTGCAGCACCTGTCACCGCAATTTCATGCCCAGCAGCAGGGTTGGCCCTACACAAGTACGAACCTAAAAAACGGAGGACAATGTCGGAAAGGGCCGACTTCACATTCGACTGCACATGCCACAGGAAGTTGCGACTACGTCACAATCTAGTGGGCCATCAGAAGTGCTGTGTAAGGCCGTCATCAAACTACATTTTCCGACTCCCGGTTACGTCTATGTCTATGGTGAACAAACCAAAACGGTTGGTCGTGTCATCAGACTGCCACAGTTCTTGATGTGTACACGCAGTCGCTTTTTTGGAAAACAATTGAACGCACATACATGTACATCGAAGTCCAGGGTCGCTCGGAAAGAGGCTGGGCCAGATACGCAAGTCCATACAAAAAGTCGTATAACCCCCCTGCCCCCCCCCTCTCCATATCACGTCTGAGCCCGTTTCCCCTGCTCCCGTTTTCACCCCGTATACGGATCATCATGACAACCGACCAAAAACTCCTTACGTGTACGTAGACGTAGCGCTTTGTACCATGGTGTGATGACAGCCTAACGTGTATCAAGGTCCATGTGTATGTGTGTGTGTATGTGTGTGTGTGTGTGTGTGTGTGTGTGTGTGTGTGTGCTTCTTTTTTTACAAAGAACACAAACCCGGCTCGAGACAAAAAATAATAACAAGAAAGATAACAATGTTGCATGCAGGGAGAACGAAGAAACGACTAGAACACGTATGTGTGTGTGTGTATGTGTGTGTGTTCCATATGGTGCAGTGGTATGTGCAGCGATTTCCAATAGATAGGTTGTGGGTTCGATTCCCGACGATTATGGTCACACACGTCTTTCTTCTCTTCCTCGGATTCCTCCTGACTTTTCTTTCATTCTCCTGGGTGGTTACCAACAGCCAGTGCATGTCGGAGTATGTGGTGTGGTGTGTGTGCGTGAAAAAATGAAAAAAAATGAAGAAAAAAATTAAAAAGACCAAAAAGTAGGGATTCACTGGCCAGAAAAAGCCACTTCATAGCTGTGTGGTGCAGACCAGGCTAAATAGTGGCGGTCAATTCTTCAGCCTTGCAAGCTGTTGAATGGTGCAATCCCAGCACAAGCTGCTATGGCTTCTGCTGTAGCATCGCTATCATCGCCTCCGGCAATGGGCGTCCAATGGTCCAATGGTACGTGTGTTTGTGTGTGTTGCCAGCTAGTCCAGTTGGTGAGTAGACATATGCCGTACAGTGTTGGTTCTGCTGCAAACGGGCTCGGCTGCTTGAAGGTTTATTGTTGTATCTGCCACCTTGTTTTACCTTGCTCTGGACACCGAACCGTCAGGAGAGATATTCTTGCCGTTTCTTTCTGCGATATCCTAAGAATATCCGCTCATCGTCTTATTGAGGATTTGCTATATCGCAATTGCGGGCTCGAAATCACTCTCTTGACATTGTTTTGTCCTTGTCAGGCACTCTCAACCCTGATCTTGAGCTCTGAATCCTTGAGAATCTCTTCCTTCGTCTGGCTGTAGACGGCTTCCGCACGTTCTGACTTTGATGGTGCAGTGTGTGCATTTCTGATAGCAATTACATAACATGACACGGTATATCCATCTCAGCGGGCAATGGGTGTGACCGGCCGCTTCAAGCTTGGATGACCCTACAAATTACTTCCTGCAATACATACAGTGTAATGTAGCATAGCACCTCAAGGCTCATGCTTCGCAGAGAGAAGAGACACTGACGCATGGCCCATGCCCTGCTTCACACCAGATGTAAACCAGATTCCACCAAAATGCAGTGTTAGTATTCAGGAAACCGTACTCATGTTTCTCAGTTGAAGCAAATATCCATGATTGACTTCACTCAAATATCCATGATTGACTTCACTCAAATATCCATGATTGACTTCACTCAAATATCCATGATTGACTTCACTCAAATATCCATGATTGACTTCACTCAAATCTCTTTCATACACTGCACAAATGGTAAAACAAAGATCAGACACAGAAAAGCTGGTACTTAGTAGTTGGCTTTAAATAGTAGATGTACCGATTGGGCGCAGAGGGGTGCAAGAGAGATATTGAGAAAGAGAGATCGTGGATGGGTGGGTGGGTGTGTAAGAAGAGGCCTGGCAAGAGCGGATAAGCAATGAATAGTTGCTGAAACTTTGGGGCGACAAGCGCCCACTTGCTGTCCGGATTCGCCAACGAGGGCTTGAGTGGCTAGATCATGTTGCTCGCATGCCACCAGAGCGCATCCCAGAAGATTCTGCTGTTTGGTCTGCTCTCATCCCGCCGTCCACCTGGCGGTCCACGCAGACGCTGGAAAGACTGTATTTACTGCTGACCTGAAAGCCCTGAATGCTGTGAAGGGATGGTAGGATCTGGCAGATTCTTGGCCCGAATGGCGCCGCATGTACCGTTGTTCCGAGCCCCAGCCGCCCACACCCAATGTCCACTGCCAAGTATGTGATCAGTGCTTCCCTCGCCTATCAGATGAGAAGCGTCACAAATGCTTGGCGGAACAGCAGAAACCTGTGTTTAACCAGGCTAGCGCTTGCCAGTGTTGTCCCTGCCAACGTTGGTTCCGCAGTAACGGTGGATTGGCTAGACATCGGTACGATCACCTCGGCAACCCTCCACTCCGAAGTGCAGTTCCTGTGACCGCAGTTTCAAGCCCAGCAGCTTGGCCATGCACAAGGGCGAACCTAAAAAATGGAGGACAATGTCGGGCAGACTTCACATTCAAGTGCCCATGCCACAGGGAGTTACGACTACGTCACCAGCTAGTGCAACATCAGAAGTACTGCTCCTCAGCCTCTTCCACCCCTTTTCCCTGAAGGGGACTGCGTAACCTATCAAGGCAACGTGTATCAAGGTCAAGGTGTATGTGTGTATGTGTGTCGGTATTTGTGTCTTTTTTTTACAAAGAACACAAACCCGGCTCCAGACTAAAAAATAATAACAAGAAAGGTCACAAAGTTGCATGCAGGGAGAAGGAAGAAACGAGTAGAACACGTGTGTGTGTGTGTGCGTGTGTGTGTATGTGTGTGTGTGTATCTGTGAGTGCACATCCAGTGCATTTGCAGATTTGGGTGCTTCTCTTGTGACAGGCGTATACATGGTACATGGTACATGGTGTGTGTGTGTGTGTGTGTGTGTGTGTGTGTGTGTGTGTGTGTGTGTGTGTGTGTGTGTGTGTGTGTGTGTGTGTGTGTGTGTGATGTGTGTGCGGGAAAAAATGAAAAAAGACCAAAAAGTAGGGATTCACTGGCCAGAACAAGCCACTTCATAGCTGTGTGGTGTAGACCAGGCTGAATAGTGGCGGTCAATTCTTCAGCCTTGCAAGTTGTTGAATGGTGCAATCCCAGCACAAGCTGCTATGGCTTCTGCTGTAGCATCGCTATCATCGCCTCCGGCGATGGGCGTCCAATGGTCCAATGGTGTGTGTGTGTGTGTGTGTGTGTGCGTGTGTGTGTGTGTGTGTGTGTTGCAAGCTAGTCCGGCTGGTTGGTACACATATGCTAGAAGCCAAACTTTTAGATTTGCGCCATGATGCAGCCATTTCCACTTTGCTTTGTGAGTATAAAAACCCAGAATGATCCAGAGTTACTCATTACTATTTTCTGATGATCGTCGAGTGCGTGAAACTCGGAGTTAAAAACACTTTCCCTGTCCTCCTATTGTTTTGAAGTATATAATATACCTGTTGGCCATGGACTGCTTCTGGCTAGATTGACTCTTGTGTAACCACTGGTGCTAGTGGAGCTTATATCAGATCCACTCTGATTTGGCCACCCACACTAGTAGCAAGTATTACCTTCACTGGGAGGAGGGGTAACTGCAGTTGGATCCCGGGACGGATACCCTGATGCCATCAATCGTTTTTCTGCACCTTGTCCTCACCCACTTACTGAGGTGTGGGGAGCCCATAAGTGGGATCATTTGCAAGTCACCCATAGTTTGAGGATTTCAGGGGGTGTCGGCCTTTGGGCGGTTTAATAACCAATTGGGTCCTCTTTCCAAGATTCCTTTTGAGTTATACTCTCCCCTCTCACCGGGAACACCCACGTGACCACGTTTTGGCAGTGAGCAAGTACAAGTAGAATGTGTGTGTGTGTATGTGTGTGTGTGTGTGTGTGTGTGTGTGTGTGTGTGTGTGTGTGTGTGTGTGTGTGTGTGTGTGTGTGTGTGTGTGTGTGTGTGTGTGTGTGTGCGCGCTTGTCCAACCTGTTGGAAGGCTACCTTCTTGCCAAAGCAATTGGAAGTTGGACTAGTTTCGGCTCCACAATCCAGTGTGTCGTTGCTATAATAGCTTTGAAGGCTTAGGTTGTGGGTATAACTGTTGGCTCTGGGTTCCCAGTACTCAATAGCCGAGGCTGGTTGGTAAAGTTACTCCAATTTCACTTCAAGGTACCAGTGCATCTAGTGTCTGCTTTTATCAAAGCAGCGTGCTGTCTATACTGGTTACCCCAGCAAATGTAGGGTGTGCATAGGTAACTGTCTTGGTCATTCTATGCTGATGTACTCCGTGTGGTGCAGACCCGGTGTGCTTTGGTGGTCGATTCACATGGCCTCGCCAGTTGTGTGAATTAGACAGTTATCTGGCGCAAATCTTGAACTGTCTCATTCAGATCTTGTTCGCTATCGTTGCTATAAGAGAAAATCTGTGAGTGAATATCCAGTGCAATTGCAGATTTGCCTGCTTCTCTTGCGACGGGCGTATAAATGGTACATGGTACATGGTGCATGTCGAACACACAACTGCAACGCACAAAATACTAGTTGAAGGTAACTCGTGAGAGGCAAGAGGGCAACATAGATTAGGCCATTGCAGAATTATTACGCAAAAGGAGCCTATATTGTAGATGATAACGCCATGAGAAACATCCTCCTGAGTTGGATTTGGCTACAACTAAGCCAGCTTACGTTACCAGTAGCGATAATAAAATTAATTTTATTGGTTTCAGAGATCTCGTTTTTGCCGCAAGCGTATCAACATGAACGTATTAGTTCAAGTCAGGGAGTATCCAAACCGAAAAATTCCCTATGCGCACTCGTAGACACACTCATTATTTTGTTTTGCTAGTGAGCAAGGTCAGCACCTAACAGGAACCTGCGGATACTGTGGCGAATCCCCCGCAAAACCACATATTCCTGATTTTCAACCAAGATGTGTTGGCTTGTATTCTTTGATGATGTGTTATGAGCCGGTTCGCTCATTGAATTATTCCTATTTAAAACTTTCACCAATCAATCAAAAACAATACTTCCCGAAAGAATTTCAATTGAAGTACTGTGACAATCTCTCCTCCTGTTTTCCTGCAATAATTATAAACAAGGAAGGGGTTGCGGGTACTTCAAGCATTGTTACTGATAATATTCCTTCTGACAGCTGTTTCGCCTGCTAAAGGTTCGTCAGAGAAGGTGATACCGAATAGGATATTGTAATTGACATGGCACATATGTATTGAAGTACTTACTCAACCTGCGGGCAGAACTGTTTCGCCCTTTGTGGACTCATCAGCGCAGCACAGAGAAAATGAGGCGGAACCTGATAGCAATAAAAAATAAAATTTCCCAAAGCCAGATTTAAACAAGCCCCGAACGTACCTTGCCAGAGTGCTCAAACTTACAAGTCAGTGAGCTCTGCATAACGCAAACGGCAAAGGCACTACCCCACACGAGAGTGCTCAACTGCTACAAGAGCAAGAGCGAAGTATCAATCTGCGGACAGAACTGTTTCGTCCTTTGTGGACCCATCAGCGCAGCAACAGTGAAGTATATTGAACTTAATTGAAGTACTTAAGAGAGCATGTCTGAGAAAACCTGAACATATGTGCAAGTCGATCTCTCAGATTTCGCTCAAATTTTGCAGGTAGGTTTTCTTTGGGGTGTAGATCGACATTCCAAAGCCCGCGCTGAACATAAGGGAACCATGAAATTGGCATACCCCTCAATATTGGCACGATTTATGGGTCTACAAACAAGCCACGGCACAGCGTACAAGAACAAGCTACGAACAAAACTCCATCAAGCCATCATTACCTCATCTTAGAAGAGTTCTTGGGGCAGCACCACTTAGCCACGCCAGCATCCCAGAAGACGAGGGAAATCATCCCTTGACGCCACTAATGATCGTCTTGAAAATAGCCAAATTACAAGCGCTGATAAAACAGCGAGCTACGTCCTCAATTAGCAAACACTATACACCGGCAGATAGTAGAACACCTCTTCTAGCACTGAGGACATGTCCCCCATCATCCTTTTGGGGTGTTCTTGAAATAAACAATTTTGAATTTTTCCACGTAGCTCGTTGTTTTATCAGCGCTTGTAATTTGGCTATTTTCAAGACGATCATTAGTGGCGTCAAGGGATGATTTCCCTCGTCTTCTGGGATGCTGGCGTGGCTAAGTGGTGCTGCCCCAAGAACTCTTCTAAGGTGAGGTAATGATGGCTTGATGGAGTTTTGTTCGTAGCTTGTTCTTGTACGCTGTGCCGTGGCTCGTTTGTAGACCCATAAATCGTGCCAATACAGTATTGGGCCAATATTGAGGGGTATGCCAATTTCATGGTTCCCTTCAAAAGATTCTGCGCGGGCTTTGGAATGTCGATATACACCCCAAAGCAAACCTACCTGCAAAATTTGAGCGAAATCTGAGAGATCGACTTGCACATATGTTCTGGTTTTCTCAGACATGCTCTCTTAAGTACGTTCGTTAGGACTTGGTTTTAAACCTCGCTTTGGAAATTCGTATTTTACATTGCTTTCAGGTTCAGCCTTGTTTTCTCTGTGCTGCGCTGATGAGTCCACAAAGGACGTAACAGTTCTGTCCACAGGTTGAGTAAGAACTTCAATACATACAAGTATATTGTCCGCAGATTGAGCATATATTATCCCATGTCATTTACAACATTCTATTAGGTATCATCTTCTCTGACGAGCCTTTAGTAGGCGAAACAGCTATCAGAAGGAATATTATCAGTACCCCATTTTCTCTGTGCTGCGCTGATGAGTTCACAAAAGACGAGACAGTTCTGTCCGCAGATTGAGTATCTCGTTCCTGCTCTTGTAGTAGAAGAGCACTCTCATGTGAAAACAATCATTTTTTAATACTTTAAAAAACTTCACTTCCAAACTCCAATAATAAGCGGTCTCTCTTCACTGCGAATCAAACATTTCGTTACCCTGATGATGGGCCAGGCCCGAAAATTTGGAGTAATGTTAATTTTTAAGAAAGGATTTGCTCCCCACACCGGAGCTCGCGCTATTCCGCCGACTTTACTTGACACTTGACTGACTCACGACTGCCATCCAGAGCACACGAGAAGTCCATCGAACCTTCGACTCGGCAAACCTGCAAGAAAGCACCACTCCCTGCTCAATACACAGTGTTTCGGGGAATTCACCCCTCATCAGTTGAGCTTGAGTAGGCTGAGGAAGATTGTGCCTGAAGCGCACCACTTATATAGTGCTCTCCAGGCACAAACATCACCAGGGATACAAACTTACAGAGACGCTCCGTTTCCAGCAAACCACTACTTCGTAATGTTAATTTTCATGTTTCATATAATTCGCAGTGAAGAGACCGTTTTTTTGGAGTTGAAAAGTGAAGTTTTAATGTGTAAGTGGCTGCGTTGGAGTTTGCGCACAAATACTTTATACTGGGTAAATAATTACAACATTTTTTAAATGAAGTGATCGGAGAGCTATAGAGGCTCGTACTATGCTCAAGTCCCAACTACGGGCCAAGGCTCAAAGGGCAACGTTGGCCTCTAGGACATCCAGGGAGGCAGAGCTACCCATAGGAGGCTGCCAAACCCGTCGAACCCCATGCAGACACATAACACTCAGCGCAACAGGCTACAGGGCGAACGCCAGCCTCCAGAGAAGATGGGCAACCCGCATAGAATACGCCTCCCTCCCACGCAGCGACTGGAGGGGTGCGGTCCGCCACACCACTGCAGCAGCACCATTGCCGCGTCCTGCAGTGGAAAAGAGGACAAAGGAGAGAAAAGTGATCCGCACCACTTCTCGGACTCTCCAATCATACGGACGTCGTTTCTCCTGTTTGTGGTGCCGGTAGTGGGCGGAGAGAGAGGAGGCGCGGTTCGAAGACGCATAAGGGTTCAACACACGTACATCAATAAAAATGCGCTTGAATCGACCCCTCCAAACTCCACACTGGCCAACACGTTCAAATGAGCTTGACCCTCTCTTGAAGCTGACAGGAGCTTGAACCTCTCCCCAGTCAGGGGCTGGAGATGTGGCTCACTGCGGCTGGGGTAGTGCCTTTGCTGCTTGCGTTATGCAGAGCTCACTGACTTGTCGGTTTGAGCGTTTGGTAAGGTACGGGCCTTGATCTGGCTTTGGAAAATATATTTTTCATTACTTTCAGGTTTGGCCTCATCTTCTCTGTGCTGTGCTGATGAGTCCACAAGGCACGAAACAGATCTGTCCGCAGATGAAGTTCTTTAAAAAATATAATTACTTGTGTTGTAACCAGAAAGAAAGCACTAGCATAAATATTATGTCACTGCCAACAATACTATCTATAATGTCGGAATAGAACAGAAATTTCCAATGAAAACGTTGCAAGAAAGTCACTGCTGACTCTGACACTTCATTACTTTATGATGAGAAGCGTAATGGAACGAAATCCGCCACTAAACGCAGCAGAAGAGCTATTATCAGTTTCTCACTATTCCATGGTTGACACCGACTCGTGACGCTTCCTGGATCAAGCAGCTCAAACATTACTGGCGCCACAATTTGTTACAAAGTGAAGCTCCACACCCAGCGCAACGTTTATCATTTTCATTTGACCCAGTAAGCATCTCCAGTCAGTGTCAACCATGGAATAGTGAGAATCAAACGAGTTTCACGTGTAGATGCCTAGACCTGGCTCTAGCCAACACTAAACAAAGTGGGAATGATGACGCTGTCATTTCCCTCTTACCCTGGTCTTGACACCGACCCTCATACGCAGTCAGTACTTGTGCTGTTCCTGTCTGTGATATCCTAAGAAGAGGTTGGTGAGACTTCGGGGATACTTGGGGAATTGTGTGTTGCTCCCTACATGGGAGCTCGCGGTAAAATTAGTATTATTTGTTTCAGGCATATCTACAATCATGATTGTGTTTCTTCAACTGAGGAAGAATCTAAAAGTAAATTTCCCAAATCACACTAGTAGATGCACACAGTACTGTTTTACTAGCGAGCAATGTCACCACCTAAGAGGAATCTGCAGGTTACTGGGTCGAGTCGCCCACAAAAAACACATATCATTGAACCTCAAAGAAGATGAGTTAGTTTGTACATGTATTCTTCAAAATTTTCAATAATAATATGTTATGTACCGGTTCACTCATTGTATCATCCCTATTTCAAAAACAACGCTTGACAGAGGAAATTCGTTTGACGTAAAATATACCGAAGGATGTACCCAGAGTGCTGACAGTGCTCAACACCACAAACACCACAAAGGCAGAGCGTAATACACAACAGAACAACAAGGTTGTTCTGTTGTGACGTAAGATATAAATATTGTGTCACCAACTAGAAAGCAGGCGCAAATGTCACCGCCAACATTACTACCCATCATGCCAAAATAGAACAGAAATTTCAAAAGAAAACGTTGCAAGAAAGTCACTGCTGACTGCTGCTTTATCACTTCATGATTCAGAAGGCTAATGTAACGAAACCTGCTACTGAACGCAGCAGAAGAGCAATTGCTACATGGGGCATAATTTCCTGCACCGCCTAAATCAAGGAAATCGAGCTTGTACGCATAGTTACTTGCAGTTTTGCCTTTTGTGAAAAAGAAAATTTAACAAACCTAGGTATTGTTTTCCTAGCTAAACTGACAAAATATCAACTTCGCGTTCTTCTTTTTCCTCTCTATTCTGCTCTCTTCTTATTTTGCTGCACGTACCCCAACCCCTCTCCCCTGCTCCAAGGCTATGCATAGTTGATAAAATTTAGGAATCCTGATAAGATCAGCCAACAGGTTAGCGTCAGCTTCATCACCACACAAATGCATCATAGCAAGACGGAGGCGAATGCTACTGCCCCTCATAGGCGGGAAAAGATTTCTGAAAAAATAATTTCCTCTGCAACTCTAGGAGGAAACAATTCGATGGATTTCCGTACTTTTTATTGCTATTTTTCACTCTAGGAGCGGCTCTATGAACTCAAAGCTGGCTTTCTTCAACAAGGACTTCTGAGGCAGTTCCTCGAGGAATTTCTGCACGGCTGGAGCGTTGGCTGCCCTTTCTCCATCGGCAAACAGCGCCTCGCTGAGTGTGGGCGATGGTGTCAGAAGCATCGCAGCATAGAGAGGGTATTTACCGAAGAATGCCTGAAATAGCCTGGGACACTTGCCATCGGTGGCTCTGGAGAAGGAAAGTACACCAACAGAGATCAATGCAGATGTGGTATCATGTGTTTTAATGTGATAATTGTGCACACTAGGGAAGATCAGGGGCGTAGCGTAGCCCTTTTCAGCCTGCTTCATAAGGTCATGTGAAGCGACATAGTGTACATAATTCACCCTACTTTCATATCTGCAGTCAAGGATACTGGCTAAGCCAGCTCATTTTATTCGGAATTTTTGCGGTTAACTGCACGACGAAGTATTCAACGAGTCAACAAACATGCATCTTTCCTGAAATGGCAGGGAGCAGCAAGTTACTTGTTACTACGCCGTGCGGTCACTTCACACCCAGGAAGCAGTGAAACACCAGAATTTACATGCTACTCCGGCTCCCTGCTTCACACTGCGCTGTGCCAAATGCGCATTTGCATGCAATGCAGGAATGCACTCTTGTGCTCAAGACGGGACTCTCAGCCCGCTTTGGGTGTTTCGCGGACATGGTACGGCAAACTTTAGCTGCTTTGTTTGCGAAATTCGCAATATGGCGTTACGCGCCTGAAAGAAGCTCCCAACTTACACAGGAACTACACCATTCTAAAGAGTGCACAATATTATACATACATGCATGCAGTTGCATTAGAAGAGAGTAATGACGGTTTCAAAGAGTACTCAAAGCGCCATGGTAACCGTTTCTGGACTTAATAACCACCAACACAAGTTTTGCTTTGTCACGACATTCTTGGTCGATCTTCTTCTTTTCTTCAGTGTTTACTACTAAGTGTTAATTTGATAGAGCGAGCACTGATCTCCTTTTTACAAATTGTCCCACAATTAGATATGTCATCAGTCCTCATAACCAAACTGAAAAGCCACGGTGATTAACTGAAGTGTGAAGCCAGACTCGCATTGCTTGTAATTTTGCTGATTCATCATCATAACCTTCTCTTCTAGACAACAATCATTCCACTCATCGTTTTTGAACAATATTTTTCTATCTATAGTCACACAAGTGCAAGAAGGTGCTGTTGCCAGTTTTTGAAGCGACTTTGAAAGTATGTACATGAAAAACAACTATTACCATAACAAGCATTCTTCAGTAGCCATCAAACATACTAGCTGGAATGCAAAGCCCGCTTTCATCACTTTACGGATATTGGCCAAAAATGCATTCATTTAACGTGGGGTTGGTATCCATATCCAAAGTTGGATTCCAGTTTTGAGATGGTTCTACTTAGATTTTCAATGTGAATTATTTTATGGTTGTGCCCCTTGACCTTTTGATTACACTGAAATCAAATTTTCTCAAATTTGGCGATTATCTGGTTTTGTATCTCAGCTCTTCCACTGCAGATCAAAGTCGCATTGGTTTGTACTGTTACTGTTAACCCTCACCTGCAGAATACGCCGGTCAGTTCGTCAGCACGTTCAGGTGTCCAGGAGGGATCCGTCGGACCCGACCATACGCCCTCCACTCTGTGAGCTGGGTGACGCGGCTGTAATACCAAGATGTCGCCCTCGTGCACGCCATTGACGACTCCTGTTCGCATGCCAATGTACCGCACCTGCACATGGTAAATAAAAAAACGCAAATCATCATATCCGTTCACGATGGGAACTCATGACGGCCGCTAACGCCCGATAAGCCCCAGCGGCTGATGCAGCGACTAACGGTGGGGGCGATGGGATACGTCTCAGAACCCCTGGCACAAGTGCCGAGACACCCCTACGCAGGGTGAATACAAGTAAACGAAACCGAAGTCCTCCCACTGTTACAATCCATTTGCAGTGACATTGAAGGAAACGACCCGGCAGCCTACTTAGATGTACTGTACGGTGTGGCAGTGCAAGAATGCTCTACTTTGAGCTAACCGCAGCTCTACTTTGAGCTAACAGCAGCTCTACTTTGAGCTAGCAGCAGCTCGACTCTTGAGCTAACAGCAGCTCTGCTCTCTAACAGCAGCTCTACTTTGAGCTTCAAACCAGTTGTTTCGAAGCCAGCACCCCTCAATCCAAAGATGCCACTTTGTTGACACGTTTGTGTGAGGGATGGGACTAAAGCCTTTTCCTTTTGTTATATTTTACTTCAAAATAGTTGGAGTGATCAGCACAACTGAGATGATTGAACAGTAATCATCATACATGTAAAGTGTACATGTCTGGTCAGTGTAGATGGCTCCAAAAGGCTAATTATTCAAATTATTTCCCTTCCATAATGATAATATTAACTTGATAGCTCCTTTCAATTGCAATATGAACATAATGTACACATCGACATAGGGCATGAAAAGAGCTTCATTTTGATATGGATACAAAAAAGTTAAAGGGGAAGTCCAGTGAAAAATTTAAATTTCAGGGTCGGTAGAGTTTCGGGCGCCGAGTCGAATGGCGTTGATCCCAAGTGTTTCCGACAAAGCGTTCTCGATATATTTCCGTTTGAAAAACTGAGTTTCGGGGGCTGCGGCATGACATCATGCGGCCGCGCCACACCCTCCGCAACGTCATAGCGTGCAGCTAGGTCAAAAGGAGTGCGTGAAAGCAATAGTGTCAGTGCTATTTCAATGATTTGGCGGCCGATAGTAGGTGGTGCAAGCGACCCCGAAGACGTAAATCCTTGTGACGGTGAGGATGCAGCCATGGCTGACCTTCATGAGTTCGGCCTGGGGCTGAGAACCTCGGTATTCAGCTGAAAAAATGGCCGCTCGGGCCGGTCAAGAATGAGCGCTACTGAGTTTCCGACTGATGAAGAAGCAGCAGCTATTGCAGACTAGGCTGATATAATTATCAGATCGCTGGAGAGCAGCGTCGCCAAAATGGAGAAGAGTGATGCGAGTGCTCTGAATGTTGTTCATACCGATTCGCTTAGACTCCAGTAGCCTGCCACATGGTGATGTTTTGGTGCGAACTAAATACTTGGTATATTTCGGACTACTCAATTGGAGAACAGTGCAGGCTCTTTGAACCACTGGCACGACTCTTCGCTCCCACCGCTACGGGATCTGAAAGTTCTAGGTCCGGGAGCTGTTCGCTGTTTTGTCGCTTGTCACGGTTGTGCACTCATCGCTGTAGCATAAAATAAAGAGGCGGAAACGGAAAACTAAAATTTTCTTTCTCAAAGCACAACCACCAGCACCGGCAAGGAGAAACGCACGTTCTCTGACTACATGACTGTACAATACGACTGATACGAGTGTAGAACATGACAAGTCCGTGTGTTGACTGTACTAGTTTTCTGAGACTTGTGACTCGAGTCTTGTACTTGTAGCTACCCCAGCACGGCAGTGTGCGGGAGTAAGTAGTTCCGTGTGTGATGATTTTGTTTACTACTCTACAGCTAGCATGCACGCAGCGCATTGCTAGACTAGAGCCGTAGTCCCGTACATGCAGTCCCGTACATACAGTGCATGCCGACGGAAAAAGTCCAACTCGGAAACGGCGAAAATACGGAAAATCTGAAATACGGAAAATCACAGGGTACGTAGTGTTTGTAACACTGAATCAAATGGTCTTGGTCCGAAGAAGCTGCGACAAACGGTTCCCCAATCGAACGCGCTCCGAATATGGCCATTTTGTACACAACTAGATGGTGTGGCTACCTGCCTGCACACTGTGACGTCATCGCCTGGATATGGGTGATGCACACTCAAATTCGCACATGTTCCATTGGGCGTATCTGACGAACCATAGGCCGCAGCCTCCTCGGACAAAGACCATTCGACTCAGCGCACCGAACTCTACGGACTGTGAAATTTAAAAATTTTCACCGGACTTCCCCTTTAACCCTTTCACTGCCAGCTGACCACTCAAGGTGACAAGGCGCTCCCTGCCAGGCTGTCAGCTGAGCTGTACACCCCCGATCCCTGCCAGGCACTTTTTGCCTCCAGCTCGAAAAATCGAAAGGCCAACTTCTCATGGATTTTTTGGTACTTTCTGTACGGAATATCGCTTTCCAAAGTATACATCGTAGGTAGACAACTCATAAAGGAAGCCATTGCCGTCGAAAAAAATCGCAAAATCCGAAGTACAACCGTGCTGGGCGCTCTAGCACCAGCCGCTGTGCAAAAATGCATGTCATGTCATGCGAAAGTGCGCCGTGAGCCGCATGCGCTACATACACTATGTACACGATCGGCCCGGACACTCGCGAAGTAAAGTTAGTTGTTGTTTTGGAGAGAGAAGCAGATCCTTATTTTGTTAGCTGGGATTGAAAGATCTGCCAGTGGACCGGAGAGCTAAAACACTGGAAGCAGAAGAGATGGCGTGCAGAATGTTCTCTGTCTTCGTGGCAACAGGACTTCAGTTGCGAAAGACTTTCGTCCTGTTGTTGCGGACGAAATTCTAGTTGCTGCCACCAGAAAACTCGGAGAACGAAACGATCGTAAGTCGTTTGGTGAAGCAGATCGTGTCGGTGAACAGCTGCGGAATGTTCTGCCGCCATGGTGGTCGTTTGTTCTCCTGACTAGCAGCAGTCCGAATACATTTCAACTTCGGAGAGTGAAACGCTTCCCTGTTCCGTTGACAAGCGCGGCGTTCGCGGGTGTAATGCACTTTCGCATCAGCTTGCAGTAGATCGTCAGGTATTGAGCTTGAGGTAGGCCATAGGTGTCGTTGTAGAAAGAATATAATATTATGTTGTAGCTGACATACCTGTAGTGTCTCTTGACTGTGCTGGTCGCCATTGTAACGTGGTAGTTCTTAGAAAAGTTTAGTTCTGGACTCGAGGAGCGCCGCCAGCGCTGTTTCCGCCAAGTTTGCAGTGAATGCGTCCGTGAGGAATCCGTCGTGTGGTTGTCTCTACCCGTGACTCCAACCGCCTATCGCAATGGATAGCCGCCTGGAGTCTTGGGCAATGGCTAGGCATCAAGTCTGAACCAAATGCCATGCTCCTTGCAATGAAAGTTGACGGGAAAGAGAAAAAAACTGGCACCGACTCAGCAAGGTGGAAGTGCGTGAGAACCGATTTCTTCCGCGCCGCTCGGCTAAAAATCAGATGCGCATTTTCAACGACGCTGGTTCGATTTTTTCAAATGGCAACCCATGCTTCTGGCAGCGTATTTCGATGGGTATGGACCTCTTCTAGGGCCTAGTGGCCCTCTACCACGGCTAAACATCTCCAATAGTAAAAAATAGTGGCCCAAACTGGGTGAAGTCTGCCTGTCGACAAAAGTCGACGGTGGCACTGGGGACTGCATGTTTGCTTGTCGACTTTCGTCGACAGTGGCACTCAGAGTGCATTAATGCGCTGTCGACTTTCGTCGACAGTGGCAGTGAAAGGGTTAAATATGGGCTCACATACATTCAAATGGGACTTCGGGTATAAGGATACTTCACGAATAAGGACACTTTTCTGATACCCCGCAGAGTGTCGTTATTCGCAAAGTGGATTATATGTTCTTATGGTAGTAAAATCTGTCAGGCGAAAGAGAACCGTACTAAGCAGGTGTACGTCTTAACCGGGTACGTACTAAGTGACTTCTATTGTCTGTTTAATAAGAGGAACGTGTATCTAATAACATCACACTCGGAATGGACTAAATTGTATGTTTACCTTGAAGTGAAATGCTTGTGGTGCTACGCCGTTACTGCTGCTTCCCAGCGTCTGCAGAATATCTGCGTCCAGGTCCATGCCCTCCAGGCTGGTGAAACGACAACCCAGCCATTGGCGCGCAAGCTGCAGGGATCTCTCCAGCTCCGAGCAATTGCCAATGCCTACATTAGCAGACCCATCACAGACGATAATGCTGTAAAATGGGGAGATGGGAAATTCACAGCATCACGGAAACGTACCCATAAACAACACTATCTGTTTTTGCCCATCATACTCAACATCATCCAAGTTTTCTCGAACATGGGATAGCCTGCTAAACCTCCGGCCCACCCGCCAATCCTATGCTTCACAATGGGCAGAGTGGATGCAAAAGTCCGCATTTTTTGTTAGATTTTGACTTCTGATATCATCGCTTTCAAGCCCTATTCCAAACTCCCTGTAATAATGGTGGACACAAACAGTAACTTCAAACTCACAATCATACATGCGTCGTGGACGGCCAGTGGCGGATATGGGCATTACCTACTCTCACTACTACTATGCACAAAATAGTTTGCGAGCAGCAGCCAGTAAACTCACAATTTAGATCTCCTCTTCAGCAGCGGTAGTAGGCCAAGGTTTTCGGTATGGCCGCCATCCGATACGTTGACGGTGACGTCAGGATACGTGCCACACGCCGCGGAGCAGAGGACTTCTCTGAACATCAGTGCCAGCGGTGAGCTGGTTATGAACTTCCTGAAGACACAGGATCAGGAATGGGACGCAGAGCTGTTTGTCGTTTATGGCTACATGCAAATTAATCCGTATTGAGAAATCTCGGGGTTTCTAGTATATCCTGTGTGTGACGAGCTAATGGAAAACAGCAGCCACAATGATGTATGCAGTACTGCTTGCTTAGTTTCTTTGTTGCATCATTCAGGGGCGTAGCTGGGCGGTGGCGCGTGGTACGACCGGGGATCCGGGGTTGTCACCCTTGGAGAAAAATATCGGATTTTTTGGCCAAAGGGGTACGTTTTAGCACTCTACAGGCGCTCTGGGCGGACCATCCTGGACGAAAAGTGGTACGACCATGGTCATGCTGGTTGTACCGTGTGTGACCGACCATGGTAGTACTCGTCGGTGACACATGTGAAGACAAACACCAAATAGGACACGGGCATGTAGGGACGACCTGCCGATGTACAGAGCGCAACTCGACCGACCAGAGGTCTCGGTATTAGCGTTGCAATGTTTGACAATGTTTTGGCGCAAAAACAAGAGGCATGTGCCTCAGTTCCAAGGCGAATCAGATGCTTTGGGGAGACATAACAGGGAAATCCCCACGTCAATGAAGATTACACAGTCGGGTTTTTGGGTTTTTTTACTAAGTACACAACCTACTTGTCAGAAGGGGAGAAGACAACAGAGTATACAATAACAACACAGCAGGGAGAGTAGGGGCTGCAAAGCAAGCCTGTGCTGGTGAGGCAAGCCCACAACACCGACCTATGGTCTCGGCGTTAACGTGAGCTTGCGCGGTTTCTAACAGTCTGGACGTCTCGGGAACTCCTCTATACTCCATAATCCCATATACCTTCAACTGAGAGTGATGCGCGCTTACGTGGAAAAAGATGCTATCCACTCTGTCAGCGGATCACTGAACAGTATTCCTTCACTGTTTGGCACTGTGACTATGACGATGAACCCCGTCCACAGCAGCTCTAGAAACACAGACACTGCTGGTTCTTGTAGCTGACTGGGCGCAAATAGGTGTATCCACAAAACACTGCCCAGAGCGAATTGAATGACAAACGGAGACAGGAACTGCAGCAGGGGTAATGCAAGAAACAAGTGAAACGCGATTAGCTACATCAACGTACAGGTGCATATGTCCACGTGCACATGCTCATCAGATATTCACACGACGTGTTAGTTTGGATGAACATGCACATGTACATGATCATTAAATGCATTGTATCGAAGGGAAAGACACTTACCGTACTCGAGTGATTAGAGCCCTCTCTCGAATAGGGCCCAGGCTCCAAGACTCAGTTAATAAAAATATAGTTCTTTTGCCGTTTCTGTCGAGTCCTGACAGTTCACAGCACACTTTAGGCTTTGTTTTCTTTGCCTTCTCTGGGTTTTTTTAAATGCTGGATTCCGTAAAATGTACTAGCATTGAAAAAATAGCGCCCCTCTCTTGAACTGTGCCCAATCTGTGATGGACATTGACAAAATAAGGTCCCAGGGGCACTAATCGCGCGAGTACGGTATACAGCTTACCTAACCTTTCTGAAGTACACGCCATAGTATATATCATTCACTGCCTAAATAACATGTTTCCAATTCCATGCATATCGGCTACATGGCGCTTGATTCCCCTGCCCATCCAGCACTTTCATTGGTAGAAATTCCTCACCTGTAGAAAAGTGTTCTTAATTCCAAACCCGGTGAACCAGGTGGGAATGTTGGCATCAAAGCGTACGCCGAGAAAGATCAAAGCTTCACGAACATAAGCGATCAGATTTGAGAAAGCACCTGAAGGAGAATAAAAATGACAATCCAGTTATTACCACAGGTACATGTATATGTGTCGCCCTCACCTCTGAGAGTTGCTCGCCATATCATCATTGGCTGCATAATACTATGCAATGAGAATGAGTTGATTTTAGAAGGATTGGGAGAACGTCAAATTCAAAGGATCAGTCGGGGAAGTGAGTTGCCCGAAAAGAGAAAAAAATGTCAACCTCACCATGACTCAAACCCGGGACCTTGCTTGTCATGAGAACTGCACAAACCATCTGAGCTATGAGACCAGGCCGAAATTAAACCGGTGGGTTGGGTGGCACACACGTACAAGCCAGCACACCTTGACTTACACACAAACACACACACACACACACACACATTGACTCACACACACACACACACACACACACACACACACGCACACGCGTACACACACACTTTCTCTCTCTCACACACACACACACACACACACACACACACACACACGTACAAACACCTACCTGGTGATGGCGAGAGAAACGCTGCGCTGATGGTCATCACCATACTCAATGACAGGCTGTGCGGAGACATGTCCAGGTACTTGCTTTTATCTGATGTCGACTGCGAGATTATGTCAACCTACGGATATCACAGAGAACATGACCATCGCTTCTTTTTATTCAGCTGGTGCCATTACATTCTCATGTGCAATGAATGAATCGTACGGAGTGGCATCATAAGCACTCGCTTACTGTACACTGAAAAGTATCTGCGATGACATCAGTTCCGGACACTGCACTAAAAGGAGTTAATTCGTTCACAAATAGGGAATGAGTGCATCGCAACAAGCCAGGGTTATGCTTGGAGTGTACTTGATATAGAGCTCACCAGTTTTGGCGAAATCGTGATCAGCTTGTAATCATGATCATGCTCGTCAAATTTCCAGTTGTTCAACGTCATCTGGCATATCCATTCTGGTTCAATATCACCTAGCTGACCCATGGGCAATTCTTCTGCAAAGCAGTAACATTCAAACATTCCAATAATCTGTTAATGGAAACGAGAGATCTTGAAAGCACTGTGCCCTCGTTATGCTTTTTTGCCTAGGTCATCATGCATGTTTTTCGAACTGATGGAAAAAAAGTTTTAAAAAAATAACCGATAACAGATTGATAAAGGAAAGGTCTGGAGCTCCGCTTTCCAGATATGTAAAGTTCTTCGCAATAGGATAAGGATTGACTGAACAGCGACAAAATGAACGCGGAAATCAAGGCCTGGAGCGATCGCAAATTTCTTTATTCATAACGTCGCTGTTTGTTGGAGCATGCCAGGGGATTTCCCTTTTCCCAGCGCATGCGGTATGGACATCAAATGAAGCGCGTGGATTTCAGCTTTGCAGAGCAGTTTGAAACGTGAAAATCGGTTGAAATTGAGCAAGGAGTCGAAAAGAATACTTGACTGAGTTGTTGTTTCGTTCCGTGGGATGGTGAGCCAATTTAGAGAGGTCGTGGAAGTGGCCCTGATGGGGCTATAGAGCTGAGAGCGGCAAGGATGGACTTTATTGATCCTGATCTTTCCAACAAGATCGGGATGATGAAATTCCATCTAGGCAACTGAAATGAGAACAAACTTTGTTCGGAGCATTACGCCCAAACTCCACCAGAAGAGTCCATGTGCTGGACTGCCATTTTGGGGGGGGGGGGGGAGGGGGGGGGGCAAGCCAGCATGAGAGAGTTAAATAGTCACTATGGGTAACGATGTGATGTGTAATTCGAAATAATCAATTGTTATGTTGTACACCTAACTTCATGTAGCCTTGGATGCGGTTTGTACCAAACTTTGACGAAAAAACACTAGCACAACATCATCACTGACCTGTTCCAGCTCATGAGACTTCATGCTCTTTCAGATTTGAAGGTCCAAAAACACAGGAATATATTATTGTGGACTTGGCAATGCGATTCTAAAGACAGAAGAGTGCTATTCAGAATGCCTTGCCACTCCGTGCTCTGCAAGCTTCGTTCAGGACAGTTTTATGTTCGAATCAGCTGCATGAAGGAGTCATCATCTCCAGTGCTGCTCAATGCAATCCGATCGTGTGGCTCAAGTTTGCACTCTGCACCAAAGTACAGATTTGGGGCTGCGCAGAGCCTGGTATGACATTGACTCTATTCATCGGATTTTATTGAGCAGCACCCTGGCTATACTGAAACACCGAATTGTGTTGTTGGTGTGGGGAACGAAGTTGGCATGAAAGGATAAATGCATGTGCTAAAGAGTTTGTAGGTCATAAGTTTGCCTCGCATGTCCGCATTATACCCGGCTATACGAGCGCGTTGAGAAACACAACCAGCTTCAGACGTTTTGCTCGCGCCAGGCCATCACCATGCCTGGGATACCAGGGCGGAAGATGCAGCGCCTAACGGCAAGGGTGAGGTGGTAACTCTCACAACCAATGCCCGACAAGGGGGCGAATCTCGTTAGCTGCATCCAAGTTGTGCGCCGTTGTCACTTTGTAAAATAGTATGCATAGCAAATCATCGAATGAATGCACGCTTTACTACAGCAGAGATAATAGATAATGTGTTTTATGGGCTGCAAGCAATTGCCTTACTTCCTTTCATATCTTGTGGTGATGACGAGGAGGCCGGATTCGTATTGATGTGTGAGCCTACTGGTAGGAATCGCTCCAGCCACGGTGTTCTCTTGCAGCCATCTGGATGATAGAATGCACCACGGATGACATTCCTACGAGAACGTGGAAGAGACGCATGCGAAGAGTGAGTAGTCGCATATGTAAAAGGAGCTAGGAAATTGCTGACCGTAAGTTTCTAAACAAGAAGAAACACCAATTGTTAACCAACCGACTGACATTGGCAAACCCTAAAAACACACATAAAGCATTCACTATACAGTACAAGTGGGCACCAAAGACCAGCCTGGTCAGTGTTCTCCTTCCTTGTGTAATCACTAGCTGCCAATACATCACCGCTAGAGGAGAGAATCCAAAATGTGTTTCAATTTAAGTTAAGTGCCGACACCATCTCACCTGTAGTACTGGAAAGCCCATCCTTGCTGGTACGCAAACAGCATGGGATGTATGGTGAAGAGTAGCAGAGTCACACCGATACTCCAGTCGGCCTCTTGCACCACCTCTCCAGTGGGTGAACGACGATACTCTCCCTGGTATCAATAGATTGCAGATAACAGAGAGGTTCAGCACTACGTAAAGTTGAGCAACTTTACGATATGGGCCTATAACACAACGAGAAATGTCAAGGTTTCTCGGCCTCGTGAGAGGATCACCAAAGTGATCATCAATTTTTTTTGGAAATCTGAATCCCAGGCCCGTAGAAAATGAACTGGCCTGTATTTGCTTTGTCCGCAGAGCTAGTGGTCGTGTGAAGTATCATGCCGTGCATTGTAGAACCAAGGATTTTGCAATTGTGAGCACATACCGTCGTGTGAAAGGCCTATAAGCGGGCATGAAAACGCAGTGAATACGCGAGTTTGCACTCCGCTTACGGAAAGTTGTCTACGTAGACTACCTAGAACGGAGGTGCATCGTAACTGGATTGGGTTACAAATGTATGACTCACTCCCCAGGTCGACCGGGTCATACACTGCACGTAATTCGAAAACTCCGTATGACGGAACACAGATCCGCATGCAGCGTGCGCAAGTCTTTCCGCAGATCGATAACGCTTTTTCCTAAAGAAATTACGTTATGCGGAGCCTGTCTAATCTCATTTTGCTAAGACAAAGGTCAAATATATGCATGCCTTTTACTTACTGGGAGTATGTGACTGCAAAAATTAATATAATGGAAGTGGAACTCGGATTAGATGTACCCATGGGCAATAGCCAAGTGGACATAGTACCCGATCTACTTCTTATCCCCACATACATCAATATCAAGGTGTGCACCAATGAACTAGATAACGCATAAAATAAAAAGAATAAAGTTTTTTATAAGTTCACACTAAAAGCAAAGCAGTGTACATGTTACCAAAACACATACTACCTGAGTTACACAGTACTTTTAAATATCTCTCCGCACCCGTATAGTCTCCAGCTTGGCAATAGTGTATAAGTTTGACGTGCAAGACATATCGCAACTAGACTGTAAATTCAACTTTCAAGTTCCATTGTACCGAAAGGCAAGCAAGCTCCCACATGGCCACTGGCCAACTCTGTACACCATGTTAAACTTCAGTATGATGTTGTTCGTTTGTTCCGCAAGACAAGAAGCCCACACAAACGCTTACCTGGATAGCTGAAGCTGCGAGAAGCAAGAAGACCATCAGGACATTTGCCCGTCTTTCCTCGGCAAACTCAGAGAAAAGAAGGTGTACCATTGCAGCCAGTACGCCTATCAGGAGCAGGTAGACATACCATGAAGTCAGCGTGCACAGCAGGTCGCCATCTTCAGATTCCTTCAGGTGGTTGCAGCTTTGCAAGCAGAGGTTAGAAAGTTCCATACTCTCATACATCCAGCATACCTATGCAGAAAGCAGCAGGCACATGCACCAAGCAACATCACCACAAGATATTACGTTAGAGACGGCAAATTCCTCCAACTAAAGGATGAGCTGTTGCACTTCCCCACGTTTTAGCAGTTCTGCAATAATGAAGTCATGTGCATGTCCACAGTATTGTCGGATTTCAAGAAACTGGGGATCAGCCCCGTAGCCTACATGTAGTCCCTACGAAGTACCCCCCCCCCCCCCAACCTTGCTACATGTAGTAAATTCATGAGGTCGGATTCCTCTGGCCAGGAGTCCAGGACTGTACACCGTCACGTCACTACTTACAGAGCACACCAGGAGATATCGCACCGCTGCTATGCCAAGTAGGCTGGAGAGCAGGTGTCGAAAAAGACCAGTTGGCAGCATTGCTCCCAGGAGGCGCTTGATAACGGCAAGGCTCAAGCACACAGAAGCGCACACGACGCTCGCCGGGATCGATTTGCCTGCGCACCCTGCGCCACTGTCGACCAGGAGGCTCTCTAACGTCGGACGGAGCATCTGCATAGCAGTCGCGACCAGTACTGACTTCACTGGCAGGATAGCCAGCGGGCACACAACGCAAGTAAACCAAAATATGGAAAGGCAACACGAGAACAGGTCGAACGCTCCCAGCAGTGTGCTTTGCTCCAGCCGAGCGAACATACTGACTAGGCCCGGAATTAGTTGCGCAAAATACTCCTCGTGCCAACTGGAATCCCGATCGCCCTGCGACTGTCGAAATATCCAATCCATGTAAGAACTAGCAATGTATCCGCCACCGCTGACCGTACTCAGATAATCCACACGAATGTTCGACGCAAGTAACTCTTTCCACGCGCCGGCTGCGAACATGGCAGCTCGAGGGCCGCCGCCAGAAAAGCAAACACCCACGTTAGCCCTGTGGCCAGTGAAAGTGAGCGCATGAAACTTGTGACTATCACGCCGTCTTCGTGTTCGCAATCGCCGGAGTCGTGCCGATTTTCCAGTCGGGAGAGTCATTCTAGAAGAACGGCTTTACAATGAAGCACGAGCATTTCAAACCAGGACTGTGAACAAGAACAAAATAGCGGACTGATAGGGTAGAGCGAGGTTTCAGCGCTACAAATACATGAGTGTAGTAAGTAGCAGTAGCGCGGTGATGGGTAGAGGTGATGACTGATGAGTGATGGTTCGTGCAGAAGTGAAGATGTGCTGATTGTGCATGTGGATATCCGGCCCCTTTTGACACGTCCTAGAGTAGAGAAGAAAGACCACGTTTTAGTCTGTAGACCTACAGCTGAGCTGCAGCACTGAGTAGATCTGTAGACATCTACTAGCCTGTATAGCGTACTGACCCTGGCCTGTAGTCATGGTAGTGTAGTCGGTGAGGCTTGAGCCACGTAAAGTCTACGTGGTCTTTGCTTTTTATTTGGCCTCGGGAGGTCGATCGAGTCTGGCCTCAGCTCAGTCCATCTGCTGACTCGGAGTCTGCCTGCGCAGTGCAGTGCGGAATGTGCGTATACATGTACCTGGTGCTGATACGTGATAGATGCGTGTTGCTGCACTCTCTACGCACCCATCTCCACGGCCACCCAACACAGAACACGGTAATCACGTCAGTACCTGTCCTTGCACAGATAACTGAGACAGTGCAGTGATCTAGAACGACTGGGATGCTTCCGCAACAAAATGTGTACAGTCAGTAGTGCCTGGTGTTGGGGCGTTTCCTTGTGACAAGAAAGATATGAACTGTGATTGTGCAGTGCACGCGCGCCCGCATCACCGCGAGATCTCGAGATCTGATACACACAAGTATGAAAAGACATTCTGACATGACAAGACTGTAGGCACGGAGATGACCAATTGCATTGCACCAATGAGGCGATCAACGCATGCTACAAGAAGTAGGACTCCATAATTATTATTTTAAGTTTAACCCTAGAAGTACCGGAGGCATCATTATGATGCATTTGCGAATTTCAAAATGGGATTGCTGTTATATGTGGGCTTAGTATCTCCCCAAATTTTGTGACTATCATTTATTTTGTTAGTGGCAGTGGGTTGTGTTTTCAAAAATTTAGTACCGTTCCGAAATGCCAGGGGGGTGCTACCTAGAAGTACCGCGCGGCACCATATGGCTCCACATACCATAGGCATCAGTGAAAGGGCGAATTTGGCTTAGAACCACACGTTAATAACGTGAAAAGGAATACATTCGGGAGCAAGGAGATTGGGGACCATGAAGGTGGTGATTTGTACATAATGGACATGCCAATAATTATGCACATTTCACGTGTCGTTATGGTCAATATCATATTCCCGAATCCCGCCGAAACAGACAAATTTGTTTGTCCTAAGTTTGGAAAGTGATTCACTATGTCATCTGCAGCATAGTACGATATGAAGTGCCAGGGCAGTTTTAATATTCTAGGAACGTCCTTTGAGTAAATTGAGTTTACGTTGGTCTGGCGGAAGCCATGTTCAGTAGGCGCAGTGTCGCTGCCGATAAAGCATTTCATTAGATTTTGATAATTTTTGGGCAGGAGGTTGGGGATGAATGCGAGGAGAGTGCCTGGGGCATTGTGCTCGAGCAATTAGAAGAGACCAAACACAGAGACACATAGTCATAGTTACATGTATATGGTCCAGATGAAGATGAGTGAATACTAATTCCTCCGGCTTCTCGATCAGTCTGATACGGGACCGGAGTCGAGGGAGCAAGCGGATAATGGTGGTGATAAAGCTATGGAGCCATACACATAACAGAACATCAATCTCCAAAACTCGTACAGGATTTCCTTCATGAAGCTGGGTTCTCTGGCAAAGTTGGTAGGTAGTGGAAAATGTGTTGCACCAAGCAAGCGCGAAAGCGCGCAACCGGTTGTTGCTTCTGAAGTATGCGGGCTTTTCCGAGATATTCACAATTTTGAAGATGGGGCAGATGCATTTTGCATTTATCGACCAGAATATGATCCATGTCATGATCAAGTGCACAAGGTAGGAGGAAAAAACAAAAAAATTGAGAGGACTCCACTTTGAGTGAAGGCAATATCATGGCATTGGTTTCGCAAATTTACGCAAGAAGCGTCCTCTGTACCCGCAATAATCTGCTGACGGCCCTTCGGCTGGATAGGAATGGACGCCATATAATCAAGTAAAATCACTAAAAATAGTTTCCAGGAACTACTCTGCTACTTGAGGTTTGATCACGAAGATGGTCTCCGGACACGACGTCGAACGAAAATTATTCATTTGCTATGAGTCGCGACACCACGTTCTCCTTTCACTCGTAAATGTATTTATCACAGCAGTCAAAGAATGACCAACCTGGCTGAGAAAAATCCAGCACGTTGGCCCAGCAGCAGCCATTTCCGGGGTAATGGACTGAAATGTAGAGTTTGCAGTATGAGCATGGCAAGCAAATGCTCTTTTATTTTTCCGTAAACTGACGAGAGGTCGCCCTTTCGCTGCGCGCAATGACAGCTGCTGGTCTCCAAGATAGTGCATCATTCTGTCATTGGTTCTTCCTTTTAAAAGGTACATTTTACCCCAAGGATTTCTGTTTCTACACATATTGCCGATAATAATTCCAAGCAGGTATGTTTAAGTCCAGTGGAGTCATATGATGCCTCCGGTAATTCTAGGGTAGTTGAAATTTTGGTACTTCAAGGGTTAAACCAGGTTCAGCATCGGTAGCACAGTGGCTGGGTGGTAAGGAAGAGTGACTGAGATTCACATGGTTGTGGGTTCGAATCCTATCTTGTGTATTTCTGCGCTCTTGTTGTGTCGGGAGTTCAATGCATCTTCCCTAAAATTCTTTTTCTAAATTAGAGAGAAAATTTCGATGTCCAAGAGGTTCTAAGGAGTCAAATATAAGTAGTCAAATATGTTGTGTATTTGACTATAGTCCATTTCAAAAAGATTAGCAATCAGGTTTTGGTGTTAAAAAGTATGAAGATAAGGGAAATTTGGACAACAAAGTACATAGAATGGCTTGTTAGGACACGGCAAATTGTTCTGTGAAGGTTTAGGAACAATTGGACCAGCCGTTAAGGAGTTAGAATTTCGGCCAGGTTTCCGGTTTTTTCCCATGGTTTACAATTTGCCCTGGATGTCAGTAGCGATTTTTTTTATCAAAACCCACGATTTATCCTTTCCTTTTTGGCCTTGTGGTTATGAATGCTGTCTGCTGACCATGAAATTGTCAGTTCAAATCCCAAACTATCTTCAAGTCAAACTTTTTTTAATTGTTTTGGTGATCACGCTGGTACAAAAAGTACAAGCCAAAGAAGGTGGCTGCGCCAAACGACTTGTTGTTGGAGCTCGCGTTTCCCGCCGAACTTACTGACACTTGACTGGTTCACGCCATGTGAACACACCCACAACACTGAAACGGTGTGAGTGAAAAACGGAAGTCATTGCGCTGTAGCTACGTGTTGTTGAATACAACGGCACATCGATCGATCGATTTCTCTTTGAGAATTATTTTAGTATTCAAGTATTTCAAGATTGCCAATTTATTTGAACTTAGCAGTCAACGCCGTCTTCTATCAGCTTTCACAGGCGTCTGCTTTTCTCAAAATGTCGTCGAAGTCACACGGATAGCTTTGCCAAGTCATGGCCTTGGGAATGAGTCTGTGTCGATGTCGTTTTCGTCACATCGTTAGAGTAAATAACGCAGCTCAAAGAAATTGGGCACGAAACGAATTGGGACCCATCCCGCTCGTCAACATTTACCATACTTTCGACATGTCCTCTCTGACTCCATATCGATACGAGGAAGAACTCGTTTGTTGTAAACCAGACGTACAAGTACCGACGTGAGTGAGTTGTCATTTTTCATGCTTTCGCGCGGATTATTTCTTCGAGTTCACAGTGAGTTTTTCCAGCCAGCTCTCGAGCGCGCATACGGTAAGACGGCAAACTCCCCGGGCGATCGCCAGGATTGCTAATCTTTTTGAAACTGACTGTAAGCAGTCAAATACGCGATATATTTGACTGATTAGGTATCAGGGAAATTAGTGGGGTTGAATACTAAGAAGTCGATAATGGTTATTATCAGGTTTTGAAATACATATTAGCACATAATGAAAATCTATTTACATGCATATCAGTTGGCGCAACTTCCTTTGAATCATTTTTATTTATCAGAGAAACCACGCCCATGAAGCCTGATTGAAGGCACCAGACAGCATATTGTTCGATGATGCAACTTCAAATTTCGTTCTTAGTTTCAAATGGTGAACCAGTGGCCAAAGATTGAAGAATGCCAGTGGAATATGTTTTCGTATTCTGAAACACAGTACCAATCAGAAGGAAGATCACCTGATGACTAGAATAGATCGTAAGATCATACATCAAGAAAGTTATGAAGTAAGGTATCAGTGATGTGCTGTGTTCGGAAGGAACTCGTAGTACATGTATGTTGAAACTAGAGCCTGCCATGATTTCTGCTTCTTTTGGTTTTTATTCAGACGTCTTGGTATATCTTCCCGAACGAAGTTACATTTGTCTACAGCAGCATCTACACTTCTTATTATGACTTTGTACGTTATAATTTTGCTGAGCTCCGGTTTTCCCCTTCATTCTAACTCAAGTGCAGTTTAGCGTGTATTGGCTTGTGATTTCCTTTCTTCTGTTTGCTTGGCATTTTATCGCTCCACAGGTACCCTCGGTCTCAGGTGCTCTCACATTTGTGCAATTGTTGATTTTGGTCCTGAATTGTCCTCCCTGTTGCTTTGCTACCGTCCTCCTCCTTCCTCCACCTTTTTTTCTTAATTGGCCTCATTATGGCATTCGCTTCCATGTAATTGGGCTTGTAGCCCGTGTGTACTTGCGAATTCAAATAAAAATATACATACATACATACACCGTGTTGACTTTCGGACTCGGACACGTGTGTCTCAAAGAGGACCTAAATCGACTTCAAGTCAGCACTCTACTCATCATCCAACCAATCACACTTCTTCTCATCTTCCTGGCTATACGCATTGCACGATCGTACAACTACCTTGGAACTCGATTGGCAAGACTTCAGAGCCACATGAAACTAGTGCTGGTCATGTGGTTTGTTCTGGTCTACAGCTACTTTATGCTCACCTTCACAGCTCTCAGTGTGTTCTGGTGTGTGCAAATCAACGACAGGCAGGTGCTCGCCATGGATGGTTCCGTAGACTGCAATGTGTCACCGCATCGAGGCTATGTTCTGGCAGCAGTCGCAATCCTGGCCATAGTTATCCTCCCACCGACGTTGCTATTACTCATTCGACGAACACATGGTCATATCATGTTGAAGGGTTTCGTGGACGAGGCGGGCTGCATGTACACTGATGAGTGCCGCTGGTGGTCAGCTGTGAACCTGTTGAGGCGTATTGCCATTGGCCTGCTTGGATCACTACCGTTTTCGAGCGCAGTGTCCAGACTCTTGGTGACATCTGGATTCCTTCTGCTGCTTCTAGTGGTGCATAGCACAGTTCGGTACGTATATTTCCTTCTTTTTTGATCCGTGTTACAAGGCTAATGTTGAACTGTTGCTACTTGGGTGTCTAGTACACCATAGCTTAGGCCTCGGTCACACTACGGCAAAAATGCTGCGTCAGCGTCAGAATCATGAGCATTTCCATGGCAACTGACGCAACCGCGGGAAGTATGAGCGTCAGACGCTGCTGCGTCTGACGTGGGGAAATCGGCTGCGTTGCCGCTGATGGGAGTGACGCTTGGCGGAAAAACAGTGTCTTTCAAGTAAAATTAGTTTCAAGACAGTTGCTTGAGTTGAGCAGTCATTCGACATTCGTCTCTTCAAGGTTTGTTTTGTTCCCTCTTTTTTTCGAGATGAGTCCGTGGACCTACGAGGCCGAGGCTGCTCTGCTCCGAACCTAGCGGAAGAGCGAGGCGTTTCCTGAGAAGAAAGTGATGGCGAGAAAGGACCAGTTGTTCGAGTGGGTCATCGGCCAACTGGAGCCTGTTGACTTGTGAGTGTTGTGTTGTCGTCAAGAGCTCCAAAAATGGACAACCAGTTTCACGAAGTCAGGAGAAACACAGCTGCGATGCGGACTTTTCTTGCCTGATCCATGACACTACAACTGAAAATGGCTTCAAATTCGGAAAGAAACAACAACGATCATGCACGCGTGGACCTTTCGTCTTCTTGTAATCAAAGATCAATGAAAAATTTGAAAAATTTGTCCCACAATTTTGTGGTATAATAAGCAAAAGGCCGGTTTCCGTGGGAATCCGTGTCGTCATTGAGTTTCCCTGGTGATTTGTGACGTAGACAAATGCATCAGGCCGCGGCAGTCATGAGCTGCATAAAAACAAAACACTGTGCAAGTGCCGCGGCTTGACGCTGCGTCCAGCTTCAAACTTGCCGCAGTGTGACCGAGGCCTTAAGGCCGATTCACAATACAACTTTCTGCGACGCGACCAGCGACTTGCGACACATGCGACGAGTGCGACAGCGACACACGGTTCACAATATTCTTCATGTTTGCGACATCCTCATGCACAAGTAGTACTATGCACGTGCACTGCCCGTGCACCCAGGGTCGAAACTGTACTCCATTTGTGTATATACGTATGTCGCGTGTCGCATGTCGCAAAAGTTGAACTTTCTTCAACTTCTGCGACAGGGCCAATTGCTATGTCAAACATTGGGCTCATAATGTACATTATAACCATAAAAAGTCACTCCTTCAAAATTGCAAATGAACTAGGCAAATACTGGTTTACACCACACGGAGTACATCGGAATAGGTCGGCCAAGACAGTTATTCCCGTAGCTATGCAGAAGACGTTACTTCAGTAACGTCTGGCGCTAGCCAGGGTCAACTCTAAGTTTATCAGCCAGACGGTCGTGGTTCATTAGCATGATCAGCAGCCATCTCTGCTATGCGTCTACGGCTTTCTATCCTTGCCTAACAGAGCAGTTGTTGGATCGCTTGGTCAAGATTTTCAATTCCGGAATTCGTGCCGTTTTCCAGGTGTCTTCTACCACCCCATTATCCCCTCTTCTCTGTCG
>NC_088648.1:19038509-19080063 GCF_964019385.1 Sycon ciliatum
GTTCCTACTGTATCACGGACACGGGGGATTGGCCGTCCTCCAAGCTGACAGGAAAGGAAAGCATATCCAGATCAGCCTTCGTGTGCAAAACTGTTCATTCACAGCTTACGAAGCTGAATCCGGAAAACCGCCCCTCCTCACCGATTCGGCAGTACATGTCTTACTGGGAGCTTTAGCTAAATTGAATGCGCTATTGGAAAACTGCCGAATGAGCAACATGAGAATGAGCACCATAAGACTGGATAACATGAAACATGCCCGAACAGAATCTCCCAAGGCTGTACTTTCTATATACGCCAACCGTCCTCAGAACACCAACATTACGATTGCCAACTGCACGTTCACAAATTGCTCCTCGGGCAATATGATTAAGATGGTGATATATCCATTGCGGGATAGCGACGTGACTCTTGTGACGGTGATTAATTCAGTTATCGCACGCAGTCTCATCTTCCATAGCCCGATATCCATTTCAACAAGTTCCAGAGTCCGATTTGCAGTTACGGATTGCAATTTTGAACTAAACACCATCGGTCCGAATGCATGTTCTGTTGGGATTCACGTGGAGAAACATGACCATGAAATGCACGAATTACTAAAACTTACTTGGAAACCAGTAGTAATCCGTTTGGATCGAGTTTCGTTGGGCGCAGCGAATATCCTGGGAAAGTGTCCAAGTATGAATACTTCATCATCTGTAATTACTTTGCTTGATCCGGCAGGTGCTTATGAAAAGGGCGTCACTAACATGAATACTGTTCAGACCCGTGATTGTCACTTCGAATGCTCGATGGATCCACAGACGCTGAAGTGTATACCGATTATTTTAGCTGTGGGTCCACCTGCCAAAGTTGACATGTACGGTCGGAATCATATCGAGTAAGTCTGGTCCCTTATCTTGCCTCTGAAGTAAATACACATGTATATGTATGGTGATTAAATAGATCGTAAAGTTGTTCGGATACGTTCGATAGGCTGTGGCCTTTGGGTTATCACTTCGAGAAATGAAATATCAAAAATAGCACAACCCCCTTTTTTGCGTCTTTCCTTGAATGGAAATAGTACATTTAACCTTATTATTCCATACTGACTTTTCCTATACGTTCCCAGTCGTATTTTACTGAGTATTTATGAGCTTAGATTACATTTTTAGAGTTTTTGTTCTTGTGTTTCTCTTCTAGTATATCGCTACTGAAAAGAGACTACGTTCTTCAGTAGAAAACTGGAGTATGACGTGAAGGTGACATGAAATCTGCAACTGAGTACTTCCGATGTCGCCGAAAAGTGATGAAATGTGGAAAAACGAAATATTGTTGGGTTGGCACACTCAGATGCCTTTTTACTTGACAAATATACAAGAACTGTGTTGTTTCAAGAGAGATTGAACTAGATATTTTGCCAACTATTCTGAAAACAGATTAGATAAATGAACACGAAGGTTGGGTCCATTCGGAAACCGGACACGCATTTTTGATTCTCCAAATAGTTTGCAGAACATATTGGGTCATAGTGGCCCTTATGGAGTTCTGGTAGACCATTCAATAGCCGGAAATAAAAGATTCCCCCTGGACTTCCGATATATCACAGATTGTACAGAACTGTGCAGTATACTCAACCGTCGATGAAATGGTAATGTGCAAGGAAGGTCCTGACCTTGTTTGTGTTCAGAGTGGGCGACTGACTTGTCTTGGTGCAGCATCAGGTCCTTAACGCTCTAAAAATCTAAGCTTTATCACAGCTCCCTGGATTTCGTCAAGAAGGTAGCGAGATGTGTCCACGCGACACTGAAAATGAGCATTCACCAGGTCGGTATCGAGCTGCGCCAAGAAAATGAGACGCCTGGATGCCTTCTCATTGGCTATCTAAGGCTCTCGTTATGCTGTTCAAGTGGAAGATGATCTCAGGTTTCGGATTTGGTCCCTAAATATCCATGTAAGAATGAATTGAGGAGAGCTAAGCCATAGGTGATCAACAATATACCACCTATGATTATCATGTAGTTTTCTTGGGGTAAACAGACTCCATGCATGTTTTCCGAAATAGAACTTAAACCAATCAAGAACTCATAAACCAGACAATTTGAATACGTGTCATATCTAGTTTCTTTTTTTTGAGGAATACCTGTAATTTTATGGAGACATAATGAAAGAAAATAAATAATATAATACATATACTTCCTCCGCGTCGTTAAAATTGTCGCTCGCACATCGCACATCGCAATATTTGTGACTTTGCTCGTCTTAGTCCGACTGTCGGAATCGCTGTTTTCTGTGGTCGAACACTGATGCGACCCTTCCTGCGCAATGTCTACTTGTTACTTGTCTACTGGTTACTGAAGCCGCGGTGGTCTCGGACTTTGTCGGAGCTCTCTTCCACACCAAGCAAATTCATTGCGCTCCGCACTATTCCGCCCCAGAGCGCATTTCGTTTTCTGGAGTTCGTGCCGTCCCACATGGTTCGAGTGGGCATTTATCAAGACTGAAAGCTCGGTTATAAGAATCCTGGTATTTCTCCTCAATACGAAATGCTGAAGTTGACGAAGGCAAGACCAAATTGTGTCAAACTCCTAAAATGCGCTACTTGTGGCGCATGTTACTGCGAAGGTAGCAGGTCTGAAAACACCGACAAAATCAGCGAAGCGCTTGCCAAGGAAAGAAGGTGTGGAACTGCTCACCCTACCCCGCCGGCAGGTCGTTACAGTGTACTTGAAAAATGCTAGCTTGCCTTTTTCGCCTGCCACCTGGAGGCATGGATCGCTTGAAAACGAAGTTTCTTGACCTGAATTTGAACGCGCGTCTTCTTCAGCGTATTGTTGAGTGCTGAAGGGTCTGCCGCAGCTCATGTAGCGGATACACACCCAGTGTAGTTTTTTATTTCTTTTTCCGCTTCTTCCGTAGGTATGTGCACTGTGATAAAAAATAATAATAAAAGAATAATCAAACACATGTTCATCCAGATCGATTTATTGATTGCGGTTTAAAAATAGTACAATGTACTTCAAGTTTACATTTCATGAGAATGAAGTTGAAGACACCAATGCAGCTGTACTTATGGTTGATAAATATGGTGGTAAAGACACAACTGGCAGTATGATACCATAAGTACAGCTGCAGTGGTGTCTTCAACTTCTTTCTCCCGAGTCAAGCTCCGTATGAAGACATCCACGAAGAAGATTGCCCGATGAGTCCAGCGGGGACGAGACGTACGTCGCAATCGAACTATGTCGTTGCTGCTTCATCTTCTATATGCCAAGCGCTACTTGATGTACCAGCCTGCTATGTCGGATACCGCCAACCAGGCATCGACTAGGCGCCAGGCGCGAACTGACGGGAGTGGTGGTGAGAAGGAGAGCTCTGTGCTAGAACTTTGCAGCTTAGAGAGCGTGTGTGGGCAGGCGTGTGTTTACATTTCATGCGGTGAAGGATTTCATCTTTTCCCATTGCATCCCTTTCCCATTCCTTATGCAGAGGCAACTCTTTCATTAGGGCGCCAGTAGTTTCTCAAAATGGCATACTCAATCTCATCGGCTTAATAGCAACTGTCGTGGATATTGGCACGTTATTTCGACAAAGTGGCCTCAGCATTGTATGGCTTAGTCCAGTAAGTATCTGTCCATGCATGAGCTGAAAAGGCAAGAACTTACGTTCACATGAGGGTTTAGAATCATTGAACAGACAATCCAACAAAGGAGGCTTCTGGTACTGACAGTGAAATTTATCCTAGCAGTTGTTTCACCTGCAAAAGGCTTGTCAGATGCGGTGATACTGAACCGGATTTTGATGGACATGGGCAATTACTAATATTGCAGAATATAAATAAAGGCTTAACTCGGATGGCGAGCCAATTAAATTATGGTGAAAAAGGAGGACAAAATGTTACGAGTTATGGCTATCTGTCCACCAAATTAACCAGATCTTATACAGTCAGCGAGTGCGCCAAAATGGCATAAACCTAACAAAGGAGTACTGAGACATTCGGCGATCTGACACCTGGCTCCAACACTACTCCAAGGGGCAAACCAACAACCTTCCAACTTGGAAGGCTCAGTTTCGGAAAGCTCTTGGACCTTTCAGAACCTGAGCCTTCCAAGTTGGAAGGTTGTTGGTTTGCGCCTTGGAGAAGTGTTGGAGCTAGGTGTAAGGTCGCCGAATGTCTCAGTACTCCTTTGTCAAAATTGTGCTATTTTGTCGCACTCGCTGACTGTATAAGATCTGGTTACTTGGTGGAGAGGTAGTCATAACTCGTAACATTTTGTCTTCCTTTTTCACCATGAATATGAACTGACTTGAGCAAGGCGTGAAGCGGAAAAGAATGGAGAATTAGATTGTCTACAATAAAGGAAAGTGTGCCGAAGAAGTATTCTACCAAAACACCGTATGATCTGCTTGCAAATTCTATTCTCAAGAAAATATATTTGACCTGCCAGTGCCAATGACAGCAATGTTTTTCTGTTCGTTTTTTCTGCTGTGGCCTCCATAATGATGTCTCTAGGCGAATTTTCAGCAATTTGTGAAGCAAAATGTGTCCTATGGATGGTCCAATATCGGAGTGAGCGTTCGTAAGCAGTACAGGGATATCGGACAATGCTCACTGGATCCGAAGATTCACAGCCCTTCGGTAAGACAAAGGCCATAATACCAACAGACGCCACGAAAGTGTGGTCTAAATTGAACGGCGTGATTAATTACATACACCTTCAAGTGGTTTTTCTTTACAAAACAAGACGATAATAATATCTGCCATGTACGTCTTGATGCTTGCTGTCTTGTTCAATTTCTGTGAAGACGCACTATTTTTGTAAACAGAATCTTTTTGAAGGCAATAGTTAGGTTGATATACTTGTTTATACCAGTTGCGACAACTTATCTTAGTGTGCATACTTATTCCTCTCCAGGAGAACTTCCGTGATAAATGCTACATCCAAGCCGATCCGATTGTCCTCCTCGAAAACCGATCCACGTCCAGGAGCTACGAGAGGGATCCAAGAAGTAATGGGTCCTGTGCTACATTCGGTGCAACTTGGGTTGATACAACTCAACTGACCAATGTCGGCAGGGGCATGGATCAATTCCTCCAGTGCGCTGTTGGCAACAGGTCTATTTTCACCGCAAATAACCCGGACAATGCGCTCGGCAAACTGTTAAAACTCAGCACCGCCTGGATTCTTCTGGGACAATCAAGTACGGAGTGCTACAAGCACCTCGGTAACATCTGGCTATACAAGAGAAATCAGTGTAGTATGGAAATGTTACACGAAACGTACATAATGAAAAGGTAATAATTATTACGTTTTATGGATATCGAATATTGAATCTAAACAAAGTGCGGTTCCGGTGCAACATTCTCGTCCGTACTAAGCCCACCCTCAAATATCTTTCGAGCAAACACGCAATAGTACACAGCATGGGAATTTATTCAATACCTAAAATATATCGAAGTCGTTCAAATAAAGACTTTCCAGCTTACCACAGAAGTCCTTTCACACAGCACGGAATTTATACACGTTTATACACCTTTTGCTCTTTAGATTGTCTGCAGGGCAATCAGACAGCGCACTTCAACTCGTTGCCGAGCGAATGGGCGGCAACAACGTTAGGGACCTCAGCAACGTTATCATTTCTGGATCACTTATCTTGGCACCATGGTCGCATTTTAGCGGCATTCACTGGCACTCTTCGGCGGGAAATGCATCTGGGCGGATCCTCTCACGTATTACGTTATACCCAGCGCCAGGAGAGCATATTACTGTCAATATCCGCACCTATGATGACTTACTGTCTACGACTAGTTCTCGAATGAAAGTTCATGTAAGTTTTAGTTTGGCAGGATTAGTAGGTTGTTTTTCTTTTCCTGAACTGTGAAAATTGGGGGTGTGGGCGGAGAGATTCTGTAACAGGAAATCGGCAAACCCAGAAGAGGAGACGGTTTCAAATAGGATATACGTTGCAAAAAGGCCCGGGCTCAATACTCACTTTCTCTCTTGGTATTTAGATTAGAAAACATAAAATTTCACAGTGAGACTACGATTTGTTTTACTACGAGCCAGAAGTACATGGCTCTGCGATGACCGGAAGCGCCATATCAAACATTTGAGTTTTTGACGTGTTGCTTCGCACTGCGACTTGAGTTGAACGTCTTTCCAAAAATCAACTTCTTCTCGCAGTTAAAAAGCTGCTCGCCTCTCGCCAATGAAGCAAGTATACCAATGAAAAACTACCGGAAGCACACACACAAAGCTTATAGTTTCTGTATACTGGGCGTCGTGGAGCGATAGCAGTAAACTAGCAATTACCTAATTTCAGAACTCAGGGTGAACTTAACGTGCACTACAAAACTATTCCTGTTTGGAGCCAACTCTGCGACACCAACATTCGAAATGTATATTCGGGCAACTTGGAGGGGACGGGCCTACACAAAGGAGTGGCTCAGTTCGATCAGAGCAAACTTCAACATGCCAGCTTCCTACCACAAACATATTTTGAGTGAACTATCCACGATGATGATCCGTTTGGGTCAACACAATTTTGCGGATACCGGTCCTATTTCAAACCGTCTTACCCGCTTATAAAGGCTTCACATGGCCCCTTTTTGTAGTGCATGTACTGGCAGAACATCACATGAACAGCACCTACTGCTCCATCTATTTGAAAGTTCTGACAAGCAATATATGGCCACCTAACATCCAGGCTATAGCAGCGCACTGCGGATTATTATGATGGCATACATACGGCATATACACGGAATAGGGTTTAAAAGTAGCAAGATCTTTTGTACAGTTGCTTGTGTCCGTCACTTCCACGACAGTTTGTCTTTCAACGCTGTTTTGACCTGTGCTCCCATTACTACAAGAGAAACTAACTTTACTATAACTAAGGAGACATTATGCTTCTCTTAGTAGAGGTTCGGTCGAATTCCATTGCCATCTTACGATTTTGTCTCCAAATAAAGTTTGCAATGCTTTATGATATGACGTGCTGCAGTGTCGTTCTATAGTATGCAATGAAGGGCCGTTGATATTATGGACCGGCAGATTGAGGTTTTCGATGAATTCTTTTATATTTTTGTGCTGTCAAATTATGTAGATTATCAGTGAGGATAATGTTTACATGCTACGGTATGGAGCAAGAGATAGAGGTCTGTATGAGCACCTGGAAGAGATGTATTTCATATCAAGCTCGCCTCTCACTGGCATAGCACTTGGCGGCGAAGCAGGAGCACGAGGAAATTTCCGTTTCAGGTTGTTGGATGATACTGCAAAAGAAAAGAAGTCTAAAGATGGATTCTACTTGGATGTGCCATTTGAGTTGCGACCTTGTTTTGGAGGCTTCTACGGCCCTCATGTAGCGGTAAGGCATTGAAAAGTGATAATGAATATAATTGGTTCCAAATGCGTGTTTGTGTGTGTGTTGGTGGTTGAGTGCGTAAGGGAGTTATAATTCCTTTTTGACTTAGTTATCTAGCCCTTGGAAAAATACCCATTCCATTCTTACGGTATTTATGTTTCCCCCACATCAAGAGTATGGTCCCTGCTACTCTAAGAACGGTATCATTCTATCACACCCTCATTGAGCCCACCCCGATGGAGTTGTACAGGCACTTGTTGTAGGATCAAAACCCGTATCCTCTTCGCTGTTTGGAATTTTTGGTGCGTGAAATGGTTACCGAGGGTAGCAACGTGCCGGCTGAGAGTGAACGAGGAGGGTCTTTTGAATTAATATGAAAATATTGTTATTTTGTTTCCTTGAATTATGTATATTGTGAATCAGGTTACCATAGACTACCAGCCACTGACTCCACTGACTAAAGTTTGCTACTGTATGAACTCTACGGCGATACAGAAGTGCAGCAAGGGTCGCTTTGTGCACATGAAACCAGGCTATTGGGCCGGTAACGTCACAACCAATAGCCGTCGCGGCTCAGAAAAGGAACCTCTTGATTGGAAATCTACTGGTGAAGATGTGGTGTTTGAAACGGAGAGTAACACTTCAAACATCTCGCTCAAAGAGACGCAGGCGTATGGATCATTCGTCGATTACCCGTTTGGCATTGCACAGTGCACGAATGGACTTTGCAAGAGTGGTGCGTGGCTCTACAATGGATCGGGAGCGCCAGCATGTGTTGGCAATGCCGCGGGTATCTTGTGTGGAGAATGCAGAGCCGGTACAAGACTGAAGCTAGCATTAGCGGTAAGAATAGTAACATGGCCTACAAACTGTGACAATCATGCGTTCAGGTTCAGCTCTCTGCCCAGTATGTTGCAAACAAAGCTGGCTCTGCCATTTCTTCGATATTTTATTTTAGGGTGAAAAGCTGACACTGAGATCTAGAGTTCGAGTACTCAGTTTTTCTCCGATCGAATATTGGAGTATTCGAGTAATCTTCACCTCCTAAAAATTGCACACCAAGGGCCTTAAAATTACATGATACAACATTGATTGAACCGAGTGGAAGTCATGTTTCTCTGGTATATTGGTTGGTGGGTCATTTGGGCTCTCACTACTCGTGAACAAATGTTCACCACACAGTCTGCACATCAATATCTGACCACTGCTGCTCTGGAACTGCAGATTTCTGTGGTAAATGCATGTACCATGTATGAACGAGTACTCTGATTTTTCCGGATATGATTATTTTTGAAAAAACAGAGCGAGTACTCGAGTATTCGGTGTAATTGTTTCACCCCTAATATTTATACTTTATATTTGGTAACCCTAAGCGAGAAACACTTTGCATGTTTTCACAAGCCTTCCTCTTGGACGTCTACAATCGTCGAGGAACCAATCCGGCCAATTGTGCATGTGCAGCATTGTCCGGGTTTGTTTGGCGACGATAGTACATGATTGATTCTACTCGCTTCTTATGTGTCGTTTTACAGCAATGCGTTGATTGCTCAATGACGTCATCTATTCCACTATGGGTATACGTCATAACCATGGTGGTAATGACAGTCCTGACATCCATCCTGCTCTTCTACTTCAATGTTGGCCTTTCACCAGTTCTTGATAGCTGGCTGTTCTTCGTGCAGGTAATATTGGTTATTACAAGTTTTTTAAATACATATTTTTTTATTAGCACATAATGAAAGGATATTTACATGTACATGCATATCAGTTGGCGCAACTTCCTTTGAATCAGGATTTTTTCTATCAGAGAAACCAAGCGCATGAAGCCTGATTGAAGGCACCAGACAGCATTTTGTTCGATGATGCAACTTAAAATCTCATTCTTGGTTTCAAATAGTAAACCACAGGTCAAAGATTAACGAATGAAAGCGGAATATGTTTTCGTATTCTGTAACAAACTACCAACCAGAAGAAAGGTCACATGATGACTAGAATAGATCGGAAGATCATACATGAAGAAAGTTATGAAGCAAGGTATCAGTGATGTGCTGTGTTTGGAAGGAACTCGTAGTACATGTATGTTGAAACTAGAGCATGCCATGATTTCTGCTTCTTTTGGTTTTTATTCAGACGTCTTGGTACATCTTCCCGAACGAAGTTACATTCGTCTACAGCAGCATCTACACCGTGTTGACTTTCGGACTCGGACACGTCTGTCTCAAAGAGGACCTAAATCGACTTCAAGTCAGCACTCTACTCATCATCCAACCAATCACACTTCTTCTCATCTTCCTGGCTATACGCATTGCACGATCGTACAACTACCTTGGAACTCGATTGGCAAGACTACAGACCCACATGAAACTAGTGCGAGTCATGTGGTTTGTTCTGGTCTACAGCTACTTTATGCTCACCTTCACAGCTCTCAGTGTGTTCTGGTGTGTGCAAATCAACGACAGGCAGGTGCTTGCCATGGATGGTTCCGTAGACTGCTATGTGTCACCGCATCTAGGCTATGTCTTGGCAGCAGTCGCAATCCTGGCCATAGTTATCATCCCACCGCCGTTGCTATTACTCATTCGACGCACACATGGTCATATCATGTTGAAGGGTTTCGTGGACGAGGCGTGCTGCATGTACACTGATGAGTGCCGCTGGTGGTCAGCTGTGAACCTGTTGAGGCGTATTGCCATTGGCCTGCTTGGATCACTACCGTTTTCGAGCGCGGTTTCCAGACTCTTGGTGACATCTGGATTCCTTCTGCTACTTCTGATGGTGCATAGCACAGTTCGGTACGTTCATTTCTGTCTTCTTCGATCCGTGTTACAAGGCAAATGGTGAACTGTTGCTGCTTGGGTGTCAAGTACACCTTAGTTTAGTGGTTCGGGATCGCTTGTCATAAGCGAGGGTCCCTGGTTCGAGTCAAGGTTTTCTTCAGACCGTTCCCTATTTCCAACTTCCCCACAAACTAATGAATATTTTGCACAGCCTTCAACCATAATGAATAAAGTTCTTCACTATATTATAGTGAAGAACGGTAGCGGAGATGAGATCCGACCAGATTACTCGACCATGGGTCTCTGTCGCATTACTAGCTGGGTACACCGACAGGAAAATAGATCCTGTACCCTCCGCGAGTGTGGAGTGGACGATAAATCCTGCTTAATGGCCATTATGTTTTCGTGTAATGGCTGTTCTTGGGTTCATGGGCAACAGGCGCTTGTCATTCCATGTGGCAACCAAACAAGTGTCTGCGTGCAATTATGTAGATGTGCTAGATTATGGAAAAGATCAAGCGGATTATATCATCTTTCTGCTGCATGACTTTATACTTTCAGTTTGTGTGGTCTTTCTGCTTCCTTGTTCAGACCTCTTCGGAAGGGTGATTTTGCGGGTGTTGGCTACAACACATGGGAGTCGTTCATGCTCTGCATTTCCATCTGTATCTCGGTACTCTACAGTGTCATGTACGAGTCGCAGATGACCGAAAACTATGTGCTATGGGTCAGTGGGGCACTCTTCCTTACGCCCACTGCGTTGGTTCTGACAGCACTCCTCTACCGACAATGCCTAGCAAAGGAGGGAGGCTACGGAAGATTCAGGACCCTCTCCGCTCGCCTCATGTGGCGGCGTCGGCAAGAGGAACGTAGACGGGAGAGAAACGAATCACATCTGGACGAAACAGCCTTGGCCAACTTGATAGGCGACATCAGAGACCCACTCTTAGTTGATAACATACGTGATCAACAAGAGGGTCGCCTCTAAATTATGTTGTGTGACCATGCACCTGATAGATCTTGAACAACACGAGAAACTGTATTTGCTGTAAATTAGCCTCTACTTTTGTCGTAGTAGTAAGCACTCCCCCATTCTGGTCTCTCAGCGGTCACATGAAAATCTCCACGCAGAAGTATCATACACGTTCAAGCACATCTTTCGTCAACTTCAGAAGCAATGCAAGAAAAGCTTAGGCATGCATTCTTGGTACTAAGGCAATCATACCTATGAAGACAGGAATGGATGAGTATCCGGTCTTCTGTACTAACATTGAATGACAACATGTTGCCATGTAGATCTTCTCCATTTGTCTGCATATTGCAACACACATTCTGTAGTGGATTACTTCAAGCTTCAGGCAATCGCCTATTCGCTATTTGTACTGATATCCGTAGTGGATCCTTTCTTTTTACGAAAAGATTAATTGAATATATTCATTGCTACGATCATGCATTATGTGCTTGGGCGGTTCTCCCGATCTTTATTACCACCTGGATGTGATTCGGAAGAACAATCTTCCATATTGGCGGTGTCAACAGAACGATAGGCATTTGGAATTTCATGTTTTTCTACTCGGTATTTCCAAGTTAATCTTTCTTTTCATCTAACATGTACATGTTCGTACCAGAATTTTTTTCAAACTCCCTCCTCCGTGTCGTCATGCTCATGGCGTTGGCTCATTTCGTCTGTTGGGGGGGGGGGGGGACAGAGTCCCATGCCGTGTAAAACATTGAATTGTACACCATATCCATGAACTAATCATTCTTACCTCCTTAGTTGGTCATGAACTAGACAGGTTCATTGATTTACACTGGAAATCTAAAATTCTATGGTGAGTGTTCTGCATGCCAGCATGAGTGACTGCAGAATAGCCACTACGCTACCGTATGTTTAGGCGAGACTGGATCTTGGAGAACTGTACTGTCTGCATCATGTGATCTCCAACACGAGCTGGATATGCGTTCTTGTTCAGTATACTACAATGAGAAAACCAATCATCTATTCAAAACGAGGGTAGATCTACCATCACCGTCCCCATTGCCGTCTTAGATGCCGCATTTTGGAAACTTCATCTCAGAACCTCCACCCATGGGCCTTTTAATCATGTGATATATCCCCTGATGTACGTAACGTCTATGGCCGTTATGTGAGTGGTGGATAGACGATGATCAGTAGGTCACAGTAGAGCCATTCTAAGATTGATGCAAGAGTCAGACAACTAGTCGTAATACAATTCTGTCAAGGCTCTCTGCAGGTTCAGAGGCAATTCCACTAGTTAAGTGTATTCACCTGTGATGACTCTTTAAATTAAAGGTAGATCAACATAATGGTCACCTCCAATGAAGTGCCAGGGCAAGCGTGAAGGATGATTCCTGATCTGGGTATTGTCTTTGTATAGCTTGACTTAGATACAATATGACTTAGAGCGGCCAGTACATTCCACAACAATAGTGGCCATGAAGTGAGAGAAATTTGCATTTAGTGAGTTGTCAGGGTGTTTGTTAGCATCTCCAGCGCTTATATTTTCTGAGATAACCAAAGAAGAAATTCGACAGCAAACTGTTAAACCAGCATTAGGTAACCGTGAATTTGTGGGCTTTTCATGAGATGCTTCTCTCTCCCCGTCTCTCTTCCTCTTTCATTTGTCTTTCTCTCATTCTCCCTCTCTCTATCTTGTTCAAGAAACATCCTTCCTTGACGTGACATATGGCTGTCGTGTGTGTTCACTGACAAATTCGACATGAAAACGCATGTACAGTAAAAACCTGGTTTAAGCGAACACCCCACGGTGCAAGCAGAAGAGGTCGTTAAAGCCAGGTGATCTTTAGAATACGGTCGCACAGTGTCTGTTTAGAACTGTCCGTGCATGGAAGAACGGTCGGTAAGATCAGGTGGTCGCTAAACCCAGAGGTCGCTTACACCAGGTGTTACCGTGTAAATATAATTATATCAGGAAAGATATTACACGTGCAAAGTGAAATAAATATTATCGATAATTTGGGTGAAAAGAGTATCCATGTACTGTAAATAACAGGGGCTTTTGAACGTTTTGATGACCATTTTTGCTGCTTGCCATTTGCTCATGCGTCCGCGAACTCAGCCCCAAGGTGATGAGGGTGCACCTGCTTTACGGCTTTTTGACAGGGTAGGTGAGCGTGGAGGTAATTTCGGTGGAATCTGAGAGGGATACTCCTCAGCTGCAGAAGCAGGAACTGGAAGTTGCTGGGAGACTCTGCTCATATTACGCTGCGGTGAGGTGGAGACGCCAAGGGTCGGGTCAGCTTTCAGTCTGCCATCCGTACGAGGCCTGAGAACCAGGTAGGGATCTGATTCGGTTGTGCTCTGCTGAGGACCGGGTAAAGACTTACGGCGCAACGCAATAGCGTTTGGCCGTGCCGGTAGAGATCGTCTGCCGTGATCGATATGTGTTGGATTGTTATTAGCTCTCGTGGTGTGTAGCTGCTCGTACTCTTCCCAGAGTATCGGTGATTGACCACGACTAGGCACTGGCGAAGGTGGCGGAAGAGATAGTCTCGCCGTTGTTTCAGCGCAAACTCTTATCTCCTCAACGGACTTCAGGTCCGCAGATTGCAGAATGTAAGTTTGGAGGGAACGTTGGAGTTTGCTCGGATCCGACTGCCTGGGTCTGCAAACTTTGACACCTCGACTGAGCGCTGTTGACATCTTTATCCTCACTGGCGTGTAACCATGAGAGGTGTTGGGTTCGTGGCACAGAGCAAGTAGCCATTCCACCGTCTTGGTACCTTTGAGACAGTACTTTTTTCCACGCACTGTGCTACCCTGGTTTGTGTGTATCTCCTGCAGTCGCACGGGGAACCTGAGTTTCTTGTTGCGTACGAGCTCTTCCAATGCAAGCACAGTGTAAGATGTGTGTTCGGCGCTTGCCATGAAACCACAGCGAGCAGAAAACACTAACTGAGTTTGACGCGACTCGGCCTTATGGAGAACACTCCACTGCATAGGTGCATCGCTGGTCGTGAAATAGCATCGCTCCCATGTAACGCATAGCTCTCCGGTTGAAGTCTTGCTTATTCGAGTTCCAACTCGGAAAACATCACCATCATACACAGAACAATCGTCTCTGTTGGACATCCATCCATTTTTTGCCATGACGTACACTGGTCGATCAGTCTCAGCCAAGGTCAGGATATCCTCAACGCCTCCGAATGTAACACCGTCGAAACGTGGTTCGGGTGAGAGAATACTAAACTGCTGGGTTTTCTCAAAGCCGGTTGTGGCAAGCTCGATCTTGCTTGCCTCATCGTGAATCTCCAACATATCCTCCTTTTTCAAACCGAGGGCTATCAATTCGCATCCCTGTAAACCAAACTCGTTCCCATTTCGCTCCAGTCGACTACCTGTACAGTCAACTACCTCGACATGGTCCGGGAAAGAAACACCATGAACGTATTCATCCAAACTCGTCATATTCATTGGTGCTAAATTTCATACCATGTCCTGGCCAATCGCAAACCTCTTCTCACCCTGATGTGAGCGTCTATCGCTACTGTCGAAGCAAGTGAGATCAAAAAGAGTCGGTTCTAGTTGAGCTAATCTCGCCACACCGGGCCTCTTATCCTGACTGAAGTCCTTTGAACTGCCAAGTCAGTGAATCATCATCCATCTGATAACGGTGAGAGGAAAAGAGCGTTTCACCGCGCACATGTAATAGGTATACTCAACTCGAAGAAAAACTGTCTAATACGGACGACTTGCTGCTAGGAGGATCTTACGTTCCTACAGTTGTGAAATCAAAATAATAGGAGATTGACTTGATATGTACCCAGGCCGTGGAAATTCGCATCCTGGACCTGTGGCAAAAAGGCTTCTGAAAGGCTAAGGACGGCGGATGTGTTGAGTTAAGGCTCTAGGAAGGATGTGTTGAATTGAGATTCTGGGACATCAGACAGCATGCTGCGCGGATGCTTTCGAATGGCCAGGAATCCACAGGTCACGCACCCATAAAAGGACTGTAGGCATCGGATGGTAGCCCTTGGTCGATAATGCTCATACAATTTGCAGAATCAGTTCAAAAAAGGTAAAAATTGCAGAACCATCCAGACCTTACACATGTACATGTAGCAGGCGCCTCGCTGAATTCTGCTCCATTACTCGATCAACATCCCAAGCAGTGTGAAACATTCCAAATGTTGCCACATGTTCTGCCGCTTTCCCGAAAGCAGCTGGCGGGGAAAATTCGCCGGAAAAGAGACTTATCGAAAAATTGCAAAGCCTTTCGCCGATTTTGGAGGGTTCCTTTGAGAATCGCCGATAACCTACCAAATATTAATTCTTTGTTGCCATCTTCAATAGGTCCGTCAAATACAGTAGTAATAGGTTTTTCATTTGACCCGACTAGACCACACGACGCTTGCAGATCACAACACGAACAGTTCACCAGCCACACTCCACGAAAGCAAGTAGTAGTACTCCTGACGTTAGACGCCAACCATGCAGTCAAGTACTACTACTTGCTTTCGTGGAGTGTGGCTGGTGAACTGTTCGTGCTGTGATCTGCAAGCGTCGTGTGGTCTCGTCGCAGTCCGTGCGCCAGATTCAAAATATCGCACTCTATCCGTGTTTTTTATTTTCCAGAGTCAGTGGACTTTGAACTTTTTGAGCTATTTCTTGAGAATTGTTAGTTTCTAGTCATTGCAAGGTGGGCCCTACAAGGCCCTTTTTCGTTCGAGTTCAGACCTGACACGCCGTCCATCGCCGGATAAGGCAAACTTCTATCCTCAGTTTCGAACGTTTTCTCGCGGCGTGCTTCTGTCCCATGCAGCATCACGTCTTCTCCGACTGTCGAAATTTGAATTTTTCTTTACGCAGGACTTCAGCTTAGTGCCGTCAAGTATTCCAGGGACGCGTAGTAACACCCACTACAACATCCAGAAGAACAAGCCTTAGTCTTTTAGTATGTGGTCTCTCGCCGGTGTCCAAGACCAAATAACACCACAACGACCAATTTTCTAACCTCTGTTTTTCTCGCTATTTACATGTATATGGAGGACAGCTGGAAACATGTAGCACTCCAAATGAACACATCAGGACGGTGTAATAATGCCACTCAGCTACACCCTGGGCGTGTATGCATTCCTGTCTGCGAGTTACGCCAAGCAACTCGTCTGGACACCAGTGCACACATACAACAAATGCAGAATATTGGAATATTTTGGTAAAAAAGTGAACGGCGAAAGACAAAAACCCAAATTGCAGCCACCTACAGACTAATATCCACATACGCTGGCTGTGTAAAGGAGTGTCAATGAGAATCTTCATTGCGTTACTACAGAAGTGTATGAAACGGAACGTAGCGGACAAGCTCAAAAGTGCACGCCGAGCCAATATAGGCGGCATTGCAGCACATGTAAGACAGTTATGGACAAACAGGCACAGATGAAGTGTTCCCACTATGAAACGGTCTCAGCAGTTCCAAGGAGTAAGAACATGACAATAGCATAGAATGATGTCTTTTGCAAGAAGTGCTACGAGGCACAGCTAGAATAGATAATAGTTGACAGCAGTGCAAGCATTCACAGCAAAGCTATTACAGCTGATCGCTTGTCACACTCAGATCTGCGATAATCCTCTGGCTGAGCTAACAGCAGAACTGGGTGAACACATGGATGTTTGCACACTTGCACAAAGAAGCGAGTCATTCCCTTTCTGCGGAAAGGCTGCAATACCCAAGGTCCTCTTCGTGCTGTTCTCACACAATGCCAAGACGCGTTAATACCCAAGGTCCTCTTTGTGCTGTTCTCACACAATGCCAAGACGCGTTGGAGCACGATCTAGCTGAGAAGACACACAGATCGCACAAGATAAGGCAGCATTTTAACGACAGTAGGAATAATGCATGAAACACAGAAGGTAATTCAATGGAAAAAGTGCTCCGCTTTTTATATACTACACTTTTCCAATGTTATACAGATAATACACTGAACTCCATGGAAGTGGATTTGGTTGTCCCTATTAGTATAATTGCAGTGGGTGCTGCTTCACTTGAACCATATTTTGGTTCCAGTAAAGCAGCACTCACTGCAATAAGTTGCAGAAAAATTTCTCAATCGCATCGTCGCGCATCGCGTCGCAGAAGTGATATCATGCATCGCGCTTTCGAATGTTGGCATGGCTGGGCATCACTGCCGGTAGTTCTGCCAAGAGGACGTAACCCGGATTATTAACCCCTGGTGGATCGGTTACACACAGAAACGCAGCAGGTTCGAGGCAGTGTCTGCATGCGATACACCATGCACACAAACCTTCATAAGGCTCTTATGAGAAAAAGCGCGCTTTCAATCTGAAAACCACAGCAGATCGTTGCGCACTGCCCCAGCCGGTACCCCAGTTTGTCGCTACGTAATGTGGGCAGTAAGCCTCTTCAGACCCCTCGTGCAAAGTTGCATGCTCTTGGGGCTGTGGACTCTTGGTTCAGCCACCAAAATATGAATGCAGTGGAGCTGCGTCAGCGGCGTACATGAAACGAGACAGCATTCGGTTCGTTTTAATCGATAATATCGACAGAGAATATAATTATTATTACAATGACACCAAGAGAAGCCTTGATGGCAATTAAGGCCAGCATGTCCATCCGCAGCCATGCAGCAGCAGCAACGAGGGTACATCTCAAGAGAATACAACTACAAGTCCATACCCACTAAAATGTCATGCAAATTTTACAATATACAGAGTGTCAAGACATACAAATTTCGCACTTTCGGATTCCTCAACAGTACCAACCTAAGCACAGGCACACTAAACGGGAAGAGAACACATTTATTTATGACATCGTATTCCTTTGGATGCTTCTTTCTTCTTGTTGTGCTATTTTCAACAAGGCAACACTTATGCTCGTAAAAATACTAAAAACAATTTTGAGATTCCACTTAGTGCCATCGGTTATTCCAGGCAGGAATACTCAAACCATTATCATCTCACTACACAGCAATATGTACTTACTAAGATCCGCCATGAGAGCTTGGTGTCCGCAGCTCTTGGAAAGCTCAGCTCGTCTACTTCTCGATGCCAGTCGGCGAAACCAGCAAATCGTGGAGAGCAGTTTCTTCCATAAATAAAGCCCAAGATGGCGTTTGCGATTCAAATTTTCTACTCGGCGTCAAAGCACAACATTGAACTCATCATCTTCCATTGCTGCAAAGGCAAAGGAGCGAAGACAGGCCGCGAGAAAGGCCAAAACAATTGCCAAATTTCTCCCCCAACTGCCATTGTCGTCATCATCTTCACCAACACAGTTTTGTGCAGACTTTTTCCCGCGGGATCGGACCCAGGAAAATGAAAACGGCCCACTCAGTGGCCTGGCGCACGGACTGGTCGGGTCAAATGAAAAACCTATTACTACTGTATTTGACGGACCTATTGAAGATGGCAACAAAGAATTATGACCTCTCCTGGACCAGGAAATCTGCCATTGACCAAAGGAAGGATTTGATCTGCTGCTCGGATTATAGCGTTAGACGCCAACCCTGCAGTCAAGATCAAGATGAATACGTCGCCTCAGCAGCCCACAGTTCTATGTCACACCCAGCAGCCTTCCTTTCACCATACCGCTTGCTGAATTTCAATTATCGAGGTTTGTGAAGTATTTGTCTTGTGCCGCTAGCAATCTTCAGATGTGACGTTAGACGTCCGTGATGATTTGTTGGTTTTCACTTGGCATCTACTTTTCACCTATCTTTGTCACCTATCTTTGTCACTACCTCAGTACCATTTGTGACATGTAAACTAGCGCAACCTATTTCTGTATACCTCTCCTTCTCATTGTGAATGATTTAGCACTTGTGATAGTTGTGTCTGGTAGGGTTCAGAACACCTCCATTCTGCACTATTCCTTTTGTGTTCATATGTCACATATGTGAGTTAGTTGAGTGTTTACACCTCAGTGCGCCAATATCTTTTCTATAAAATTCATAGCATTATTCAGCTAAACCCCTTCATTCAACAACTGCTTCTCCTCTGATGAGTTCCCCGTTATTATTTCTATGGAACGAAACAAGACTTTTCAGGAGTACTATTACTTGCTTTCGTGGAGTGTGGCTGGTGAACTGTTCGTGCTGTGATCTGCAAGCGTCGTGTGGTCTCGTCGGGTCAAATGAAAAACCTATTACTATTACCAAATATTGTTGCAAAGTGCGTTTACGAACCAATGATGTTGTTGCAAGTATGATCGCTGGAGCTTTCTACTTCGATACTTGTAGTACTAGTGCGTTGAGGTCGTGTGACTGGTGTCCTTTGACCTCCTCTCAAACAAACATTAGCCATTAGCAAGATCATTACTAGTAAAATCCACAAATCGGCCGGCGAAAAATTCACCGAAAACGAGACTTATCGAGAAATCGCTAAGCTTTTCGCCGATTTTGGAGGGCTTCTTTGAGAATCGCCGAAAATCTTCCAAATCTTCCAATATCTCACCAAAGAGTTTGCAATGCATATGACATTATGTAGAGCATTGTCGTTTTACATGCAATGAAGAGCCGTTGATATGTTTGAGGCAGATTGAGGTTATTCACGAATTGTTTTTTTCTTTATGTACTGCCAAACGTTGTAGATTCTTTGAGCTTCGAGCTGACAACTTGAAGTTTTTTTCGCTCTTCAAGCTCTTTGAGCTCTAGCACTCAAGAGCATTGGCTTTGTCTTTCAATGGAGTGTGACACACACCGTGTATTATTGTTGTTATTATTTTTTTGAATGGCGAAATGAGAATGGAGATTTGGAACCCTCAACGCGCGAGGACTTTCCTCAGTTGAGAATCGGCGAGCGCTTGTTCGCGACGCTGAAAAATTCAATCTAGACTTACTTGCTTTGCAGGAAACAAAGTTACTGGAGAACTTGAACGAGCGAAATGGGAGATAACGGCTACTGACGTTTACACCGGAGACACGAGCTCGAGGGCTGGGGTTTCTTGTCGGGCCATTGCTTGCGAATTCCTTGCACAGCGCATGGCTGGTCGGAACCACGGAGCGCATTGCTGTCGCTCAATTTCATGTACCGTACGGGACCGCGGATCGTTGGCAACTGCTCAGCGTGGTCAATGCGTACGGCACAACGTCATCCATCACCAAGAAGGATCCCGATGAGCTGGAGAAATTTTACGACACACTTACGAATGTCGTCAACGGCCTCCGGAGGAGCGCGCCTGTGTTGGTCCTTGGCGACTTCAACGCCAAAGTCGGACCCCGCAGAAACGGAGAGGCTTGCATTGGCAGGCATGTGAAGGGGCTGCGTAACAAGAACGGAGACGCGCTTGTGCAGTTTGCTGACATGAATGGATTTGTACTTGGCAACACGTGTTTTCAACATCCCAACCGTCACCTCACGACTTGGGAAGGCAGGACACCTCGTGGAACCCCAATTTATAATCAAATAGACTTTATCCTGTGTAAACACAACACTAAGTCATTGTTGCAGGATGCCAGAAGTTATGCTGGAATTGAGACATCATCGGATCATCGCCTTGTCTTATGCTGTTTCTCACGAAAACTACTGCCTTGCGTATGGAAAGCCCATGGTCAACAGTCATCAGCCAAACCCCTGAATCTTGTCGAGTTTTGCAGCTGTGAAACAAGACGCAAGTTTGGAATGAAAACGAAGGAAGCAGCAACTGAGCTCTGCTGTGGATCGGGGCCAAACCTCAACATTAACTCCCTGAACCATGCTCTGCGGGGTGTTGCTGGGACCGTACTCGGCAACAAACCGAAGTCCAGACTGCCATATACAACTGGCGAGGTGGAGGCGCTGTCAAAGCTACAGAAAAAAAATCGGATGGACATCAACAGTGTGCAGGATATCTCAAGCCGTGAGCAACTGCAGCAGGAACGAAACAGAATTCAAAAACAAATAAAGAAGATAACACATCAGCTGGCATCAGAACATCTGGACAAAATGGTGAAGCAAATTGAAGACCTCAAGGATAATACGCAGATGTTTGGAGCAGTGAAACAGCTCCAATCCAAAATTGGGAGTGGAATTGTTGTTGACGGTGTGGATGGCAAGCAGATACTTAACAATGAAGGCAAAGCCAAAGTAGTAACCAAGCACTTTCAGGAGCAACTTGGGCCGGCTTGCAACATGATGATTGATGCCTTTGAAGGCATCCCGCGACCTCTGAACAATCCCATCACCCAGGCCGAAGTCACTCGCGCTCTAAAATGCCTAAAGAACGGACGTGCATGTGGTCCTGATGAGCTACCAGGAGAGCTTCTAAAGTACAGCGGACCAACAATAGCCAATCTCATATGAGCAATGCTCAATAACGTATTTGAAAATCATCGAAGAATCGAAGTCGGCGAAGGCACCCTCATCCCGCTGCAGAAACCTGGCAAACCGAAAGGTCCTCCTGCTAACCTCCGTCCGATCATTTTGCTAACCTCACTCAGGAAGTGCCTCTCTCTTATCATCTTGAATAGAATCCAACCGGGAGTGGAGAAATTTCTGTCACCAGGACAGTCTGGCTTTCGCTGTGTTAGGTTCACGATTTCACATATGCACGCACTCGCACACTCGTACGCACTCGCACCCTTGAACTCACCTTTACAGGCGCGCGCTCACTTTCACTCTCGTACGAGGTGATTCGTAATTTTTTAACATTGCGTCATTTCTTAACAAATCGGTAAAATATCTCATTGCCAGCGCCTGCAAAAAGTCACGTCAAATTTCTTTTTGCCATTGCCATTGTCAATGTTCTGTCAAGTTGGCCTCCAAAATTGAGACTGATATTCCTTCAGGAAGTGACATTGCAAGAGCTTTCAGTCTGCATGTGCGCGATGTTTACGGTAAAATAGAGTTTAAGAGAGTCATAGCCGCTGGTTTCAACCTCCAGTGACAATATATTTAGCTGAAAAGGAAGCATATGATAGATACATACTGGAAACGACGCCTGGGAAGGAGGAATGGGGTGTGTTGGCCCTGGTAATGGCCACACATTGGCAATTACTGAATTTACTAACAGATGTTGATCACAATTGCATATAAAATCAGGGTGATACACCTACTGCTATGGAAGCTTGAATGGCTTGTATTTGGATCAACATGATCTTGATCCAGTCTTGCTGGACCATCCTGGATACGTAGGGTCTCTTTCTATTGAAAACTGACTTGAAATTGTGCTGCTAAGGCCTATTTTACCATGATGTTAAGAAATGACCACAACAAATAATATGCGGAAAAACTGCCATTTTTCAACTTCCCCCTGCTTCCCAACACCAAGGAATATGTGCATGAACAACCCACCATTGCAATCTAAGGACATCAGTATTACATTTTTGGAGGAAGAAATGGAAAGATTCGCTCCTCGAACCCTACGGAAGGCTTTTTTACTTTCGTGTTAAATAATGACGAATCACCTCGTACTCACCTTTTCAGGCGCGCACTCACTTTCACTCTCGTACTCACCTTTACAGGCGCGCACTCACTTTCACTCTCGTACTCACCTTGCGCGCCTTGGCGCGAACTCACCTTTTCGGGCGCGCACTCACTTTCACTCTCGTACTCACCTTTTCAGGCGCGAACTTACCTTTACTCTCGTACTCACCTTTACAGGCGCGAACTCACCTTTTCGGGCGCGCACTCACATTCACTCTCGTACTCACCTTTTCAGGCGCGCACTCGACGTACTCACCTTCACAGCCTCGTACTCGCCCTTGTTGCTTTTCCTAATCTTTTCTTTCTTTGGCCTGGGTAGCTCGACTCGCGCTTTAGCACATTTATCTCCATAGCTACCCAGGCCCTAGATAAGCTCTTGCTGGAACATTTGCTCGGCCCCCTAGTCTTGCTTGCCTTGTCTTGCTTGCCTTACCTTGTCCTCTATCGAACTTCTGAGATCCCTTGTCGTTGTCGACTTGATCCGCTCGTCCCATTGTGACTGTGCCTGATCTTAACAGCTGCAACCGGTCGACGGCGGACTTAGTCTGGTGCAAGAGGTGGCTTTCGTCTCTTGTGGAAAGATTTGACACTGAAATTCATGTTCTTGGCCTTGATTTCAGTAAATCATTTGACACTGTGAACAGAAACAAGCTACTCAGTGTGCCGAGCAGCCAACATATTGCAACTGATGATGAGCTACGCCTCATTCGGAACCTCATCAGGGTGGAATCAGCAAAATCATCTGCCTTTCCAACTACGAAAGGCATTCCTCAAGGAGATGGCCTTTCGCCGGTCCTATTTACAGTTTACCTCGAAGCCGCTCTGCGTGACTTTCGTTCAGTCCTGCCACCGAGACCAGCTGCAGATGAACACCTACCGGCAGAAACAGCCTATGCTGATGACGTAGACTTTATTTCAACGTCCAAAGCCTATCTTGACCTGCTTCTGTTGCTTGCGGAGAGCACCTTCAACACATGGGATTTAAAAGTTAACGTTACAAAAACAGAATGGATCAGAAAATACCTAGAACCAACGGCACCGTCAGCAGTAACACACCAGTTCGTTATTCGCGGTCAGGAGCCTTGGAGAATGGTAAAGACACTTGGCTCCTTGTATGGATCATGCTATGATGTAACACGGCGAATTAGCCTTTCCGCAGCGGCATGTGGGCGCATGAAAGAGATTTGGCTCCGGCGACAGCACCTAACAACTAACACCATGATGAGGCTGTACAACGCATACGTCCTCCCGATTTTTAAGGACAACATGGACGTGGTGGGTCCAGAACCACCATAGACCTCCTATTGGCTGAGGACGGTGCAGTGGGCTCTTGCCGCGTTCTCCCGCATAGCCTCAGTGACCACCTCCCCATCTTGGCTACCCTTGCCTTCGAAATGCCAACCGTGCCAGTACTCAGATCTAGCCGAAACACTAGAGAAATAAAACCTTCCGCAGCTCTGCCAGGACTTGGTCAACTCTCGTCTAGAAGACTTCAGCACGACGAAATCCTTGGAAGATATGTGGCAGCTATGGTATGACAATTTCACCTCACTCCTTGACAGGCATGCTCCTGTCCAGGAGCACCGTTTATCCAGCTCTAGACATCAGATTCTTACAAGATCCCCATGGAAAACGGCCGTTTACCATGATGCAGTCCGCGAACGAAATCATGCCCACCATCGTTGGCTCCGATAACCTACGGACACGGAACTTTACGACACATTTTCAGATGCCCGCAAAGCAGCAAAGCGGCTTGCTCGTCAGCTGAAATCATCCTGCTACACACAACTACTGGACACGTGTCAATTCAACCCCCGGAAAGCTTGGAAGGTCCTCAACGACCTCTGCGGTCGGAAGAAATCGTCAACTCCTACTCGGCTCACTGCGTCCGCCCTCAATGCCCAATGATCTGCAGCGACCTGATGTCCTATCCCAACCTGAGGGACCGGGCATAGCAGATGGCTTGAACCGCTTCGAACCAGCCACATGCGAAGAAGTTCTTGCTCCCCTACTGAAGGTAGACGAGAGGAAGGCCACGGGTAGCAACGGAATTCCCTGCTATGTGTTGCGACACTGGGCTCGGGTCCTGGCCCCGTCACTAACTATCTTGATGAACGCGTCGCTGGCCATGGGAAAGGTTCCGATGATGCTGAAATTGGCCCATATTCGCCCCATTTTCAAGGCAGGAGACCCCGAAACTGCTAAGAACTACCGCCCTATATCTTTGCTCCCGGTTGTTTCAAAGATCCTGGAAAGGATTGTGCATAAAAGGCTCTGTGTGCTTCTAACCGAACATGACCTCCTTCCTGCCGAGCAATTCGCTCACCGAGCCCATCACTCCACAGAGGACGCAGTCTTGTTGGCTGTGGATCAATTTTACGAAGCCGCAGACCAGCACCTGCATACCGGCGTGGTGCTCATTGATACGAGCAAAGCTTTCGACAAGGTCCAACATCAGACCTTGCTCCAGGATCTCTTCGAACTTGGTGTCTCCTCTACGGCACTGGACTGGTTTGCGGACTACCTCAGCGCACGACGCCAGTGTGTGGTCACTGCCAACGGTACACGCTCAGAGGAAACAGCTTGCACGTGCGGTGTCCCCCAGGGAAGCGTGCTTGGACCGATATTATTCGCGGTCTACACCAGATGTGTCGCATCAGTAGCTGACCCGGTGCGTACACTAATGTTCGCGGACGACATCATGCTGTACCTGAGCCACGCTAGCGCTCACGCCATCAACATCACCCTTTCCGTAGCAGTGTCGGCTGTCGCCAGGCTACTCCATGCCAAAGGGCTTATCCTCAACACCGGAAATACACAAGTTCTTGCAATCAAAGCTGGACGGCAGGCACACCTCGACCTCCACATTACTTGCACTGGCACGCCTCTTGCCCAGACCAGTACGGCTCGCTACCTCGGAGTCACTCTGGACGAAAATCTTCGCTGGTCACCGCAAGTCACCTGTATCGTCCGACGCACGGCTATGAAGCTGCGGATCCTCCGCCAGATCCGGCACTGCCTAACAGCGAGGCAGGCGATGCTGTATTACTCTGCCCTTGTCATACCGGATATTCTATATGCGGCGAATGCGTTTCTCCCAGGACTGTCTGCTGAGCAGCGGAACACAGTAGCCAAACTGGATAAACGTTGCATCCGTTGCGTGGCCGATGAGCACTCATTGGCCCACACTCTTCCCCTGTACACCAGGCTGGGTGTCTGCCCAGTGCTGGAACGAGGAGAATGCAAGCTCCAACTCCTGACATTTATAATCCGGTCTGGAATCGTCAGTGAGCTGTTGTCGTCCCGAATTGTATTGCAAGGCCCGCCGACAGGCATGACCACTCGAGGTCAATTGGGACGCAACCTTCCCCTCCCCCTGGCCCGCAGTGCTTCTGGCGTATGCCGACCACTTCTAGCCAGCTGCCGACTCTGGAATGGCCTGCCCGACTGTATGAAGTCCATAGTATCTGTCCGTGAATTCAAACGCATGCTACGCGTATTTTACTTCGGTTAAATGTAATGGCTTTCGTAACCTGCTGATGAGGCTCGATAGAATCATGCTACGATGATCCGACTTGTAAATTTGAGATCCATTTTTTTCTGCTCGTCTTGACCCTGCCTCCCCTCATTGCTACTTCCATTTTCGTATTTTTATTTTCATTTATTTTTCTCTTCATTTCTAACTCTTCTTACTGGTTGTCATCGCTTCCATAATATTGGGCGGAACTGCCCGTTTGCCTTGCGATGTCAAATAAATAAACAACAACAACACAAGGGTACTGACAATACCAATGACAGTAGCAGAATACGTATGGACGAGAATTTCCACCGATAACCTTTCCCTCGTTGGTGCAAACATTTACCGACCACCCCGTAGCGATGGCACCCTCTTCTGTGCGGAACTGGAAAGAAGCATTAAAACCGCTAGAGCCGAAGGTGACGACCTCCTACTACTTGGAGACTTCAATGCGAAGAACAGTGCATGGCTCACCACAGACAGAACAGATCGCCTTGGGGACGACATACAAACTCTTCTACACACATACGGCCTCACACAACATGTCAGATTCCCTACTTATACATCCACCGACAAACACCTCTCTCATGTCTAGACCTTGTTATCTCCTCACTCCACAGCAATAATGTTCATATCCAATCACTTCCACCGTTTGGCGCATCCGATCAGACTACTATCAGTGGCCACATCAGCAATCAAATGCCCCCCATAATTAACAACTCCCCTCCACGATCCAGAAGCACCACATTCTGGTCATGGACAGACAGCACTATCCACCTTCTTCGAGAAGCCCTTTCACGCACAAATCTCAACCACCATCCAAACGAACACGACCCATACCCAGTTGACACCTTATGGCGATACTGGCCCGACAAAGTCCTGAGCATCGCCCAAGAGCACTGCCAAGTTACTCGCACTCGCCCCCCTTGGGACAGGAAGAACGTGCCAGCACTACCATGGATATCAAAGGGCCTCTTGAAAGAGATCAAGGATAAGCACAGAAAACACAGAATATACGTTCACTCACGCTCGCCCGACGACTGGAACACGTTCACTGCCCAAAGAAACCGTGTCACCACCCTCCTGCGTCGTGCAAAATCGGATTTCGTAAACAACTCAACAGCCTCCTCTACTTCCCTACACCGCCTCATGAAGCACCTAACTACAGCTACAAAACAACGCATACCCGAACTCGTCACCCAAGCAACTCCTGCAACGACACCAGCACAAAAAGCCGCTACCCTCAACGAATACTTCATTTCACAGAGCAAGCTGTCCGTGGCCAATGCGGATGAGCAAACCCCAGCCATCAACACCACCCCTGACATCCTCAGTCCCCTTCAAGAAATCTCGACTTCCCAAGCTGAGGTCGAAAAACTCCTCCGCGGAGTTGATACCAACAAAAGCCCAGGGTTCGACTCTATTCCAAACCGCCTACTCAAAGAAGCGGCTAAGGAACTTGCACCGTCGTTATCGTCCCTCTTTAATCTATCGTTCCAAACCGGAGAAATCCCACAGGAGTAGAAAGATGCCACCATTACTCCAGTACCCAAGCCTGGTGACCCAACCCAACCCACAAACTACAGACCCATCTCTCTCTTGAGCACAACATCCAAAATCCAAGAAAAAATTGCACATCAACTCCTCTACAACCACATCACACCCCACCTACCCAACCAGCAGTCCGGATTCCGTGAGAAAGACGGCACTGAGAAGCAGCTTGCCCGTCTCGTCCATACCCTCTCCACTGCGAAAGACGACGGGAAACACGTCAATGCCTGCTTTTTTTATCTAAGCAAGGCCTTCGATCGTGTGTGGCATGCAGGCCTTCTAGCAAAACTCTCCCACTATGGTGTCCAGGGCGACGCCCTGGAGTGGTTCCGACGGTACCTCTTGGGGCGTCGGCAGAGGGTCCAGGTGGATGGCGACCTATCGACTTTCCTCGACATCCCTTCCGGCGTCCCTCAGGGATCTGTTCTTCGGTCGCTTCTATTCCTCGTCTACACCATAGACCTTCCACATGCATGTGAGAATCCCGGCACCACCTGTAGCCAGTTTGCAGATGACACCGCTCTGATTTCCATAGCGAGAACTCTTCAAGACTGCACCCGAAACCTACAACAGAGTGTCACAGCAGCTGGAGACTGGCTTCAAAGATGGCACCTGCTGGTTAACACAAAGAAAACAGTCATCCTCCCGTTCTACCACAATAACCGCCCTCCTGAACAGCTACCCCAGATCACCCTCAGGAATAGTCCGCTTACCGTAGCACAAAAACACAAACACCTCGGAATAATCTTTCAGCATGACCTCCGTTGGACGGAGCATGTTGAATACATAGTTAAAAAATCAATCAAGTCTTTCAATATTCTTTTTAGACTAAGGTCTACACTCACCAGTGATTCTTTATCTCACATCTATTAGACATACATACTACCTATATTCTCATATGCGAGCAATGCTCTCACACCGTTGTCACACACTTCCCTTGACAGGGTAGAACGACTCCAGCGGAAAGCCGCCAGAATATGTCTCCACCTTCCCCTTTACACACACTTAGAACACTCTCACCTTTCGCATCGCATCAAATGGCCAACATTATTTTCACGCTTTAAAGTTAAACATATACTCTTCGCGCATTCTCTGCGCCATAATTATGCCCCACCACATATACTCTCGCTGCATACTGCTAGCAACGTGCAACCTTCGTATAATTTACGTCGCTCTCGTACTTGGCACTTGCCAACTCCGCGGACTGACCGCTGTCTCCATTCTCCCCTGTACAAGGCCCTTCATTACTTTAATTGCTTGCCCGCCCAGCTTCGCGAAATCCCTTCTCGTACTCCCATCAAATCCGAGATATCCCTGCTGTTGCACAACTCTGTATGCTCGTGTAGCGACCACCCCTGCCCGTACACTTTAAGGGGAAGTGCATCGATTTTTCGAGTAGGGTCCAGAAGAAAGACAATTTGATATCGGTTCGAATGGCATATCTCTCGCTTCCATACGATAAGCCAAACTTGCCAAATCGTCAATTGCATGCTCACGTTGTCATAGCGACCAGCAGAGTGATGACGTACGAAAGGCTTAGCTCCTCCACAGAGAAGGTCGATCACTGCAGAAATTGGTCATTTTCAATTGTCTTATTGTATTCACGATGTGAAAGAAGTGCTGTGTTCAATGCTGTTAGTGCCGTGAACTATTTGTCGCCCTTCTCATGCATTTCCCTAGGCTGACTGTGCCTAGGAAATAGTTTCCTCCAGGACAAGATGCTTGGAATTCGCCGTCTCTCCTGGGACATTTTCAGCAAACTTTCAAACCTACGACATTATTTCATTCGTCAATCTCCACCACCCGTCGTCTCACCTGGCTTCAGAAGATATTACGAGAGATAGGAGAGTCGCCAGGAAGCATCACATTCATCTTCAGGAAGTGGAAAGAGCAAACGGCATGGTCCTTGGTTGGGGGAAATGCTGAACGTCTCATTTGTCCCAACCAAGATTTCAGCATTTTGTTCGTCAATATTTTCGCTTGTCTGCTGGTGTCTCCGCGCTCCAGCTTTCTCCTGTCGGTGTCACGTCCCAGTACACAACCGAGAGGACTACTAACAAACAGTTCACTGCACTTACAGCATTGAACACAGCCCTTCTTTCACTTCGTGAATACAATAAACCAATTGAAAATGACCAAATTCTGCAGTGATCGACCTTCTCTGTGGTGGAGCTAAGCCTTTCGTACGTCATCACTGCGCTGGTCGCTATGGCAACGTGAGTATACAATTGGCGATTTGGCAAGTTTGGCTTATCGTATGGAAGCGAGAGATATGCCATTCGAACCGATAGCTGTGGTTGGCTTTCACCCTTGTCTCAGTTTTACTGGCCGTCATCATGATGTGCCATGAGATAATAATAATAATAATAAATACAAAATATAAAGATATCAAATTGTCTTTCTTCTGGACCATACTCGAAAAATCGATGCACTTCCCCTTTAAGTACACAACTCTGTATGCTCGTGTGGCTACCACCCCTGCCCGTACACTTAAGTAGTCATTAACACTTACGCCCTGCCCACCCAATTCTTCCTCACTCTTTCTCCTTTCTTACACTATTATCTCTTATTGGCCACTGGCTATCGTGAGAATAAAGATGTGAAACAACAACAACTGATCAAGCTCGCTTTTTTTTAATCGACTCGGGCTAGAGAAGGTTGAGAGTCGTGCTTTCAAGCGCGATATGAAGATGGAAGTGCGTGTTCATGTCAGAAATCCAATCAAAATGGTCGGGTTCATGTTCTATCAGCCAATCACAGCCCTTCGCGAAGTATTCACAAGTTCGATATGAGTTTCAAGCGTGGGTGCATGTCAGAAGAAATGCAATCAAACCCCTCGTACTCTTGTTCGATCAGCCTGCATCACAGCCCTTCGCGCTTCGCGATCTCACACTCGTACTCTTGCTTCATTCCATACATCATACACGGTCTGGAGGGCTTGATGGCTGATTCAGGTTTTACAGTACCGTTTCTATGGTTGTAGCCAATGAGCGACGTTCCCGCGGTGGCCTTGATGAGCCGATAAAGCCCGTCGTCAATGGCACCACGTACTCCGTCAGCGTGTGTCAAGTGTGTCTACACATCGTGATCAGTTTCCAGCCTACTTCTTCTTCGGAAAATCTTGAGCAAAGAAAAAAAGCAGTAGATCGCAAGAGCAAAGAAAAAAAAACAGATCGCCAAATCTCACACTCGTACTCTTGCTTGACTCCATACTTCTGACAGCTCACAAGACTGTAGGCACGGAGATGACCAATCGAAATGCACCTACATGTACATGTAGCAGGGCCTACATCATACTACATGTAAATGTACAATGAAGTCATTGAAGGTCAGGCGATCAAAGCATGCTAGAACTCCGTATTTAATATTTAGTGGAGCGAGCTTTGATTTTCCCATCAAAGCCAGCCGAGGCGGGCTTTTACCTCAGCGCAAGGTTTGAACTGGGAACCTCATGATTCGCAAGTACATGTAAGCCTCCGTATGTACGGCGCAAGAACTGGGCAACGTTCCACGCAAATTTACACTCGATTATATTTTTAGGGCCGTTGCACACTACGTAGAAAACAGCTTTTTTGCTGACCTCGAACAGTAGAAGGTTGCGTTTTAGTGTTAGTTGTCCTGCACGAGGGGAATGCAGTTCGCCCTGCCCCTGCTGCCCGCGAATATCGTGTCCCAGGGTTGTTGAAAACGTAGACCCGTGCACATAGCGCTGGGTCGGGGGACCGGGGTAACACCATTTCCACAGCCAACGCCAGGTCTTCCTCAGCTACAGATAAAATTAGCTCATGCGATAACATTGCACAACACTGACCGCGTAACTTGTAGAAACTTGTAGTTGTAGTTAAGGATCAAGGGATCCTTTTCTTTTCTATAAATATATCCTTGGCTTTCCATTGAAGTCCAATCATCTTTTCAGTTGAAAAATTAAGAATTCTACCAGAAAGAGGTTCTTCATGTTTACAAGTGCACCAGGAAGTCGTCAAATGCAGTACTGCAATTATTTGACGACTTCCTGGTGTGTAATTCTGAGCACAATTTGTTTTCTTTTTTTCACCTCTAGATAGCTGTGTTTTTCATTGCAAAACATTCCTGACTTGTGTTTGTTGTTCAAGCAAAGTTAAAGGCAGAGGACACATGACCCCTGAAAGTTTCGCGTGGCGCAGGAAGGCCACACACAACCACTTTGTGAGGATCTGAATATACCTTGTACATGTAATACTGAGTGCAAGATGCTGAACTGAATTTGTGTTATTTCAAACAATTGTTTTTGATCACAGTACCACATAGAGCAAAATCTGAATCTCGTCCACAAGCTAACCGACAGTCAGGCTGCCAACATGACTGTACAAATGATCCCTGCAAACACCCCATGGCAGAAGTCGGAGGCCAAGTTCAGTGCGGGGACGTACATTGTACAAGTACATGTACATCTCCGAAAAAAATTTCATCTTCGTCTCGATGCTACACTAGCACTGCAAGTCGTGCAGAGTCGTAGACACGTGATCACTGAAATAAACTATTTTTTGCGGGCAAGTAAATCTTTTTGCAGGCAATATCACATATTATTGCCCGCGGCGGGGGAAAAGTGCTGATTCGCCGAGTATGGGTAACAATCATGTGCCACGTGATAAGGGAAATTAGGTAATGGGTGCTGCTGCAAACAATGGGTGCTGCTGCAAACGAATTGAAATAGAAGTGAAACTGCAAGATTTAGATAAATTTCACAGACCAAAGGTACATACATGTACATGTGGTTCATTGCATAATTACAATTGAGATAATTATTTTCACACAAGAGAGACAAAAGAGAGATTGGAAGCTGTGCCGAAACTCTGAGTTTCACGTATCACTACGATCATCAGGCAACTAGGATAATTAATTTCATCTTTTCCTAATCCGTTTCTTGGCTTGGACATCAGCTTCAGTCCTTTGTTTTTGGACAACCGCTGCCGCCAAAAGGAAGATGGCTTCTCGGGGTTCTGGGCCAAATGTGTCACTTTCTTGGCCCTATACCATCGCCTACATGGCAAACCTCTGTCATTTCAGCATCATTTTCTTCAGCAAGTCGACTCTCCTGCATCATGCTGTTGGAATGCTTCTCAGTCCAAACCGCCGGTTGTGTGGCATCAGAGTATGGGGTATGGGACCTCCAAGTGGGAACACTGGCTGGTGATGAGGCCCACAGGGTGTCGGTGTCAAGGCTAGTTTCGATAGCCATGTTGTCCATTTCCAAAGACTCGTTCTGTGCTGGCAGGGTGTTGACATCACTCGACTTGGCTGTCTTAGCTCGGTGCGGCAGTGTGCTCAGCTTGCCCAAATCATCCATGGTGAACCGCTTCAGCGAGAAAAAATTACTGCCGAATCCCGTTGACCCGGTGCTTGTACGTGTCGTGCGCGTGCTGCTTGAAGTCCACTTCTCTGTCCATCCTTTCTTGGTTTCCGTTCCCCTGACTACATGGACAAAGATACCAAATCCCTGAAGTGAGCTCAGTATGGTGAAGATATACTGGAGAGTTATCTCATCCCAAACGAGAACAAAGAATCCGAACATCCACGTCAAGCCCAGGAGAACAGACAAGCAGACGACTATGGCAAGAATTGATACCTCCTTGGACTTGCCACTCTTCGCTGCGCCCAATTTCTTTTCCCGGTTGTGTAACGAGAAGCCAACTGCAGCGAGGATACAGGTGTTGTATAGAAGTGACATTCCCATTGGTGCTACAACACTGCCGTAAAATGCTCCGGAAACGGTTATCCAGCATCTGTGGAAAAGCAAGCAAGTGAACAATGAAGGGTAAGAAAAAGAAATGTGTTTCGACATGGAGTGAATATTCATAGAGCTACAGCTAAGATGGGAAGCCGGCGCATAGCTTGCATGGAGCACGATGTGGGGTGGGGGACGGCATGTGCACCCCTAACAACTTCAACGTAATAATAATGACCATAATTCCATGCACCAGCCATCCTTCACATGCCGTGCACCCCCCTACAACGGGAACCCGCTGTGCCCTTGAGAAGCTCTCAGGAACTTAGTTGAATGTAGGTTTTAATTATCAGCTGATGTCATAGAATATCTCCTCTTTACAGTCCATTCTCTCAAAACGGACAACTTGACGTGTGTCTTGCACAGGGTCAGTCATTCAGGTGTGGTGAAATAAAGTGTACATCCAGTACTGAGCAAAACATCGAATTTTTCATTGCCCAATTTGATGTCTGAGAAAGCCAACGGATGAGGATTCAGATTTATGGCCCAGCTTCACACCAAGAAACAAGAGCACCATGGCAACATGTACGGAAAACGGGTACGATATGCAGATAAAATTTAGAGTCTTTGAACTAGGGCAAACTCGGTCTCGGAAAGGCCAGCCGGACTATCAGGGATGAACGGGTATACAGGTCACCTGAATCGGGAAAAAGACTAGACATACAAGAACAATTTGCAAGATTACTATCCGGTACAGACACTTAATTCAAATATCCAACTTGACAAAAGGCAACTCACATGTCATCCCCGCCGTATGCAGTAGCGTTTGTTGCACCCACAGCCGCACAAACAATAACGAATGGTACGACTGTAGACAGCAGAAGCACAGGAATAAATCCCAACCAATAGTCAGTATAACTCAGATATTCCCACGGCAACAGAGAACACCTACGGTTATAATTATAATGATAACGACACCAACAAGTTCATTGAAAACGAAGTAAAACTGCAGTTCGAAGCAGCTAAGCAGCCTGGATATGATTTTTTTGGAGTAATACCATGTACCAACATAATTATTCTTGAAATTCGATCTATCTGATTTTTCTTTAATTATGGAAGAGATTATGCAAGTAGATTGGTAAGAGCCCAGAACGATGATTTAAACCTGTGAAATTGCCCAAACCCCTCAGAAATGGCCCAAAATAGACTAATACACTTGCCAAATATAGATGCACGGAGTAGCTGCTTTTCTCTCAATCCTGACTGGTCAAACACAATCACAATGCTCCGGTAGAGGAAGGTTGCATCCACTGACATCCACATGAACGCACACATTAGAAGATACAGTCAACTTCGCTAATAACGACTGCGGATATAACGACAATTCGCGAATAACGACCGAATTTCCATGCCCAGAGCAAAGTCCCATCTAACTGTATACATTTTACTTCGGATATAACGACTATCTGAATAACGACAATTCGCGTATAGCGACATGCTTTTAGTGCCCCGAGGTCATATTCACTGCTTGAATAACGACTTTCTGGGCTTTTGACAGCTATTTCAAGTACCTGTCAGTCAAGTACATGTACATGTACCTGTCATGCAGAAGTACCAGAACCTATGCCTATGGTGATGGATATTATTATAAAGGCACACATGCAAGAAAATGCAGCCAATGGGGGGGGGGGGGGGGCTTTTTCTTCCTTTTTTGTTGGCTTCAAAATTGTTGGATTTACCAGCACACCTATTATGTATACACTTATGTACATGTAGTTGTACATGATTGTACAGTAATCATCATACATGTACATGTCCCTGGAAAACTACTGCCACCAATTTGCAGCCTACGACACTCTCCGTCAACTTCTGGTTGTAAAGTGCGAATGTGAAAACTGCCAGAAAGAGAAATAGAGTTAGGCACAGGCCGAAGATCATTTGGTGGTGGTCGCCTTTGCGCAGTCTCCTGAAACCAAGAGAGGCAAAAGAAAACCATGCAAACACATCTCTTCGTCACTTGGAGAATACAGTTTTGCCTTGGCAACATCATAATCGCAAAGTAATTCTGCTCGAGCTACGTCACCTCCCCTATTTCACTCTTTCTTTTCCCTCTCACAAGCCGAATGTTTTTTGAGAAGAATGCAATTCCGATTGTTAGATGAAGGATGAAACCAATTGTCATGAGTGGAGTGCAAAGTGATTGGCTGGGCCAACTGCAATGAATTCTAGTTGAAAACAAAGTGGCTAAAGGCACCAAATAGAGCATACACAGAAACTGGGACACTATGAGCATTGCATCACTGCATTAATGTATCAACTCTGAGAGACTGATAAAATAATTTCATATTACCTACTGGAGGATGCGTGCAGTGATGTGAAAGTACTGATTAGCACAGAGGCAGAGTTGTTGCCTGATGATTGCATTTAAAGGGGAAGTATACCCTAAAATAAAATGTTCACCAGTTGTAGTCTTCGGGGTGCTAAGTCGAATGGTCTTGGTCCGAGGAAGCTGATGCGCTCCCTTCCTCCTTTATTCCCAATCGAACTCACGCACTTACACCGACATTGGGTGACGGCGCCCTACTAGATAGGGATTTGTATGCAAAAGTCACTAAAAGCCCCGTTTCATTCTTATAAAAGCACGGTTGACCGCGATTGTTCCATATGTTGTAGAATTTTGGCCGCTGAGTCGACTGGTTTTGGTCTGAAAAGGCTGCGATGGAGCACTCGGCCCTCATGTCCAATCAAACACGGCTGAGTAAGCGGTCACGTGCTCATGCACACACAAGTCACCTGGTCATCGTGCCATCAGGATACAATTTACAGCCTGTTTTGGCCCGTTCCTATCACCCGAGTTGAACCTTTGTACCAGGGAGTCGTAAAAGCCTCTTACGACTCCCTGCTTTGAACTTTTGAGTTGAACCTTGGTATGAAAATTGTAGCCTGCAGGCACGGTGACCAGGCGACTAGTGTACGCATGAGCAAGTGACTGCTTACTCAACTGTGTTCTTTTTGGAATAAGGGCCGAACGCTGCATCGCAGCCTTTTCGGACCAAAACTGTCTACTCAGTGGCCAAAAGACTACAACATATGGACCAATCGCGGTTATCCGTGCTTTTATAAGAACGAAACGGAGTTTTAGTGACATTTTTTGCATGCAAATCCCTATCTAGTAGGGCGCAGTCACAAGTGAGCGAGTTCGATTGGGAATAAAGGAGGAAAAGAGCGTCTCAGCTTCCTCGGACCAAGACCATTCGACTCAGCACCCCGTAGATTACAGCTGGTGAAAATTTGATTTTAGGGTATACTTCCCCTCTAAGAAGCATGAAAATCAGCATTGCAACGACCCAGCTATATTCCACAGTTGTACTGTGTCAAATGGAAACAAGGAGAACGGTCGGTCTGTTGCTACCTTGTGCACATCTGAGTCTGTGACTGTTCAAAACCGTTTAGTTTAGTTGTTGGACCCTAACGCATAACTTGTGCCCCACCGTTTTCCTTGTTTACATTTAGTACATATATTTTCCTTGGCTCACCATCTGAGTACTTATTGCACTGTGAACATTGCACTCCAGTACTTACGGTATATATGCAATAACAAAGAGTGTGGCCAAAAGGCTGACCATGGATATTCCACAGCCGACCATGGACACATATTTCAGTCCAATCACTGCAGCGGTTTTCTCCAGTGGTATTTTCCGTGTCTAGGGTCACGCAGAGAGATAGATAGATACCAGTAGAAATTGAGATAAGTGGATGGAAAGATAGATAGAAGATAGAGAGATAGATGAGAGAGAGGAGGGGAGAGGGAAGTACAGAGACTCCATTATGATGCAGGACATGATTTTTTTCTTTTTTTACTAATAACACAGCTCCACTGGAAAACAGGCGGAAAACAAAAAGAAACAAGGAAAAATACAACACATAGGGGATATAGGGCCGACGTACCGATGTGCTGGGAGCAACTCAACTGACCAGAGGTCTCAGCGTCAGCGTTGCAACTAGGCATCGTAAAATGGATGGCGGGGGGGGGGGGGGCACAAAAACGACTGCAAAACGAGCAGAAGCTAGAGAATGCCACAAAAAAGGTTAACTTGCTGCGAAACAATGAGAAGAAAATAATGATGCCAAAAGCGCTAAATACGAAATTAAGAAAAGGGAAATCATAAACCTCATAGCGCTAGAGCTGCACCAAAGACCGAGAGAGCTTGACAACTCAGGCCCCTACGCTATGCTTTTTTGCCTAGCTCATCATGCATGTATTTAGAACTGATAGGCTACATGATCGTATTACCCATAGCCATTATTCGGACCTTGTGTCCACGTGTCATACACCACCGTATTCCACATTCACGCGTATTTGCTTTCTTTGTACAGTTTCTTTCCCGTCTTTCCGCTTTGTGTGCTTCGCTCACTTTTTCTTTCCAAGATCTTTTCCGTTCGGCGTTCTTCGCGAACTGCTCTCGACTTTATCACTGGTGGAGGTGTAATGTAGTGACTTCGTACATGCGTTTGTTGCACGTAAATCATTATTACAAATTTTGTAAAGATCAAGATCTGTCCTCTTCTGTCACGCATGGTTCCTCGTTCTCTTTCCTGCATTTCTTCTACCTCGTCATACACAACGGTATTCCACAGTCAGCCAGACTCGGCGGACAACGAATTTACTCAACAACCCATTTGAGATATTATAAGGTTAGTCTGTGTAAGCTGCAAGAAATGGCCGCGTAAAGCATCCAATTCTCAGCACAAGCAGTAAAACTCACAAGCAACACAGCAAAGTTGGTAAGGTGACTGCACTGGCAAATGGTCCTGTTCCACATTGCACCATCACGTGTTGTATTGCAGTCCAAGTTGCTCCATCCACCGTTGCCATCATCTAATGAGGGTTGAGCAAACAAAACACGCAAATGAGTGGGTTCATCCGCATGCTTGCATGTGTAATTTCATATTTACCTCTAGATGAAATTATTGTACTCTTTTTGGCGGAGTTAACGCATATCTGAGTATGATGACCAACACCCATTAATTACCAGCAATTTGGCCATTCCATGCACATCCGGAGTAAAATGCTTAGCCTGAATTTGAGAGAACTATCTAATATCCAGACAAGAGATCAATAACTTTAGTACGACCATTGACAAGATATCAACAGATATATATATAATGCATGTGAGCGGCGCCTCCTGTGGCTGGGGCACATTGCGCGGGAAGGACCGGACTCTTACAAGGCACTGCAGCTAGCCCTCAAGAATTTGGACATCAGGCGCCCCCGTGGACGATCTCACAAGATGGGTCGACAACATCAAAGAAGACCTCAAGCCTCTGAATGTGCCGATTCAGGAATGCCTCAACCTCGCCACCAACAAGAAACTCTGGTTAACGATCATTGACAGATGCATGACCCCATTTGATTTGTTTATGCAGGCAATATGCGACCTGTTTATGTTATTGTTGTGTGTGTGTGTGTTATAATGCATGTGCTGTCTATGGGGTTTCATAGCCATAACTTTCCTCATCCTCCTCATCTTTGACATCATCATCATTGTGTGTGTGTGTGTGTGCGTGTGTGTGTTTGTGTGTGTGCGTGTGTGTGCATGTGTGTGTGTGTCAGTGTGTGCATGCATGTAATCATATAATATGTTTGCATGCGGATACCTGCAGTTGTGTGGGTTTCTACCCCCCCCCCCCCTTCCACAGCTTCGGCTGCCATCGCTACATGCCTCCCTGTGCCTTTTTGCCAATGTGTGTGTGGGCCATGTCAGCAGGGTGGACGACTCGCGCACACCGAAGCAATTACTGTTCGGCAAACTGCCTGCCCCCGTCCTCGTCATGGCCCGAAGAAGAGGTGGCGAGATGTGGTGTCGACTGACCAGGCGGACCTCGGCGTGACCACCTGGCTTGAGAGTTGCCAAGATCGTCCCGGCTAGAAACGAGTTGCGAGTAGCACCCCACCGCCATGGCCCGCTCCTGATCCTCTTCTCTGTGTCTGTGGACGCCCGTTTCGTCGACCAGGAGACCTGAAATGACATGCCAAGTTCTGCGCTCGTGTTACCACTTGAACTTTCCGACATTCGCTATCATCGCGTACGCAATGGGCAAGATCAAGGTCAAGGTCAAGGTGTGTGTGTGTGTGTGTGTGTGTGTGTGTGTGTGTGTGTGTGTGTGTGTGTTTCCGGCCGGTTCCACTGCTCCGGCTGCCATCGCCACCTGCCTCCCTGCCTTTTTGCCGGCCTTTGCACCATGATACTTTGTAGAGATCTTAAAATTATTACTTCTTGAGCAAAGTGCACAATGCAATCCTGCAAATTCGGCTCCAGACTTCTGAAAAACCGACGCTGATAGATGTAATATTTATACCTTTATCGAAGTCCCAGAAGACACACTCAAAGACATCATCCACACCCTGAGAAGGAGCACAGACACATACATGTATTGATAAGTGAAATAAACAAAATCATCCTTCATTGTCCAACTGTAGGAAGGATAAAGGACATATGGAAACGAGTTAAGAGTAACTCTCCATCACTGTAACATTGTACAACTATTCAGTTTTCTTTTGCCTACATCATATCTCATCTTAGAACCTACATGCATTGACAAACACCTACCCTTTGCCTCTCATGCAAACTCGTCATATTATCAGTATTATAAAGCATTGCCGCATTCAAGTGAGTGGATCAATTAGGTCCACCCGCGGCCTCGTTCGAGGATAGATTCAAGTAAGGGTATAGTGATTGGAAAGGTGCTGAGTTACATGATACAAAAAATTATTTTCAATCAGGAAACTGAATGTGTTCAGCGCTCTGGATGCTATAATAATAACATTATTCTAGTTGCGATTCGTATTACACCGTAGCGGTTCATAACTTGGGCAGGTGACAGGTTCAAAGTCGCTATAACGAGTCTATGGCTCTCTATGTCTCACAGGAAATGAAAAACTTCAGTACAAAGGAGCCCAGGGGACCGGCTTCCATGCTGCCATCGCTTATGGGTGAAGAGATTATCTCATTGAATTCCTGGAAAAAATGTTCAAACACAAATGTTCAAACACACATATTCAAAGGTAGGATTCTTACAGCATCTGCTGTAGCCAGCAGCTCGAAGGACATCAGGGCTGGTTGTTTCAGATTATTCAGTCGTACACCACCAACTTGGGCTGAGATTATCTCTGAACTGACTGAAGTGTTCACACTAAGATTGGAGTCTTGGAAGAGAGCTGACGTTTTGTACAGTATATACTGTGTTGAAGCCAAGTTGCAGAGTGACTGGTTCGACAGAGATATCAAGTCAGTCGCTTTGCTGATTGTGCTGGCGGCGATGTCAAAGGCCACGCTGGATCTGCTCTCTGCAATGCAAAGACACACATAAGAACATAGTGCAACTCTGCTTGGAATATTGTTCAACGATTCACTAACATAGCAAATCAGCCACGTGAAAAACAATCTATTGTTCACGTTACACTCAGGGAGACTGCGATTTCGTCACCCATAAGAACACCACCACCATCATACGGTCAAAGAATCAGCATCCAAAAGACGTAGAGAGAGATAGAGAGAAAGAGAAACAGGGAGAAAGACAGAAAGGTGGAGAGAGAACGAGATAGTGAGAGAGGGACGGGGAGAGGGACGGAGAGAGAGAGAGAGAGAACGAAAGACAGACAGAGAGAGAGAGAGAAAGAGAGAGAGAGATAGAGAGAGAGAGGGAGAGAGAGAGACAACGAGATAGTGCAAGAGAGAGCAACGGAGGGAGGGAGAGAGAGAGACGGGGGGGGGGGGGATTTCGACGTCGTGCTGCTTCAGCCCAGCAATTTGCAGAGCTTCTCAGTTGGATTGAGGCGATTCGCCATTGACTTCATGATATGGTGGCGATCTTCTCTTGCACTGGCCTCTCTTGGTCGGTCTGATCGTGGTGAAATGCAGTCGATTTTTGTTTTCTCACAATTCTACGTATCGTAGGATCGCTCAAATCCAACAGAGGAGCGATACCACGCGAAAAGAGGATGTCTCGAGGTGGTCATACTTTGATGACAGGAAGTCCATGCTTGTTTCCATGTCCCGTACTGTACTAAGCGTAGACTGATGGGATGCCTCCACTGCAGCAATTATTCGACTTTCAAAGCTCTCAAGGCGTGCCTCAAGATTGATTTTTAGTGCTGAAACTTCGGCATGAGTACTCCCAACAGAATTTAGTACAGCACCAATCTTCTCCTCTATGAATGCACTCATGCCCACACGTAACCATGGTAACTGCTCAACTGTG
>NC_088648.1:19080263-19120770 GCF_964019385.1 Sycon ciliatum
ACGAGCAAGGACCAAGATCGTCAACCTTCTTCCAGATGTTTCTCGACTTTGCCCAGTCGTATGATTTGCGGTCCAAGCGCTCTGGACGGCGAAAGCACCATACAGATCAGCAGCTCAAGGATGGACGGCCTAAAAACAAGGATGGAGGTTGTTTTCTAGATTCACCTCACCTGGGATGAGTCAAACTATATTTCCAGTTTCTCGACTGTCTGGGGGGGGGGGCTGCATCAATCGTGCTATGCTTTATTGTACGTCAGGGTAAGGATATGACGATTTTTTCCTTTTCTTTCAAGTCATTGAATGCCGCCAGAAGAACTAAAAATAATCACAGCACAAGGGAGTATTAACCACGTGTCACTTAGTTTGTTTGTTCTCAGGCGTGGACTGTAATTCGTGTGTCGTGCCTCACGTTTTCCTTTCATTGTTGTGTGTGGTCAATCACAATAGCATGCTTGATCTTATGTGAGTGTATGTCTTTTTGACTGAATGTATGTATGTGTTGTGTGCGCATGCGTGCGTATAATGCGTATGTACGTGTGTGTGTTTTGAGTGTGCGTGTGTGTGTATGTGTGTACGTGTGTGTGTACGTGTGTGTGCGTGTGCGTGCATATGTGTGCGTCCGTGTGTGTGCATGTATGCGTGTATATGTGCATGGTATGTCTTGATACAGAGGAACTCACTCTGCAGGACATAGAATCCATCAAGCCAGAGTGGATTTCTCAGATCACGATCAACAACTGGCTATATGATGCAGATGACCCTCGCGATGTGGACTGCAAGATGTTGACAACTTCGTCTAAACTGGTAATACTAAGTGCGATCTTGTGCTCTTGGCTAGTATAGGGTTCGTACAGGAATCGATTCATCATGAAACGATTATCTGCACTTGTGAAAGGAGAAGGCCACCCACTGGTGTATGCAGTGTACAGCGTGAGTCGCTATGGCAAGGCCAGCACCATGCCGTGAGTCCGCGACTTCTCCAAAGCATTTCAACTGTTGATGTGATCACTTAGGGGAAGTGCATCGATTTTTCGAGTATGGTCCAGAAGAAAGACAATTTGATATCGGTTCGAATGGCATATCTCTCGCTTCCATACGATGAGCCAAACTTGCCAAATCGCCAATTGTATACTCACGTTGCCATAGCGACCAGCGCAGAGATGACGTACGAAAGGCTTAGCTCCACCACAGAGAAGGTCCATCACAGCAGAATTTGGTCACTTTCAATTGGTTTATTGTATTCACGAAGTTCAATGCTGTTAGTGCAGTGAACTGTTTGTTAGCAGTCCTCTCGGTTGTGTACTGGGACGTGACACCGACAGGAGAAAGCTGGAGTGCGGAGACACCAGCAGACAAGCGAAAACAGTGACGAACAAAATGCTGAAATCTTGGTTTGGACAAATCAGACGTTCAGCATTTCCCCCAACCAAGGACCATGCCGTTTGCTCTTTCCACTTCCTGAAGATGAATGTGATGCTTCCTGGCGACTCTCCTATCTCTCGTAACATCTTCTGAAGCCAGGTGAGACGACGGGTGGTGGAGATTGACGAATGAAATAATGTCGTAGGTTTGAAAGTTTGCTGAAAATGTCTCAGGAGAGATGGCAAATTCCAAGCATCTTGTCCTGGAGGAAACCATTTCCTAGGCACAGTCAACCTGGGCATGAGAAGGGCGATAAATAGTTCACGGCGCTTCGCCCGCCGCCGTGCAGCCCAATACGTGGCTAAAAAACGTGATTTTTTGGACTTTTTTTGGACTTTGAGCAAAATTCTGCACAATTTCACGTGTTTCCATGATACGACAAGTTGCGCACGGTCTGCTCACATTCAAATACAGTGCTGCCAACAAATGACAGCGTGCAACAAAATTCTTTCCTTGCAAGGGCACATTTTCGGCCATAACTCTTGAACGCCTGGTCAGATCGAGACACAATTTTCAGAGATTTTGCAGCTGTTCATGCTCTTTCAACTGATGTAGCCCTCGATATGAATTTACAAATTCGATTTTTCAGGGATTTTACGACCAGGCTGCCACCTTAACCCCTAGAGGAGTTGGACAACAAAGGAAAGCTATGTATGGTACCATAAGGTGAACATTATTAGACCCAAAACTAATACAAGAAACACTGATATCCTAAAGCTAGCACTATTGGAGGCATGATTACATGAGCAGCGAGCAGCGTGAAAGCAAGTGTAGCTTGGAGAAATGCAAGTGGGAAAGGTACATGTATGTGAGTAGGTATGTAATGTACCTTTCCCACCTGCATTTCTCCAATGTACCTTTCCCACCTGCATTTCTCCAATGTACACTTGCTTTCGCACTGCTCGCTGCTCATGTAATCTCGCCTCCAATAGTGCTAGCTTTAGGATATCAGTGTTTCTTGTATCAGTTTTAGATCTAATAATGTTCAATTTATGGTACTCGAGAGAAGTGGATCTCTTTTTACTATTGGCTTTGGTATTATTGTGTTTTGTTTTTCCTTCAGGTAGATATCATTGATATGACTCCTGATGTTGATGAGTCAAAGTTTATGGATTTGAAGCCTGCCAACCTGCACCTTGCAACAGCTTTGCAAATGAGTGGAGCAGCGATTTCTATCAAGACAGGTATGTGTAGGTTGTGTGTTTGTGAGTGTGTGTGTGTGTGTGTGTGTGTGTGTGTGTGTGTGTGTGTGTGTGGTGTGCCCATAAGTGGGATCATTTTCAAGTCCACCCAGGTTTTGGGGATTTCAGGGGGTGTCGGCCGTTGGGCGGTGCAATATCCAGTTGAGTCATCTTTCCAAGATTCCTTTTGGGTCTCTCTGCCCTCTCCCGGGGAGACCCACGTGACCAGTTTTGGCAGTGAGCAACAAGTACAAGTAATTACAAGTGTGTGTGTGTGTGTGCGTGTGTGTGTGTGTGTGCGTGTGTGCGTGTGTGTGTGTTTCTATGTGCGTATGTATATAATCCAAGGCTGGTCGTTTTTGGCCGCTCCTCTCTTCTGCGCTCGATGGTAGTGTACTCGTCTTTACCTGTTTGCTGTGGGCATTGTATGATTCATCCTTGACATACTGTAAAATCCTGTGTGCAGAGAGTACCTTAGTGCTGTGGACATGAGCGCATGCATGACAGGGAAGCGACCAGACCACTTCAATTTGGATGCGCAGAGTGGTAGTACAGGGTTACGTACGTGTGTGTGTGTGAGAGAGAGAGAGAGAGAGAGTGTGTGTGTGTGTGTGTGTGTGTGTGTGTGTGTGTGTGTGTGTGTGTGTGTGTGTGTGTGTGTGTGTGTGTGTGTACAGTCCATTTACAACTAACGCATGGTCTTACAAAACCATGTTTTCTTTGCCGATGTTCCGGCATTGTTGCATATGATTCTGGTATCTGCAGGGACACTGTCTACTGTCATCCAGCAATTCCGTGAGATCTTTGTCATTTTCGGGCTAAGAGATGATGTCTACCTGCCGTCGTGGTTCAACTCGGCTCAGCGTGATGTTGACACTGTTGTGAAGGTATGTACCTGTATGTGTGTGTTTGTGTTATGTTTGCGTGGGCATGAGTGTGCGTCCGTACGTGTGTGTGTGTGTGTGTGTGTGTGTGTGTGAGACAGAGAGTGTGTGTGTGTGTGTGTGTTTGTGTGTGTGAGAGAGAGAGCGTGTGTGTTTGTGTGTGTGTGTGTGTGTGTGTGTGTGTGTGTGTGTGTATGCGTGTGTGTGTGTGTGTGTGTGTGTGTGTGTGTGTGTGTGTGAGGGAGAGAGATAGAGAGTGTGTGTGTGTGTGTGGGTGTGTGTGGGTGTGAGTGGGTGTGAGAGAGAGAGAGAGTGTGTGTGTGCCAACTTGTCGGAAGGCTACCTTCTTGCCAAAGCATTTGGAAGTTGAACTAGTTTCGGCTCCACAATCAATTGTGTCGTTACTGTAGCTTTCATGGCTAAGGTTGTTGGTATGTCTGTTGGCTCTGGGTTCCCAGTACTCAGTAGCCGAGGCTGGTTGGTAAAGTAACTCCAATTTCACTTCAAGGTACCAGTGCATCTAGTGTCTGCTTCTATCAAAGCAGCGTGCTGTCTATACTGGTTACCGCAGCAAGTGTAGGGTGTGCATAGGTAACTGTCTTGGTCGTTTTATGCCGATGTACTCCGTGTGGTGTAGCCCAGGTGTGCATTGGTAGTCGATTCACATCGCTTCACCAATTGTGTGGATTAGACAGTTATCTGGCGCAAGTCTTGATCAGTCTCATTCAGATCTTGTTCGCTATAAGAGAAAACCTGTGGGTGCACATCCAGTGCATTTGCAGATTTGCGTGCTTCTTTCGCGACTGGCGTATACATACATGGTGTGTGGGCGTGTGTATGTGTGTGTGTGTGTGTGTGTGTGTGTGTGTGTGAATGTGTGAATGTGTGTGTGAATGTATGTGTGTATGTGTGTGTGTGTTTGTGTTGACCACTTTCATGGCAGAGGTTGTTGCAGGCGCGTACGTAGGGTCGGCCCGAGGGGGGGGGGGGGCGCTTTAGTAAATAGCTATGTCACATCAACCTACTCTCACGCGCTTCGAATGTTTCAGTGCATGTGCCATGCATGTAGACATCAGGTAGTCGTAGAATCTGCGACTTGAAGACTCATTGGCAGCATGGTGTGATGCCCACACGCAGTGCAGGGCAACAGAAGACGAAAAACGAACAAATGTTCAGTCGGCCGACAGAAGGGGGGGGGGGGGGCTACGAACCCTGTGGAACCCCCCCCCCCCCCCCCCGGTACGCGCCTGTGTTGGTATTTATGTTGGCTCTGGGTTCCCAGTACTCACTTACCGCGGCTGGTTGGTACATAAACTCAGATTTCACTTCAAGGTACCGGTGCCTCTAGTGTCTGCTTCTATCAAAGCAGCGTGCTGTCTATAACGGTTACCCCAGCAAGACAAGTGTAGAGTACGTATGTACCTGTTTCGGCCGTCCTAATCTGATGTTCTCAATGTGGTGTGGACCAGGCGTGCATTGGCGTTCGAATCACATCGCCTCGCCTGTTGTGTGGATTAGCCTGTTGTATGGATTAGACAGTTATCTGGGCTAGTCGTGATCTGTTCAATTCGGATCGTGTCCGCTATTGTTGCCATAAGAGAAATCCTGGGGGCGCACGTCCAGTGGTCTTGCAGATTTGCGTGCTTCTCTTGAGACGCGTGTATACATGTTGTAGTTATGTCGTACCAGTTAGTTCAGCTTCTGGTTACACACGTCCAGATAGTGTCGACAGGGGCAGATGCTTCAAGGTGTGTTGTTGTAACTGTCACTTGTTTACAATGTTCCTATAGAGGGATTAGTTGCAGTGTTTTGTCTAGTGATAGTCAATGGATTTAACTCTCCAAGATTCCTTTTGAATCACTCTCCCTCTCCCTACGAGACACAAGTGACCAGTTTCTGGCAGTAAGCAACTGCAAGACTTAGTACACATTTGTGTGTGTGTGTGTGCGTGTGTGTGTGTGTATGTGTGTGTGTGTGTGTGTGTGTGTGTGTGTATGTGTGTGCCAGCTAGTTCGGTTGGAGGGTACACTTCTGCCTGATTGTGTTGGGTCTGTTGCCAACGGGCTCGGCTGCTGGAAGGTGTAATGTTGTACCTGCCATCTTTGTTGGTTCCAGGGTTCATTATACTTTCTATTTGAAGTACACATACCTGTTTGCATTACGCAGAGCTCAGTGACTTGTCAGTCTGAGCACTCTGGCAAGGTACGTTCGGGCCTGATTGGAAATTTTTATTTCCATTGCTATCAGGTTCGGCCTCATTTCCTCTGTGCTGCGCTGATGAGTTCACAAAGAACGAAACAGCATGCTGTCCGCAGATTGAGTACCTGTTAACCATGGCCAACTTCTGGCTAGATTTACTATTGTGTAATCAATGGTGCTAGTGAAGCTTAGATCAGATCCACTCTATTTTAGCCACCCACACTAGTAGCAAATCATGATTACCTTCACTGGGGGCAGGGGTAACTGCAGTTGGATCCCCGGACAGATACCTTGATACCATCAATCCTTTTTCTGCACCATGTCCTCACCCACTTACTGAGGTGGGGTGAGCCAATAAGTGGGATCATTTCCAAGTCCACCCAGGGTTTTGGGGATTTCAGGGGGTGTCGGCCGTAGGGCGGTTAAATAGCTAATAAAGTCACCTTTCCAAGATTACTTTTTGAGTCTCTCTCCCCTCTCCCGGAGAGACCCACGTGACCAGTTTTGGCAGTGAGCAACAAGTACAAGTCAAGTGTGTGTGCGTGTCTGTATGTGTGTGTGTGTGTGTGTGTGGTTGTGTATGTGTGTTTGTGGGTTTGTGTATGTGTGTGCGTACGTGTGTATGTGTGTTTATCTGTGTGTGGATGTGTCTGTGAACGTGCACATGATTGTGAATGACGTTCATTTCAGCTTATCATCGTTATCATCCTGCAAGCGGTCTTCACTCACTTCTATATCATCAAGCTGGTAGCACCACAATGGTCCGAGTCTACCCTGCTCTGGTGGAGTTCCAACATTGTCGTTTGTACAGTCTACATTCTCGCAACCATGCCTGCGCCCCAGAGTAGCGAAGAGAACGATGTCGTTTCGTCCTCTGCACGGTAATGACTGATGTTGCAATGTTCTCTTTAGAACGCTTAGAACCGCAGGCAATAAAATGACGAGTACAGTCAGACCTCGCTGATCCGGTCCTCTTTTATCCGGATCCCTCGCCATCCGGAAGAAAATAGCCGGTTACAGGTTTACAGCATACGTGATGCATCCAACGTAACTGGTGTTCGGTTATCCGGTTCCCTCGCCTATCCGGATATTTTGTAGAAAACGGATGTGTGCGGTTAGGCGAGGCCCGACTGTACACTCGTATCTCTCTTATCCGGGCGATCCGGGACCGGGTACTGACTTTATGTTGAAACGTCCGTAACTCTGAAACACGTACTTGGTCCGCCAAGTTAAAATTGGCGCTTATCTTCTCACTTGGTTTTTTGGTGTTCTGCCTGTGCCACATGGCATGGAACCACCGATTCACCATCCGAACATAAACATTGACCATTGCATCCGACAACATGGCAGCACAAACCATCACAGAAGTTGCGATCGGTTCGTTTGAGTCTTTTTGACGGAGCTGCCGCCGACGAACACTTCCGTCAGCGCAAGAAAACACTGCAACCTCCGCTCGAGTCCGTAAAATAGGTCAGGATGTTCGCATTTCAGAGCGATGGAGAATACAGTTTCTGTCTACTTCCAGCTGTCTGATGGCAAGGATTGTTTACCCCGGGGAGGTATAGAAAAGCTGAAAAAACGCTTTGCGAGCTTGAATTTCAGTGCTTGCACAGTACAGCGCCTAGTGAAGGGCTATCACCAGCAAATCGCTGACGAAGAAACTGCAGCTCATGTCGATATCTCCAGTAAGTGAGACCAATCCGGCGGACACACTTTGAAGCTCACAGAGGGCAGGGCAAAGGAGCTAATCAAAGGAAACACCAAGTCCTGAGAGAAACACTCGTGCAAAGGACTTTCAGGAAACTAGCCGAAAACTAAAGCCTGGTGCACAGCGTTGTAGGTGCAGTACGCACAGCTAGCTACAGGTGCTACATCAAGCGGAAGCTATCACTGCACTGCATGTAGATCTTCAAGCACCAGCGGCTCGCGTGGGTACGGGTGCTGATCAGCAAGTACGACAATTGCAAGAGGCGATTTGAAAAAAGGACACTGATATGGCGTTGCCTTTTTGTCTCAAACAAAGTCGCATTATTGCGACGAATGGGGATAACACTTACAGTCAACATGCGGGCAGTATCACTCAGCTTCTGATGGGAAGGTGACAGGCACGCACTGCCTTTGAGCGTGATTCGAGACGAGGAGAAGTGGAACAAGCTATGAAACGACTCGTGCAGCAGCTGTCCGGATCGGACGTTTTGAGCTCTTCCTCCAGCGACGATAGTGGCGAGGAGGATGTGTAACTTGCCTGAATTTTCGACTGAGTTGCTTACTGACATGTAAATAATCATGTATATAGTGCTTTGTGATCATGGCTTGCTTCAAATATTCGTATTTCTTTCCTGAGACAAGTGTGAAGATAAGTGCCAATTTTAACTGGGCGGACCAAGTACGTTTTAGTGGGGAAGGGCCAGAGATCTGGCATACTGTAAGCCGACACATTTTCGACCCATTCAAATTGCAGCCTCCCAGGGCTAAAACCCATTTCGGCCGCATCAAAACTTCCGCCTGTATTGCTGCCGCCTTTGTGCACTGTCATACCGAACCTTGCAAAACTAAATTTCGCCCGCAACAAATTTTCGGCAGAACATGACCAGGCCGAAAATAGCCGATAATAAATATGCGCCGAATATTTTTGGACTTACAATATGACGGCGCTAGTTTCACAAAAAAATGGCAAAATGGTAGTGATTTTCCCCTAAAAATCACTTACAGGCTGCCCGGTGGACCGAAGAGTCCGTAACTTCGGGGTGTGTATTAAAAAGATATGAGTGTACAGTTTAAAATCTTATAGGACGCCGCTCGCAGCTTCATAAGTAATACGTGGGTCGTGAGCAACACCCACTTATGAGTGTGTAATGATTATTATAATCAAACCTGCTAAACAGCACCACTTCCTGCTCAGTAAGTGTTTCGGGGAGCTCACCCCTCATTAGTTGAGCTTGAGAAACTTGTGCTCCTAGAGCACTGCATTATGTAGTGCTCTCCGAGCCTAAACATCACTATAGGGATTCCAACTTACAGTTACACTCAGTTTCCAGCCCTACCACCACCTTGCGAACTCCAGACAGCAGCGTGAATCAGTGTAGCTCGTGGCGGTATTGTTTTTCGGCATGCAATTCTCTCTACAAGCATGTATAGTATGTCTTATGTGCGTTCTTGTTTCTTGTCCTTGAAGCTCCTTTCTGGAGCTACTGCCAACTGCTCGTCAGATCCGTGAACTGGCAACGCCCACCACATACGGAAACCACCCGGACTATATCCTGCATATCAGCGATGGCGGACACATGGAGAATCTTGCCCTGTTGCCGTTGCTACGACGACGAACTGATTAGTAAGAGATGATCTATCTGATTCTATAGCATGGTATTCGAATGTGATTTGAAATATGTGGGAATCATCAGTAGTTGACAACCCTGAGGCTGTATAGATGTGTAGGGTATGGGTGTGTTAACCTACTGCTTTAGCAGGAACTCTAATCTGCTGCCCCCGATATGCTTGGTTGATGAATCGTTGCAAATCGTTCTTGTTTCTACCTGTTGCTTTTGTGTTCCTGTTACTCAGCATCATCTTGGCCGATGGTTCGCTTCATGGCACAATAGACCATGCATGCTTGCTGTGGGACGCTATGAACTATGCACGCATGTGGCTGGGCTGCCAGTTCACCTCCTTGGATGACACGGACGTCGATGAGCACATGCTGCGTACGATGGGTTACCATAGCGACGGAGCGGCACCGCAGGCGTACGGACTCAAGGTAGGGTGGTGGCAACAGTCCAGGATCCGAAGAGTGTAGCAACTGGGGTCTGGCTGCTGTAGGCCCACTGCGCGGCGGAATTCCAATATTACGCCATGCCGCTGATGCACAGCTGTACTAAAACTCCGCATTCCGCGGTGCTTGGAACCAGGGAGTAGTACAAGCGCAACGAACGTGTACGTCATTTTTTACGTAATGTTGGAATTCCGCCGAGCCGACCCCCATGTACAGAGCTGCACACTCTTGGAGTTATGGACTCTTGGTGACGGTGTTATGCAGTTTTCGTCGTCAGTGCATTTCCGGCGCAGTGCTGTAAGACTTTGTATGAACGTCGTCAGTGCATTTCCGGCGCAGTGCTGTAAGACTTTGTATGAACGTCGTCAGTGCATTTCCGGCACAGTGCTGTAAGACTTTGTATGAACGTCGTCAGTGCATTTCCGACGCAGTGCTGTAAGACTTTGTATGAACGTCGTCAGTGCATTTCCGGCACAGTGCTGTAAGACTTTGTATGAACGTCGTCAGTGCATTTCCGACGCGGTGCTGTAAGACTTTGTATGAACGTCGTCAGTGCATTTCCGGCACAGTGCTGTAAGACTTTGTATGAACGTCGTCAGTGCATTTCCGACGCAGTGCTGTAAGACTTTGTATGAACATCAGTACTATTGATTTTGATCAAGCCTACTGCATCAACTACCACCAGCTGGAAAGCTTTATATATGTCCTGTGGCAGGTTTTACACATGGGGAGGAGGGCTGGTGGGTGCTACTAAGTCCTCAGGATGGAGTGCAATATGCGACATCTGTTTCGATTACAGCATCTGAGTTTTTGTCCATTGAGTTGGTAACTTAGCAGTGCTCAGTTATTTTGTTTTCTGTTCGACCGTCTTTGAAGTTTGTTTGAATTCGTTATTCTCACGATGGCACCATCGCCAATAAGAGATAAGTTTATGAGAAGGTGAGGTGCTGTGATGGTTTGTCAGCCTGACTGTTTCTTACTATGTTTGATGTCACCGCATTCAACCATAATCTTTTACATTCAAAACAGGTGAAGTACATGGGCCAGAATGAGCTCGGTGAAGAAGAAGTTGTCAAGGAAGGCCGCATTCTAATGGTACAGCCTCGTCATCCACGCTACAGAATTGAAGGTGCCTGGTCTGGCCCCACTGATGAGGATTGGACTGTGGAGAATGCTGACAATCTTGTTGGTGTATTTACCAGGTAATCTTGTGAAACTGTGATAATATCAACTTGTATGCACGTGTATGTGTCTGTGCGTGTCAGTGTTCGTGTGCAGTGAAATTGGTAAAGTACCTCCAATTTCACTGCAAGGCACCTGTGCATCTAGTGTCTGCTTCTATCAAAGCAGTGTGCTGTCTATGTGGTCACCCCAGCAAGTGTAGGCCATGCATAGGCAAATGTCTCGGCTGTCCCTTTCCGATGTGCTCCTTGTTTTGTTGACCAGGTGTGCATTGTTGATTCACATGGCCTTTCCAATTGTGTGAATTAGGCAGTTAGCATGCGCTAATCTTGATCTGTTTTATTCGGATCTTGTTCACGATCGTTGATATAAGAGAAAATCTGTGGATACATGGTATAATTATGGTGTGTGTGTGTGTGTGTGTGTGTGTGTGTGTGTGTGTGTGTGTGTGTGTGTGTGTGTGCGTGTGTGTGTGTGTGTTGTGTATGTGCAAGAGTATTTTCTAGAGAATGTTTTTTTGGTGTGTGTGTGTGGGGGGGGGGGGACATGTGTGCTCGTGCGTATGCATGCTTTCTCTGACTCTCATGAAGGGTGTGATTTGTTATCTGTCTTGGTAGGAGCATGAATGGCAAGTACAAGGACTTCTTCACCAGCCTGTCTGGACCCTATCCTGGGTACGGAGGACTTTGGCTTGGAGCTGTTGCCACACCAAACATGACGGAGGCCCTCATGGCGGACGGAAAGCGTGTAATGCAAGCACCGGCAGTGAAAGAATTCCTCAGCGACTTGCATGCAGACCAACTGAAGCAAGACGAGTATCTGTCTTCCATCGGTAAGTAGATATGAATCCTGCGCCTACAGAATTATCCCAGGCGTCTTTCACATGCCGTAGTGTCGCGTATAAAAGTATGACCTGTATAGAAGCATGACTCGAATAGAAGCCGATTTTTTGAAGCGCGCCACGACACAGAAGCATTATTTGAATAGAGGCCGCTACTCATGCACAGAACATAAGTGGCAGTATCAACTGCACAGTGTAGACAGATGATGAGAACTTAGCAGCATGTTTTAAATTGAAACATACCTTGACTAGAAGCATGGTTAGAACCCCGACTTATACGGCTGTAATCACCTGCTTTTATACCCGTCATTACGGTGTTCTGAGAGGCACTTTTTGGAGTAAATATTTGTCTTACTCCCCCAACCCTCATCTCTCTCTCTCACTCCTGTGGATTACACTGGTGCTCAGGTTTTCATGCTCTCCTCTCTCTCTCTCCCTCCCTTCCTCCCTCTCCATCTACATCCCTCCCTTCCTCACTCTCTCCTGTGGATTACACTTGTGCTTTCCCACTCTCTCCCACACTCTCTCCCTCTTTCTCCTACTCTCCCACTCTCTCTCTCTCCCACTCTCTTCCACTTTCTCTCACTCTCTTCCACTTTCTCTCACTCTCTCCCACTCTCTCTCTCTCTCTCTCTCTCTCTCTCTCTCTCTCTCTCTCTCTCTCTCTCTCTCCCTCCCTCCCTCCCTCCCTCCCTCCCTCCCTCCCTCTCTCTCTCTCTCTCTCTCTCTCTCTCTCTCTCTCTCTCTCTCTCTCTCTCTCTCTCTCTCTCTCTCTCTCTCTCTCTCTCCCTCCCCCTCTCTCTCTCTCACTCTCTCACTCTCTATCCCACTCTCTCCCACTCTCTCTCTCTCTCTCACCTACTCTCTGACACTCTCACATGCTCACACTCTCACACCATCTCTCACATTCTCACACTCTCTCTCACACTCTCTCTCACACTCACACACTCACACACTCACTCTCTCCCACTCTCTCACTCTCTCTCACTCTTTCTCACTCTTTCTCTTACTCTCGCACTCTCCCACTCTCCCACTCTCTCTTTCCCACTCTCTCACTCTCTCACACTCTCCCACGCTCCCACTCTCTCTCTCTCACACTCACACCCCCTCTCTCTCTCTCTCTCTCTCTCTCTCTCTCTCTCTCTCTCTCTCTCTTTCTCTCTCTCTGTCTCTGTCTCTGTCTCTCTCTCTCTCTCTCTCTCTCTCTCTCTCTCTCTCTCTCTCTCTCTCTCTCTCTCTCTCTCTCTCTCTCTCTCTCTCTCTCTCTCTCTCTCTCTCTCTCTCTCTCTCTCTCTCTCTCTCTCTCTGTCTCTCTCTCTCTCTCTCACTCACTCACACACACACAGTCTCTCTCACTCTCTCCCACTCTCTCTCTTCCACTTTCTCCTACTCTTTCCCACTCTCTCACTCTCTCTCACTCTTTCTCCTACTCTCCAACTCTCTCACTCTCCCACTCTCTCTCCCACTTTCTCTCTCTCCCACTCTCTCACTCACTCTGTCACACCCTATCTCTCTCACATACTCTCTCTCTCTCTCACACTCACACACCCTCTCCCTCACACTCATACTCTCTCTCTCTCTCTCTCTCTCTCTCTCTCTCTCTCTCTCTCTCTCTCTCTCTCTCTCTCTCTCTCTCACGCTCACACTCTCTCTCACACTCACACACTCTCTCTCACACTCACACACTCTCTCTTTCACACTCACACCCTCTCCCTCTCACACACTCACACACTCTCTCTCACACTCACACACTCTCTTTCACACTCACACACACTCTTTCTCCCACTGTCTCTCTCCCATTGTCTCTCCCACTGTCTCTCCCACTCTCTCTCCCACTCTCTCTCACACACTCTCTCACACACTCTCTCACACACTCTCTCTCATTCTCTCCCACTCTCTCTCTCTCATTCTCTCTCACTCTCTTCCACTCTCTCCCACTATCTCACTCTCACTCTTTCACCTACTCTCTCACTCTCTCCCACTCTCTCTCTCACGTCAGGCGAAATAGCACGTCATCGTACATTTGAGATCAGCGGGAAGAAGATGACGACGTCCACTAATTTAGTATCTGTGCACACGAATCTGCTGTGCGTGTGACTCTGTGTGTCAGCTATGATATCATCTTCTGTGGTTCCATGCCTAGCATGTACGTCTGAACCATCCTGCAAAGTTTGAATGACGTAGGTTGAGCGATCGCTCCGCGAAATATACTTTTTGAAATTCTTTTCATAGTATATCTTCCACCATTGAAATTTCGAATTTCTTCAAGAAAAGTGCTGAGAGGGGTGGCTTGTAACCTCGATATGGCTTGTTCCAGGCATGCTTTGGAGCCATCTTCTGTTGAAGTAGTGGCGGGGATCTGCCCTGCAACTGCTACAACAAAAAATGATTCGATCTGAGAAAGGGTGAGACCGCGAATCTCGGTTGAATATTGAGTATTTCAAGCCTTTTCACGACCAAGATGGAGTTCTTTTTGGAGATTGACGTCGCGGCAAAGGACATGGTGTCCGACGTCTGGCGTCTGGTGAAGCCAGGGATCATTTGTCCAGTCAGGTCGGCAGCCTAACCGTCGGTAAGCTTGTGTTTGGATCCCGTTGTGCTCGATGTGGTAGATCACAAACAATTTGATATCGCACAAATTGATCTCAGCATCGTGCGTACGGTATTTTATATTCAGAAAATCCCAAAGTGTCTCTGTGTGGCCGTCCTATGCCACGAGAAACTCCAATCAGGCTCCTATGTCCTCTGCCTTCATGATTGAATGTCCACTTCGTTTGAACAACGAACACAACAATCGAGGACGGCTTTGCAATGAAAAATACAGCTATACTGGAGCTGAAAAAAAGAAGAAAAAAACGTGCTCAGGATGAGACTCGAGTACACGCATACTCTCCCAGCAGGTGAAACGCAATTTTTTGTGAAAAATGCGTGACACCGACTGACCAGTAATTTCGCCTGACGACACACTCTCTCACACTCTCTCTCTCACTCACACACTCACTCTCTCCCACTCTATCTTTCTCTCTCTCTCACACTCTCTCTCTCTCTCTCTCTCTCTCTCTCTCTCTTGTAACGGAATCTCAGCCATTCCGTTCCCCGGGACGCAGGACACAAAGGACAAGACTAGTTTGTTACATTATTTATATTGACAAGACGGAAAGCAAACTGCTCTGACAGAGACGAACAAGAAGACTGACAAAAGGACTCTCGACTACAAAATCGCGCATGCTCATATCACACATGCACGCGACTAGACGAGACAGTTTGGGGATTGCCATCACACAGGAACACAACACGTCATTTCACAACACCTGCCCCCTTGATGACATTCCACAAAATGAGCCTGGATCAGCAAAAACCATCACATGTGCAAAATTTTCCAAAAATATTTTTGTGCTCCAAATTGATCAACAACTACTGATAACCAGTCTCAAGAAATTTTAGATCAATCACACCACCGTAAGTGACCAAAAAATGCAGTACACCACATCTCTGTACGAATGTTGGAAGTGGCATTTCTGTGTAAGATGCAAGTATGAGCGTTGGTATGTGTCTTATCCTGTTAGGCATTGCCATCACTCAGCCGGCTAACAAGGAGGAATTTTATAGTCCTTGGCTTGGGGGTGTACTCAGACACTGGCTTTTCCAAGTAAATCATTGGCTTCACTGACTATTGGGCAGCTAACGGCATATGGCCAAGTTCCAGGGGCTGATATTGCATCCACAACAGGCTCTGTACTGATGCACTCCAAGCCCTTCACTTCCATGAAAACATATCTGCACACACGGAGTGCAATCACAGTAGCTGTGACTACTTAGCACACAGGCTCACGAGCATGAGGTACGTACTAGGTGCAGATACATTCAACGGTTACCTGACCCTACAGGAACATATTTTTTGGAATTGTTTTGGGAGCTGCTGCATGGACAAAATAAATGTTCCAAGTTGCTCAGCGTCCAAGCCAACGAAGCAGATCTTGTCTGGCGCTAGCTCTCGTTGCTCTTCCAGTCGTGAATCGAGACGCCTTTGTTCTGCATCGTCCCTGTCGATATCTGAAAAACTTACTAGTGAAGGAGTCATTCATCGCTCAACAATATCCACTCGAGTCGTCGTTATTCTCATCAGCGCTGCTTTCTTCTACACGAAGTCTGCAGCCTCGCCGAGTCGCTTTGCGGCAAGAGAGAGTCGTCTTCTGGAGCTCCGCGGCTTTCACCTGACTCCCTTGATGAGCAATCGCCATCCCAGTCATCACCAAAAAATGTCGTGTCGTGATTGGCGTCAACGACGATCGATGCGCGTGCGATGTTTGCGCCCCGCGATCGTACCTATTCACCAGCCAAGCTCAGGTACGTGGGGTTTCCCAGCCATGTCTCCTCACTTGCCTGGGGCTTGCCTAGCTAGCTAGTCACTGACAAACAAACAAACACGGGCTTGTCAGGCGGAAAGAAAGACTAGTGACAAGAAAGACAGAAAGGTGATGGGTAGTTGTTAGGTCCGCGACTTTTCTTTCGCTCGACTTCAACGTCACTTTTTGATCAACTTGATATCAAACGCAAGTGATGGTTTTCGCTGATCCGGGCTCAAATAATAAACCGACACCACGTTCCACATGCACAACAGCAAAAGGAACCACAGCAGAACAGAAAAAACGAAAACCAACCGTCAACATACAGCCGACGCTCTAAAATAAAATCTGGGCCACGACACAGGGCCAAACAAAAAAAACCTAGAGCCGACGCTCTACAACCAGGCCACGCCACACAAGGCCAACCGAAACACGGGAGCCGAAGCTCCAACAAAATAATAACATGCGCACACCCGCACCAAATATATCTACAACAAAAACAATGGAGAACAACAGAACGAATAGAAGAGCAACAGACCGACAACAACCAAACTGAAACAACACAGCAACAAGCAACAAACTGAACAGAGAGAGAACAACACAGCGAGCAAGACAACAACAAGACGAACAACAAGGACGACACACAGTCGGTGATGCCAGACTCGTCCACTGTCCTCTGGCGAGCCACAGCCACACGCTCCGTCGCGGTTCCTGCCGTCTCAGGCTCCAGCCCACAGTTCTAGCCCACCACCTTCTCTGCCTCCTCTCCGCATCGCCTTCCGCTTCCACCAGCTCCTCATCTCTCCTGATCACCTCCTTCCTCACGCTTACTCTCTAGTTGTACTATTGTTGTTGACGACGACGAACAGGCTCATGACAAACTCACTCATCCTCTGCGTCCCGGGTTTCGGCACCACGTTGTAACGGAATCTCAGCCTTTCCGTTCCCCAAGACGCAGGACACAAAGGACAAGACAAGTTTGTTACATTATTTATATTGACAAGACGGAAAGCAAACTGCTCTGACAGAGACGAACAAGAAGACTGACAAAAGGACTCTCGACTACAAAATCGTGCATGCTCATATCACACATGCACGCGACTAGACGAGACAGTTTGGGGAATGCCATCACACAGGAAACAACACAATCATCATTTCACAACACTCTCTCTCACACTCTCTCTCTCTCACACACTCTCTCACACTCTCTCTCAATCTCACACTCTCTACTCACACTCACACACTCTCTCACACTCAAACACTCTCTCACACTCACACTCACACACTCACTCTCTCTCTCACACTCACACACACACTCTCTCTCTCACCCTCACACACTCTCTCACACTCGCTCTCTCTCACACACTCACACACACTCTCTCTCTCACACACACTCTCTCTCACACTCACACTCTCTCTCACATTTACACACTCTCTCTCTCTCACTCTATCTCTCACACTCACACACTCTCTCACACTCACTCTCTCTCTCTCTCTCACAATCACACACACTCTCTCTCTCTCTCTCTCACAATCCTCACAATCACACACACTCTCTCTCTCTCTCTCTCACAATCACACACTCTCTCTCTCTCACACTCTCTCTCTCTCTCACATTTACACACTCTCTCTCACACATTCACACACTCACTCTCTCGCACTCCCACACTCTCTCTCTCACACTCACACACTCTCTCTCTCTCTATCACACTCACACACTCTCTCTCACACACTCACACACTCTCTCTCACACACTCACACACTATCTCTCACTCACACACTCTCTCTCTCTCACACTCACACACTCTCTCTCTCTCTCACAAACTCACACACACTCTCTCTCACACTCTCTCACTCTCTCTCAAAACTCTCTCTCTCACACTCTCTATATCACACTCGCACACTCTCTTACACTCACACTCTCTCTCTCCCACACTCACACTAACACACACTCTCTCTCTCTCACACTCACACACACTCTCTCTCTCTAACATTTACACACTCTCTCTCTCACACATTCACACACTCACTCTCTCACTGACACACTCACACACTATCTCTCTCACTGACACACTCACACACTATCTCTCTCACACTCACACACTCTCTCTCACACTCACACACTCTCTCTCACACTCACACACTCTGTCTCACACTCACTCTCTCTCTCTCACAATCACACACACTCTCTCTCTCTCTCACAATCACACACTCTCTCTCTCACACTCTCTCTCTCTCACATTTACACACTCTCTCTCACACATTCACACACTCACTCTCTCGCACTCCCACACTCTCTCTCTCTCTCACACTCACACACTCTCTCTCTCTATCACACTCACACACTCTCTCTCACACACTCACACACTCTCTCTCACACACTCACACACTATCTCTCACTCACACACTCTCTCTCTCTCACTCACACACACTCTCTCTCTCACACACTCACACACACTCTCTCTCACACTCTTTCACTATCTCTCAAAACTCTCTCTCTCTCACACTCTCTCTCACACTCTCTATATCACACTCGCACACTCTCTTACACTCACACTCTCTCTCTCACACTCACACTCACACTCACACTCACACACACTCTCTCTCTCACACTCACACACACTCTCTCTCTCTCTAACATTTACACACTCTCTCTCACACATTCACACACTCACTCTCTCACTGACACACTCACACACTATCTCTCTCACTGACACACTCACACAGTATCTCTCTCACACTCACACACTCTCTCTCACACTCACACACTCTCTCTCACACTCACACACTCTCTCTCACACTCACACACTCTTTCTCCCACTGTCTCTCTCTCCCACTCTCTCTCTCCCTCTCTCACACACACTCTCTCACACACACTCTCTCGCTCTCTCTCGCTCTCGCGCACTCTCTCTCTCGCGCGCTCTCTCTCTCGCTCTCGCGCGCTCTCTCTCTCTCTTGCGCCCTCTCTCTCGCGCGTTCTCTCTCGCTCTCTTTTTCTCTTTCTCTCGCTCTCTCTCTCTCTCCCGCTCTCTCTCTCTCTCTCTCTCTCTCTCTCTCTCGCTCTCTCTCGCTCTCTCTCTCTCACTCGCTCTCTCACTCTCTCACACAGACACTCTCACGTGCACTCTCTTGCATGCAATATCACCTATTTCTGTCACACCTCTCTTCGTCGCTCTCTCCCTCCCTCCCTCTGCTCTCGTCGATTTCTCTCTTGTTTCAGATCTCAGTTCACAAATTTATTAGGCTTGTTTCTCACAATCCAGTTCTCTCACTCTCTGCAACTCTCATTTTTGCTATTCATTGCCTTGCTTTTCTCCCGTGATTTCAGCGCAAAGTATGGAGAAACCTAAGCAACCTGAATGCCCACAACTACAATGCAGAATCAGCACCTACAGCCGCCTGCAATGCTGCGTTCCGCGTGGTATCTTGAAGCGAACTCCATCACAATGCTCACCGCATAGAAGCCCTAAGCATGACAAGGCTGCGTTAGATTCTCTTCCAGAGGAATGTGTTGATATCTAGAACGTTGTCTGTTCCTGTGGTATCCCTGCGTAGTGAAGTAGAACAGTTCGCCTCTTTCTCCAATAGTATATTATGATACCATAATGCACGACTATTTTGGTGAAGGAAAATAAACAACAACTATATTTAATGCTTCGAATTATAAATTTGAATTTGTACGTCGTGTTCTTCATTTGAGACTTTGCTTACCGTTTTGCTCTTCTATCCATACTCTGCATTCTCTGAGCCTGCTCTGTTCCTTTCTCCTCTTGCTAGTACCATGTTTTCCTTTTGCTGATTCACTGACTGTCAATTTGTCTAGTTTCAAATTGTTTCATCGTCTGCCAGATTGCGGAGGTCGTTTCCTGCATCGTAGCTAACTGTTGCTTTTCGAACACATTTTTGCATAGGCATTTTCACGAGTTGTGTTGACGTTATGCCCTATCAGCTACGCGTCATTATTGCGGATTCAATGTTCACAACTTTACTTGAAATGTCTCAACTCTTGGAGCAGAATTAATTAAGAGTCAAGTTGAAATCGTACGCGCTGCGGTACGCTGGTGCCACAGATGCTGCGTGTATATTATCTACTGTTGTGGACATGGAAATCCAGTCGATTGACCGGGGCCGGCGCCCTCAGAACGTTACGTTGCATGCAGTGCACAATCATGTATTGTTGATCCGTTGCGACCAGCAGCGCATAATGCATGCGTGCGCTGCATACGTAGGGCTGCATGGCCAGCGCCCTGGGGCCGCTAGAGGTGCGACCGGATTTTCATGCCCACGACAGTACCAGCATAAAAATCATTCTTTCCTGGCGGAGGGTGGTAGCTGGCCTCCACATTCCATCAGGTTATGCCTGAGCACACCAACATGTTTTCAGAATAGTTGTTGCGGGACCATTTCAATTATAAGGTAAAGCTTCAATTCCACGAACTTTACGTACAGGTTCCTGCACGGGTATGAGGGCAGTACCGCGGAATCCAGCCCGCGCCGCGATAGCGGCAAGGGCTGGATGAGCAGCGGTACTGACCGAGTATGAGTGACTGGAACGTGTTTCCCGTATGCACCCAATTACAAGCCAAGGAGATCACTCACAATCTTGGAGGTTTGAGTTAACATGAACCATTCTGTGACTCGACTCGAGTCCTGTATCATAGTGTATGGCTGCTGTGACTCTGTGTGACAACCGGTGACCATACACGGACTACAGTACATGACTTTTGCATGTACTTTCAGACCACAGAAGCTTGTCATTGAAATGGTAGACTCATGAGTGGATTCTGTCCACTGCCCGTCGTCAAGTGACTATGGGCAGTGGATTCTGTCCACTGCCCGTCGTCAAGTGACGACGGGCAGTGGATTCCGTCCACTGCCCGTCGTCACTTGACGACGGGCAGGGGAACTAGTTCCATCACCATTCATCAGGCAGGATCGTGCTTTCCAGCCCGCGTAATTTGATCTGTCATTGGTCGACTCCAAGGCGACAGTCATGTGACATACGGGAAACTATTTTCTCCAATACAGAATATTTTGGGGTTTAGCTGTGCTGCTTTTCCACTCGAGTGAGTACATGGCATAAGCGCATTGCGAGAAAAGGTGCAAACAGCAAGTAACCACGCAGTAAAAGCTACAATAGTGCTGTTCATTGAAATCCGGTTGCATGGACATAACTTGCACCCTGTCCACTGTACTGTCCCCGGGGAAAATTGTGATTCCGCGGCCGCGTTTTTTGCGATTTTTTAAAAGACCGCGTTTTCCGCGATTTTCCCACGTTTTTTGAACTTTTTTGTTGCACTACACGTACACACAGTGCACTGTTCGGTCAGCAACGTCTCATCGTGGCGGCTTTTTACTCAAATATGACGAGTGCTTACACCAGAGACTTGTAACTGATTGATTTCACTACATACTCACTGAAAATTGCCGCACATCAATATTATTCACCGCATATTTACCGCAAATTCACCGCAAATTATGCCATATTATGCCGCGTTTTCCTTGCGTTTTTTGCGATTTTTTTCCGCAATTTTCCCCGGGGACAGACTACCTGATTACATCTCAGGGTTCCCTGGTCTAGGGCTGCACAGGGGCCAGCGTATCAGTGACTGGCTTTATTGGATTTCATTGAGCAGCAGGCGCGTAGCTCGCATGGCCATGTGTTTCGTGGACCCATTAATGGAAGAGCGCGTATTGATTTCTCAGCTTGGGTTCATATCTGAACATGTATCATGGCTATCCTTCACTGAAAACAGAGCACTTTTTACCTGTTTTCACTGAAAAAAGAGCACTTTTCAGCATATTTTGAGGGACGCGAAAAGCACTAAGCGCACCTTTGGGAAAGGGCTACCTACGGAGGAACAGCTACGTCTCTGCTGCTGCATTATAAATGTGGAATTAATTTACACGCTCCTGCTCTTGTACTTTTTTGTAGCAGTTGAGCACTCTCGTGTGGGGTAGTGCCTTTGCTGTTTGATTTATGCAGAGCTCATTGACTTGTCAGTTTGAGCACTCGGGCAAGGTACGTTCGGGCCTGGCTTAAATCTTGCTTTGGAAATTAAATTTATTTTTCATTGCTATCAGGTTCGGCGCCATTTTCCCTGTGCTGTGCTGATGAGTCTACAAAGGGTGAAACAGTTCTGTCAGCAGATCGAGTAATTCATTTCCATCTACATGTACATCATGACTTGCACTAGACAATACCACTGTCAACTTATGGTGCTACACAGTACAATGCTGCTCAAGGAAATCCAGTCCAGTGAGTCATCTTTGTGCCCCTGTACCAGCGAAAGTCCCAGTGTTCGCAGGTGTAGCGCTCCGTACTGTGCAAGTAGAATATTCAATTTTACATGGAAAATATTTCGTCCAACTCCAAAGAAAGGCAGTCTGTCTGGTTGAACATTGCGCCCGCGGATATTGAACCGTACCGGAAAGCTATCGAAAGAGACCATTAAATTTTAGTCTAGTAACCTGGTAACACTTTGGACGAAACCGATGAAGGTAGATTCCAAACGAATAGTTCTGCTTGCACTTTACTTTGATGTACTAGTCTAGTTTGGATTTCAGTTGGTGATACCGTATTAGCCACAGATGCCGTGGAAACTAACTATTACTTACCGGTGCGAATACTGAACAGTACTAAGTCTTGATGTCTGGTACTTAGTACTGCCAATGATTACAGGGACCTAACAAGGCCAGGCGGAAACTAGACAACGCAGCACTTTTCGGAGCTCCAGAAGAATTCGCTGGACTGCTATCCCGTCGTTCGCTGTCTCAGTCGCCCTCGAGTCTTGCACAGTCGGTGCTCGCAATACCACGTAGATTCTACATGTTGATCATTCAGTACAGTTTGGGTGACATCCCTAGGCGTTGGGCTTTCGCTCTTTCCAGGGCAACGTCGACGATATCCGGTAGTGGCATAGCATTACATGTATTAGCAAGACTTTCTAGACGTATAATAAATTTATCCACGCGACTCGCTGAATGGCGTATACCAGCTAAAAGAAGAGAGGAACTCTACCAGTACATGTACTTCAAAAGCTCGAAGTACAAGTATGTGAATATCAGTTACACAACCATTCCACTTGCACAGCGACATGACTTGCAACTGCACCACCACTGCACCAGGGCAAAAACAATTCTTTTGAGATAGTGGTCCTGCAGAGTGCAGACACGTCAGGCAGCTGCTCCACTCCAACAGCTATTTCGTTCCAATCAGGTAGTAGTTGAAATGGACGATAAAGGTGCATGAATGATGTTTTAGGACAAAACTGGCGCATTTTCTACCCAGAAGCGTGACATGCATTAGGCAACTGAGGTGCAAGGTGATAACAGACAGTAGCAGACGTGAGGAAGCCAGCGTTCATTGCTGGTAACGGGGTATAATAATTATTTTGGTCCGCATGCAGCGCTAGACAATAAACATGGTGCGAGAACGGAGACGTGAGCTGTACTATTTTAGTATTTTTACTACTAGTGTAGTGGAAGTGGAGTACTACAATGCTGCTCAATGAAATCCAGTCACGTCACTCAAGTAAGGTTGCGCCTTGCAGTTGCACCATTTCACAGCCCAGTGACAGGGATTTCATTGAGCAACACTGTGGATCTACAATCATGTAGTGGAAAAGACATACATGTACCTGACTGTGCCTAATGCATGTCACGCTTCTGGGTAGAAAATAGAGAGGTTGTGCATAACGAAAATTCGTAAAGATCTTTCGGAATCTGAGCCATCTGGAAGTGACGAAAATTCCTAAAGAAAATCTGTTGTGCTCAACGAAAAACGTAGTGTGACCATGGTGACCCTTTCGAGTACTTTTTCCGCTGTTTGCGCCCGTGGTGAACATTTTTTTGAATCAAGTGTGCACCCCGGCCCACGTGTACGTGTAGGCACACCACCAGGCACCACGTACAGTACCACCGAACTGAGTTGGGCTCAAGTTTTCCAGCTCACAGGCAACGATCTCCATGGCTGGAGACCCTCGTCGAAACGGTTAGTCGTGAGAACGAAGCTGCCTGAGAAGGGCCAGGTCCATCGCGAGATCAAATGTCCTTCGCTGAGACGTCGCAGGGGAAGACGAAGACGCCGAAGTGGCAGAATTCTGCTGCGAGGATTCAGCAGAATAATTTCTCACAGGGCGAGCACTGGCAGGACTTCCAGATCTGACAGAACTGACAGAACTAGCCGAGCGCTGTCCAGGTGACAGAGGATCGCTGAGAGAGCGGGAAAGACTCGGATCCATCAGCTCCACAGGATGCCGAGTAGGAAGAACTCGCAGAACGACTTGAAAAGGCCATGGCGAAAAAATCTTGACACCAAGTGCATCAACACAGCTACATGTACATGTATACAGAAGCTTGCGAGAAAGAAGCGAAAGTTCAAAACGTAAGATCTTCAAGTTTCGCGATCATCCTCGCGAAAGTTCCTTTCCTTTTTCGTTACTCGTGCCCAGACTACGTCTAAGTTACGAATTTTCGTTATGCACAACCTCTCTACTGATGTTGTCTGATGATTGGTTTTTACCATGAAACTCTGAGTAACAACGAAACCAGCCCTATTTTACTTCCTTTTGTGTACCTCTTACGTGTCTGTGGATGGTACTGTCTGTCGTTGACATGGACATCCAATGATCCAGTCGAGTGATCGGGCCGGCGCCCTTGGACTTTTGTTAGTTGGAGGCCCGAGTGCGTAGACCATGGTAGACCTACAGAACGTTTCCTGCAGTGCACAATCAGTCATGCTCATCCGATGCGACCAGCGCGTAGCAAGAGTTTTGCAGTCCGATTTTCATACACCGTTACGTTCGGCCGAGTTCCGAAAATGGCGTGACTGAAATTCGGTGCTAGCTGTCTTTTGCAGATCGAAAATTCTGGTTTCGTGGCTTTTGCTCGCTGCCAGAAAGAAAGTTCGGAAAGCCTTTTAGCCTATTCTCATGGTGTTGACGAGGAAAAGAACGCATTCTTTCTCTTACTGCAGTATCCTACTTCAAAGTAGTAGCCAGGAGAACCACACACAAATGGGTTTTCTCCAGCCCGCAGTCGTCGAAGACGGATGAGGTCCATTGCCAAATCGATCTCATGTAATAAGGCAACACTGCTCTGTAAGTTTGTATCCCTGGTGATGGTTTGGCCTGGAGAGCAGTATATAAGTGGTGCTTTTCAGGCACAATCTTCCTCAGCCTACTCAAGCTCAACGGATGAGGGGTGAATTCCCCGAAACACCGTGTATTGAGCAGGAGTGGTGCTTTCTTGCAGGTTTGCCGAGTGGAAGGTGCGACGTGCTCCTCGTGTGCTCCGGATGGCAGTCGTGAGTCAGTCAAGTGTCAAGTTCGGCAAGAAGCGTGTGTTCCTAGTTGGAACAATCAACTTCATGACTATTACCGCCGAAGTCGCAACTTCTAAGTTCGTATTGTTGTCCCTCACGCGGACGTGCGACTAGTTGTTGGAGGTGACAGCGTTGCGAATAGCTATACTGGCTCTCAACGTCTGTTTATCACAACTCCATGAGCGACTCTGACTCACGCTGCTACCTGGAGCTTCACGAGGTGTTTGTCGCGCTGGAAACAAAGCGTCTCTGTAAGTTTGTATCCCTGGTGATGGTTTGGCCTGGAGAGCAGTATATAAGTGGTGCTTTTCAGGCACGATCTTCCTCAGCCTACTCAAGCTCAACTGATGACGGCTAGATTCCCCGAAACACCGTGTGTTGAGCAGGGAGTGGTGCTTTCTTGCAGGTTTGCCGAGTGGAAGGTGCGACGTGCTCCTCGTGTGCTCCGGATGGCAGTCGTGAGTCAGTCAAGTGTCAAGTTCGGCAAGAAGCGGGTGTTCCTAGTTGGAACAATCAACTTCATGACTGCCTGTTTGTTATTCTTATTCGACATTAAATGAACCAATCCACAATCCACAAATCGAAATTATTTTGTTCTCGGTTTAGAGGATTCCTTTGTCGGACCTGCGCTTGGCTGGTTGATAGCATCCACTGCCCCAAACGAAGGCGCAGTGAGAGTGGTACATGTAGGTGTCCCAGGGCTCGAGGATTTTTTATTTTTTATTATTTTTTTACTATTATTCACAAACCCAACTCGTAAAATAAATAAGTATGTGGACAAAAACAAACAGCTACTGAGCAGGGGCTGCACTGGGCAGCAGTGATGGTGAGGTACCAGGGGCTCCACCGACCAAAGGTCTCGGCTTCAATGCCACAAGCACGCCCCAGGAAAAAGAAACAGAAATGTAAAGCAAAGCTAGATCTAGCTATGGGGAAGTAGAATGGGTAAAAGTACCGGTAGGTGTTAAGAAAAATAAAAACAAGATGAAAAGAGATTGTAAATTATCAGTGTTTGGACTGATGTACAATGTACATGTACATGTCAACTTCATCAACCGAGCCATGCACAAGGGAAGGAGACGATAGGCCTTGACGGATTATGCTAATATTTTCGTGAAATTATGCTTTTCGCATTGCTGAAAAAATTGCAGAATTATGCTATTTTTATGCTAAAAGTTACCATATTATGCCGCATTATGCTCACATATGCTGCAAATGAATAATGGTTCTGTGCAAAATAACAGGGGAATTTTTTTGTAGAGGGCGTTGTACTGTAGTAGCAAAAGTTCAACGGGGTCAACGCACCGTCCGACCTAGCTACGACCATCACTGATTGTAGTGGACTGGACATGTTATCAAGGGAGTCGTAACTCGTAAACCTACAACTAATTACTTCCTAGTGCATCTACTTGTACTTGTACTTGTAGAACATGTACAACTGTATGGAATTTGATGCGAACGGGCGGATTATTACAATTTTATGCGATTCGTATGCAATTTGCCTCGAATTATGCGATTATTCGATTTTGGAAGGAATTATGCGAAAAATTATGCTAGCATAATCTGTCAAGGCCTAGGAGACGAACAAGAAAAACTTGATCATGAAGCCATGCTGTTTGCCATTGCTGACAAAACAAGCAACAAGAAATACCTGCCACAAAGAATAATGTACAACTTTCACACGGGGAGTCGTCAAATAACGACTCCCTGCTGGCACTTGATTGTGCGGGCACACAGAAAACAACTAAGTCTAACGTGTTACTTTCGGGCAGACTGCCTTTTTCGGAAAGTAGTTCTGTGCAACGCAGTTACAGATGCGTACAAGGCAGAGTACTGGTGAAGGAAGTTGGCACTGCAATGGTTTGAGCTACATTCTTTGTTGTTGGTACTCTGATTATCCGTATTATCCGTATTCACATGGCCTTTGCCATTCATTCAGTATATTAATGTCATCAATAATGATATTCTTGTTTGTATTAGTTTATGTGACACCATTTTCTATTTTTCTTTGCCTGCCTGCCTGCTGGCGGCCTTTTTTCGCATGGTTCGGTGCAAGCGAATTTGGGCGAGCCCATTGACGCGGGAGCACAAATAATAATAATAATAAGTTCTGGACAAACTTTCGGATGGATTTTCTGTCCTCGGACCTGGGATTCGAAAATTTCACCGTGAACATTAGAATGTGTTTACCGTATGCGTTCTCACGGCTGCATCGCCAGCCCCCTGGCACCGCTAGACGTGCGACCGGATTTCCTTGTCCACGACAGTCTACATGTATGTACTACTACACATGTCAATTCTTTAAAAAATGGTGATTCTGATCTACTCACCGCTCACGACTAGCTCTGAAGCTGCATGTACATGTACACGTACCTTCGCATTGATCCCCAAAGGAAGTACAGTACTTTCTTCCACGAAACCAAGAGTCATGTGATTCAAGGAAACGATCCACGTTGATGTGCATCACTGTGGCAGTACAAACGTGTCACATCTTTTCAAACTGATCCGAAAAGCCAGCAATCCTTTCGACGTTTTTTTTATCAGCCTTCCGCTGTCAAGCCGTGGATGTTTTCGAAGGGGCGTCAAGCCAACGCAGGCAGTTCGATCTGCGTGCCAGCCACATGACAATGTCGACAGCCAGAGCTACGGTGGATTTAATATTCTCTCTGGTGTGGTATACAAGTGACAACTACACTTAGCTCAAGAAAGACAAGATGAACGATGCTGGGTTACTTCAATGTATTGACTATTGTGTCAGTGAATCAGGCAGGAACAAAAAAGGTATGATTTTGTGGCATGATATCACTCAGCAGCTTCTGCTGTCATGCCGTTCATGCATCTCTTGATGAGGCCGTTGAGCCCGGCCGTGCAGTTGGCTGTTGGTGACAGCTCAGTATATCTACTGACAGGCGCACACCGTACAGGTCCCGATAGTCTTGAAGGAAAACAGTCATAAGACTCATAATAATCATTCAACGAGTTTGTTACGTACATACCATGAGACACGAATAATGTTCAGCAACGTTCCTCAGTGATTCAGCGACACATTGGTTGGGAGCCGACGAGCTCCGGATAACACGAACCGTTTCTCCTAGCCCGGGAGCCGGTTTGTTATATCAGAGATCTACTGTGCTCCTGGACGATCATCCCGTTCAGAAAAGAATCATTACTGACCATTCTTCTTCTCGGCGTTTTGATAGCTTCGTTTTTGAGTAGGCCTGGCGCCGTTGATGTTGACTCCGCTCTCCGCGTTGAGGTCCTATTCGTGATTTTAGTTTCCTGATTGGTGCAGATCCTATTGCAACTACCGGTACATGAAATTGTATACGAACCTGTGTATCAATGAATGTGACGAGCTTGGAAGGCTACCTCGATGGTTGTTCTCTCCCGGACGCTGTTGAGGTGGCTCAGTACAATGGTGAAGTGGAGCGGAATGGGGAAGAGTTTTTATTGTCCGGACGGACACTGATAGTCCTGGGTCGAAGAAAGGGCGAGGTTCTGCAGATTCGGGACGAGGAATCTGCCATAGAGATTGACACGAACATTCTGGCCTCTCTCTCCGTCTCTCAATCTAGAACGTTTTGCGTTCTTTCATCGTTGCCAAGTCTTGACGGCGCTGTCTTCGGAACTGTGGAGGACATCATGGTGCTGTCGGATAGTGCGCGGCCGCCCTATGTCGTCGCTACTAGCGGCTGGATGTCGGACAGTGGGGACATTGATATCAGCGCTGGAGAAGTGTTTCGAGTGAGCACTCGCATCACCAGAGCCTCGAACGGGGATCTATGCGTTGTATGGGAGCGCTGCCGTAAATCGACTAGAGACACGCCGATGCAGAGGAGTGTTCTGGATGAGGCTGAATCCCGGCCCATAAAGCTGGGGTTCTCCACGGCCTGTGCCTTCATGGCGAGTGCTGAAGAGACGGTGTACTCCCTGAGTGCCTTGGATGATCTTGTTCGCGAGAAGAAGCTGACATGCCCGGTCAGACTGCAGGAGGTACAGACAACTGGAGGACCCATTGTGCGAAGAAGGAAATACTGCCTCACCGGTACGAAGACCTTGGAGTGGATGCTTGCCGTCTGTAATAATCCCAGTACTGGTGGGAATCATGAACTCGTGAAAATCCAACTCTCGACCAGCCTAAGCCGTGAAATACAAGTTTCCCGACCAAATACATCCGATCCGAAGCACATCCAGCAAGCTCTCAGCGCCTTTATCATGCAGTCGACCGATCGCATGTCAGTGGACGAGATCAAAGCCCGTCCGCGAGCACCGGCAACTTATTCTCTTCCGACCTATTCAACGGCATCGATACGAAGTCAGTCGTCGACTCAGTCTGATAATTACGAGACACTGGATGGCGATGAAAAGAGAAGCAGCGCAGCGCGGGCTGATGATTACGAGGCGTTAGATGGCACTGAAGAAAGACCCGGTGTAGCCCTGGCTGATCGAGGTAAGATCGCCCCCGCACTTCTACAACAGCATAACGCTATGCATCGCAGCACTCCACCCATTCACCAAGTGAGCGAGAGCAAGTCCAACCATTACGTACATCTACTGCCTCCTGCTGATAGGAAATTTGGCACCATTCCATCACAGCCCAACGTCAGCGAATCGTTCAGAGAGCAAGGTGCATTGGCTTCCTCCACGACGTCTCCCTTGCAAGGCTCACCGAAGCTGCCTGTGCGTTCTGCGTGCCCCATGCAAGACTCACGCAGACTGCCAAAGGGTTCTACCTGTACCTTGCAAGACTCACCCAAGCTACCTCCGCGCTCCCTGCAGGAATCACCAAGGCTGCCACGACGCTCCGCGTGCCCATCGCAGGAATCACCAAAGCTGCCTCGGAGCTCTATGTGCCCCTTGCAAGACTCACCGAAGCTGCCTGCGCGTTCCTTGCAAGACTCACCCAAGCTACTTCCGCGCTCCCTGCAGGAATCACCAAGGCTGCCGCGACGCTCCGCGTGCCCGTTGCAGGAATCACCAAAGGTGCCTCGACGCTCGCCCAAGCTGTTTTCACTCGCTAGAAAATTGATCTGACCCTCGCAGAGTTGTTGTTTGGAATTGTTATTCAAATAATTATATGCCTCATTAATTAAGGCAGCGGATTTCATCCCGCACACAGGCTGATTCATCTTAAGAGCTCTCTCCGTACTTATCATAATATCCTGATATCCACAGCATTTTTGTGCGTTGTCTAATGCGCCTAGGCCTGTCTGCCCAGGCACAGAGAAGAGCTGCACAAGAGGCCAGTGGAATGCCAAACAGTATGCAATTGGCGTAGCCACGCACGCACATGAGAACACAAGCATGTGCAAACTATGTGGAGAAAGCTATGGTATATCTCATAATATCAGTCCGCTCAGAATTCGTGACTGAGAGCATCACCCATCTGGTCAATACGAAGCTCATTGATCAAAAGAATTCCCATAAAAAGCTCAAAGAACAGTTTGCATGGCCCTGCATGCCTGGTGTTGCTCATCAAATGCATTATTTCTATATTTTATGGCAATTGCGAATATTTCTTTATTGGATTGGAAGCTTCTTTGAAGCCTTTCTTTAACCATGAGAGGATCATTGTGGATAAAGATCTTGATGTTTATACGGAGACTAATAAAATCCAAATCCGTTGGTCCTCAAGCTGCACGGAGTACTTCCAATGTCATAGACATACATGTAGCTTAGAACATACAATATAGCAGACTCAGCACAGGACTGCTGAATCTGCTCTGGCCGGTAAGGTCTTCGCGGAAACCTTTCTCCCAAAAGCGTTGACCTTCCCAATAAGTGGAAAACTGCACTATTTTCTTCAATAATATTCAATTCAGGTGAAAGTTTAACTCGGATGGTAAGCCAATAATTATAGTTATGAGTTGGTGGGCAGTTTGTCATAACTCGTAACATTTTGTCCTTTTCCTTTCTTCATCATAACTATAATTCAGGTGAAGTATCTCATTTGGCCGCACCAACAGAAATCCCCGTGCTACGGCCCTGCCACGGGTGACGGTCAAGTTTGTGAAAACTCGCCGTTTCGTGCCGCAAGGCAATCACCAGGTAACTGAGTGAGTTGTCTTTTCGTTGACCTGCACAATGAAACTCGGAGTGCCAACAACAAGAATGTCCTCGTCCTCGTCTACTATGAAACTAAAATAAGATACAACCATAGTACTATGTTTCGAGGCAGCACCCACATCAAGTGGTCCACGTGGCGCTAGTTACCATCTTGCCAATAAATGCTTCACCTGGATATCCAGGCAATGAACCCCAAGCGCAGTGCAGCATTATTCATAATTATGCACCTGCTCTGCGCTTCACAAAGCATATCCTCGGGCATTTCCAGGAAATTTGATAGATTTTAACGCACATGCATGCACACAAACTGCTGTGTTCTCCACAGCGAGAAGGCAGCAATGCCTGTACCTATGGTGAAGTAAAAATAATAAAGGTAACATGACAATAACAAAACACGCATATGCATATCTGCCTCAACACAAATACACATACACACACACGCACACATACACCTACACACACACGCACACACACACACACACAGACACACACACACATGTAAACGTGCACGTCAACACAAGCAAATAAGGTCATACGTACCCCCAAGGAAAGAGAGTTCGCCATAGTGTTACCCACTGACAGTGACAGTTGACCTACTCCCGTCTGCCATCTGGAACGCAGAAGACTTGAACGTGGACGCGCTCCTGCATTCTTCTCCACAGATCCAGACGGCAATCGTGAATTGCTAAAGTGTCAGTCATTCGGCAGGAAGCACGAGCACCAACTATATTAGGAGCAGCCACCTACATCTATGATCGTTATTGCTGATGAGAAATTCCTTGTTTGGTCTTGGACGCAACATTCTATGCCACTAGCTGGAGAAAATTCACGTAGAGTTAAACGTGTGCAGGCGAACACTCTGAACAAAAGACCACCTGCCCAAACATACCACTGCAACTGGGACCAAGGGATATTATTTCCAGTCAAATGAAACTGGATAAGAAGACAATCAGGGCCAGGGGAACACTGGATGCATTAGATAACGGCCTTTGTGCAATACAGATCGACGAACAGAACAGTCACATCCATAGCTCGAAGGCCGTCAGGTCTTGATATTTTCTCATTGGCGGCCAGTTTGCAAGCCGCTGAAATGTCGTCCTGTTGTATTATTGGATACAGAATATTCGTTGACTTAGTAGTATTACGATTTGGAATGATTTTTATAACAGTCCACATTGAACAATCATGAAGTGAGTGTGTTGGAAAGGGTAAAGTTGGAAGAAAATAATGACTCTTATCACCTGGAATCGAAGCATAGGCTCTAGCTCTAGGTCAGCGATGCTCTAGCAACCTAGTGAAGCTGTGACTCCTCAACCTTTTCTTCAGACTTCATGTGAAAAGTCACCAGTGCGCGACTGCTTACATTTTGCACGTTCCTGGCATATGAACTCGCGTGTCAACATGTCCGATTTCGCCAACAACAGTCCACTTTTTTAAATGTATCCTTCCAAAGTCTTGAACACACCTGTGTTTGTGTTACCAGTAGGATGAAGACACTGCCAGGCACGCGAGCCATGGTCATCACTTGTTCGGTAGCGCTGCACAGGAAGGGAGCTAAATCCACTCTCACTAAAGTCTTTTCTGCGCTACACTGGGTAGGCCTGCTGTTCGGTGGACCTTGCCAACCAATATATTGGTCAACAATTCGATCAGTTTAAATCTTGTCACTTTTTGAAAGTGAGACGATCGCACGGTAAATTAGATAGTTCGGGCAGAGTTGATTTCGAGGTGGGAAGTGCCCGAAGCGCAACATCATTGACACAGCACGGATGAATATCATCAGTTTGGATGGTTGCCTGGACGGTAATGGTCTCCCGGACCTAGTCGAGGTGGCTGAATATGAAGGTGATCAACTGGAGCGAAATGGAAAAGTGGTTCGCTTACCAGGTTCTAAGTTAATTGTCTTGGGTCGAAAAGCAGAGGAAGCTCTGCAGATTCAGCATGAGAAATCAGGTAGTGACATAGCTGTGGACAGCTTGGAAAAATCTCGAACATTCTGTATTCTCTCGCCAGAGGCTCGTTTCGATGCTGTGGCATATGAAGCTGTGGAGGATATCATGATGATGGCGGAAAGTATGCGTCCCCGCTATGTCATGGCTACACGGAGCTGGATGTCTGAAAGTGGTGACTGCGACGCAAGAGCCGGTGATGTGTTTCGAGTTGGAACACGCATGGCCAAGAACTCAGCAGGGGAACTGTGCATTGCGTGGGAACGATGCCATTCTGCGACAAACGCTACACCCGTTCAGTGGAGGAATTATGATCATGCTGAATCACGGCCTGCCAAACTCGGATTCTCTGCCCCCTGCAGGTTCATGGCAAGTGCCGAGGACACATTGTACACACTCTCCGCCCTGGAACAACTTGTTCGCGACAAGAAGCTGCAATTGCCCGTACGGCTACAGGAAGTGCACAAAAGTGAGGGCCCAGCCGTACGTAGAAGGAAGTACTGTCTCACGGGTACAAAGATTGTGCAATGGATGCTCGCTCTATGGCATGATCCTGGCCCTACTGCTGGTGTTCATGAACTTGTGAAGATCGAAATGTCGACAAGTCTCAGCCGAGCGATCAAAGTGTTCCGGCCAGCACCATGTAATGCGGGTGAACTTCAAAAAGCCTTGCATACCTTCATCATGCATATGCACAACACCGATCTAGCTTCCTTTGGCGAGATCAAAGTTCGTCCTGGTATCCAGGCAACAGTTTTCCTACCTCCGCTCTCCGCCGGGTCAGCGCCTGGAAGCCGTCAATCGTGTGTCATCTATGAGGTCGATGAGGAGGCACTGGTACCGGACGCCAGTAGCACTACAGTGCAGACCAATCGGGACAGGCCAGCAGAACCCCTCCCTGCCACTCACGTTGAAAGTCACGCATGTATGGGCGGCATGTCTTCAACTGATTCGCATCTCAGCACAGACGAGGCTGCCCCGTATCTGGACCTTGGGACAGCTGCAGTTGGAAAGTTCCGCAGCAGAACCACTGCCCTGCCCTCACCTCCCTCACATCGCAATGCAGTTGGGATTGTCAGTAGACCATCTAATCAAATGCCTGCGTCCTCGACTTTTCCCTCGCAAGAAGCACCCCAGCTACCACCGAGGTCGCCTACATGTTCAAGAGGCCGGATGAAATCTCCATAGATGCCTCAAGTTATGGATCAGGACAAGCTCCAAAAATTGGGTTCATCACGCGAATATGCCTCTTGATTATCTATGACCATAATTATATTCTCCCGTTATTTTTCACACTACTTTCACTACTTTTTTTCCACTTCAATGGATATGCTGGGCGATGAATCTTATAGTAGTACTTAGTATTATAATCTGTTGAATCCACCACAGCATTGAGAATTATGAAATTGAATACTTTGAATTAGTACCAATCTCTCAGATTATACCGTGAAATTCAGGATCAAATGGAGTCGTGTGGTTTATCCAAAAGCTGGTCGTGTGTATGAAGGCTACGCCACTCACTCACTGCAATCCTACTTCCATGACGTTCGGTATGTCACAGCTGTACGGAGTGGGATAGATGACTCAACACAACAATAAATGTGCCTATTATTGTTATTAGAGCCGTCAGATGAGAAAACAGACCTTATCACAAAAAAGTCATATTTTTGTTTGTGGTACTATCTGATTGCCAGGAGCACTTGGAATCGTATGCAGAAAACTAAAGTTGATTTGGACCAGGGTATTAATTTATTATTATGTGTCTGCGGGACCAGTGACTCGCTCTAGGGCGAGGTTGGCAGAGTCTTTATCGTCTCCGTCGTTGTCGTCATCGTCGTCGTCAGCATCCTCCTCATCTCCCTCCTCCTCTTCATCAACATCAACAGCCATTGGAACGTCAAAGGGAGCATCATCGCAGCAGGCAGTGCCAGTAACGGACGTGCCTTTGGTACTGACATCTACATCGGCCCCGTCTGGATTGGCAGTAGCGGCAAGGAATGTCAGGTCGGTTTCATTGTCACGTAATTCCAAAGTATGTACTGGTTCTAGTAGCGGTGTTAGGGTGTATGAATCTTCTGTTGCTAACCATCTTGTTCAGAATAGTGATTGTCGTTCTAGTTATACTGATGATTGCTTTTCTGTTTGGCCTCGTTCACGTAGTCAAAGGTATTTGCGTGTATTGGAGTCTATCTACATTTTTACCACCAAGCCGATTTTGTGTAGGCAGAATAAGAATTTGTTTACGTTGAAATTGTTTGTGAATTTAGATCAGTAGTTCTCGTTTGTGGTTGCATGGTTACGTTCTAGTGGTGAATTTATCGCATCTGTTGTCATCTGATATCGTTGATTGATGTAATGTTTCTTTCGGCTCTCATTTTCTCGTGCTAGTTAGAGTCTAAATTATTACTTGCATTGCGCGTATATATATTGAGTTAAGAGCTATTGTTGATTTGCCAGTAATCCTCTGATGAGATGGCGACGAAAACGTTTAGGAACAAGCTTCTTTATTTACATGAAAACAAGTTTTGCTAATGGTGTTTGTACTGAGTGCGCAGCTTACTCTATTTATTGCGTTGATTACATTTTTATCTCCACGTAAGCTTTTTAATTATTATTATTATTATTATTAAGCTTCCGTGGAGATAAAAATGTAATCAACGCAATAAATAGAGTAAGCTGCGCACTCAGTACAAACACCATAAGCAAAACTTGTTTTCATGTAAATAAAGAAGCTTGTTCCTAAACGTTTTCGTCGCCATCTCATTAGAGGATTACTGGCAAATCAACAAAAGCTCCTAACTCAATATATATACGCACAATGCAAGTAATAATTTAGACCCTAACTAGCGCGATAAAATGAGAGCTGAAAGAAACATTACACCATTCAACGATATCAGGTGACAACAGATGCGATAAATTCACCACTAGAAAGTTACCATGCAACCACAAACGAGAACTACTGATCTAAATTCACAAACAATTTCAACGTAAACAAATTCTTTTTCTGCCTACACAAAATCGGCTTGGTGGTAAAAATGTAAATAGACTCCAATACACGCAAATACCTTTGACTACGTGAACGAGACCAAACAGAAAAGCAATCATCAGCATAACTAGAACGACAATCACTATTCTGAACAAGATGGTTGCCGATAGAAGATTCATACACCCTAACAACGCTACTAGAACCAGTACATACTTTGGAATTACGTGACAATGAAACCGACCTGACATTCCTTGCCGCTACTGCCAATCCAGACGAGGCCGATGTAGATGTCCGTACCAAAGGCACGTCCGTTACTGGCACTGCCTGCTGCGATGATGCTCCCTTTGACGTTCCAATGGCTGTTGATGTTGATGAAGAGGAGGAGGGAGATGAGGAAGACGCTGACGACGACGATGACGACAACGACGGAGACGATAAAGACTCTGCTAACCTCGCCCTAGAGCGAGTCACTGGTCCCGCAGACACACCATCTGTTGTCACCTGATATCGTTGAATGGTGTAATGTTTCTTTCAGCTCCCATTTTATCGCGCTAGTTAGGGTCTAAATTATTACTTGCATTGTGCGTATATATATTGAGTTAGGAGCTTTTGTTGATTTGCCAGTAATCCTCTGATGAGATGGCGACGAAAACGTTTAGGAATAAGCTTCTTTATGTACATGAAAAAAAGTTTTGCTTATGGTGTTTGTACTGAGTGCGCAGCTTACTCTATTTATTGCGTTGATTATTATTATTGTTATTATTATTTGAAACTCGGGTATTGAGCCAATAATAAATGTAGAAAGGAAAAAGGACATAATGGAGTCGAGTTAAGAGTAACTCTCTACCACTGTAACTAGATACTGTATAAAGTCAGAAAGTGCAACAACTAAGCACAAAACTGACAGAGTACTGAGACATTCGACGTCCTGATACCTAGCTTCGACACATTTCCGTAGCGCTAACCGACAGCCTTCCGACTCGGAAGGTTCAAGGTTATGGAGAGACCGAAGAGGGGAAGGTAAGCGCAACGAAAATGACCACAAGCTACAGTCCCAACGGGACAAAGAATTTCGATTGTTACTAGACGATGAAGAGACCAGTAGGATACTTGACAAAGCGGTCTAACTACAATTCAAAGCAGCAGAGCCGGACACCACCCAATTTGTTTTGTAGTCAACTAGTCCATCACAATGTAATGCATGAGGCGTACTGAAGGAGTTTGGCGTTCGGCTTGTACAATTCGTTTTCGCAAAGCTTCCCCCTTCTGTACTTATCTTTGATATTACTGAGCCACCCAAGTTGGGTGGTGTGCTGCTTTGCTGCTTCTAATTATATGGGGATTATCCCCCACAGGCTACCAACCGATGGCTACAGTCCTTTTATGGGTGCGTGACCTGTGGATTTCCTGTCCATTCGAAAGCATCCGCGCAGCATGCTGTCTGATGTCTCCGAATCTCAATTCAACACATCCTTCCTCGAGTCTTAACTCAACACATCCCCTGTCCTCAGCCTTTCAGAAGCCTTTTTGTCACAGGTTCAGGATGCGAACTTCCATGACCTGGGAACATATAAAGTCAGTCTCCTATTATTTTGATTTCACAACTGTAGGAACGTAAGATCCTCCTAGCAGCATGGCGTCCGTATTAGGCAGTTTTTCTTCGAGTTGATTATACCTATTACATGTGCACGGTGAAACACTCTTTTCCTCTTACCATTATCAGATGGATGATTCACTGGCTTGGCAGTTCAAAGGACTTCAAGTTCAGTCAGGATAAGAGGCCCGGGGTGGCGCGACTAGCTCTACTAGAACCGACTCTTTTTGATCTCACTTACTTCGACAGTAGCGATAGACGCTCACATCAGGGTGAGAAGAGGGTGTCGATTGGCCAGGACATGGTATGAAATTTAGCACCAATGAATATGACGAGTTTGGATGAATACGTTCATGGTGTTTCTTTCCCGGACCATGTCGAGGTAGTTGACTGTAAAGGTAATCGACTGGAGCGAAATGGAAACGAGTTTGGTTTACAGGGATGCGAATTGATAGCCCTAGGTTTGAAAAAGGAGGATATGTTGGAGATTCACGATGAGGCAAGCAAGATCGAGCTTGCCACAACCGGCTTTGAGAAAACCCAGCAGTTTAGTATTCTCTCACCCGAACCACGTTTCGACGGTGTTACATTCGGAGGCGTTGAGGATATCTTGACCTTGGCTGAGACTGATAGACCAGCGTACGTAATGGCACAAAATGGATGGATGTCCAACAGAGATGATTGTTCTGTGTATGCGGGTGATGTTTTCCGAGTTGGAACTCGTATAAGCAAGACTTCAACCGGAGAGCTATGCGTTGCATGGGAGCGATGCTATTTCACGACAAGCGATGCACCTATGCAGTGGAGTGTTCTCCGTAATGCCGAGTCGCGTCCAACCCAGCTAGGGTTTTCTGCTCGCTGTGGTTTCAAAGCAAGCGCCGAACACACATCTTACACTGTGCTTGCATTGGAAGAGCTCGTACGCAACAAGAAACTCAGGTTCCCCGTGCGACTGCAGGAGATACACACAAACCAGGGTAGCACAGTGAGTGGAAAAAAGTACTGTCTCAAAGGTACCAAGACGGTGGAATGGCTACTTGCTCTGTGGCACGAACCCAACACCTCTCATGGTTACACGCCAGTGAGGATACAGATGTCAACATCTCTCAGTCGCGGTATCAAAGTTTGCAGACCCAGGCAGTCGGATCCGAGCAAACTCCACCGTTCCCTCCAAACTTTCATCCTGCAATCCGCCGACCTGAAGTCCGTTGAGGAGATAAGAGTTTGCGCTGAAACAACAGTGAGACTATCTCTTCCGCCACCTTCGCCAGTGCCTAGTCGTGGTCAATCACCGATACTCTGGGAAGAGTACGAGCAGCTACACACCACGAGAGCTAATAATCATCCATCGCATATCGATCACGGCAGACGATCTCTACCTGCACGCCCAAGCGCTATGGCTTTGCGCCGTAAGTCTTTACCCGGTCCTCAGCAGAGCACAACCGAATCAGATCCCTACCTGGTTCTCGGGCCTCGTACGGATGGCAGGCTGAGAGCTGACCCGACCCGTGGCGTCTCCACCTCACCGCAGCGTAATCTGACCAGAGGCTCCCAACAACTTCCAGTTCCTGCTTCTGCAGCTACGGAGTATCTCTCTCAGAACCCACCGAAACTACCTCCACGCTCACCTACCCTGTCAAAAAGCCGTAAAGCAGGCGCACCCCCATCACCGGGCGATGTGTTCGTGGACGCATGAGCAAATTGCAAGCAGCAAAAATGGTCATCAAAACGTTCAAAAGCCCCTGTTATTTACAGGACATGGATACTCTTTTCACACAAATTATCGAAAATAATTATTTCACTTTGCACGTGTAATATCTTTCCTGATATAATTATATTTACACGGTAAAACCTGGTGCAAGCGACCTCTGGGTTTAGCGACCACCTGATCTTACCGACCGTTCTTCCAATGCACGGACAGTTCTACACAGACACTGTGCGACCTGGTTCTAAAGATCACCTGGCTTTAACGACCTCTTCTGCTTGCGCCGTGGGGTTGTCGCTTAAACCCGGTTTTACTGTACATGTGTTTACATATCGGACTTGTCAGTGAACACACACGACAGCCATATGTCAAGTCAGGGGAGGATGTTTCTTGACAAAGAGAGGGAGAGAGGGAGAATGAGAGAAAGACAAATGAAAGAGGGAGATGGACGGCGTGAGAGACGTATCTCATGACAGCCGGTAGCTAATGCTGGTTTAAAACTTTGCTGTAGAATTTCTTCTTTGGTTATCTCAGAAAATATAAGCGCTGGAGATGCTAACAAACATCCTGACAACTCACTAAATGCAACTTTCTCTCGCTTCATGGCCACTAATGTTGTGGAGCGTAATGGCTACTCTAAGTGATTATTGTATGGAAGTCAAGCTGTACATACACCAAGTCCAGATTAGGAGTAATTCCTTCACGCTTGCCCTGGCACTTCATTTGGAGATGACCATTCTGTTTATCTACCTGTAATTTAAAGAGTCATCACAGGTCAATGCACTTAACTAGTGGGATTGCCTCTGACCCTGAAGAGAGCCTTGACAGAATTAGACTACGACTAGTTGTCTGACTCTTGCATCAATCTTAGAATGGCTCTATTGTGACCTACTGATCATCGTCTATCTTGACTACCACCACCAACGTAACGGCCATAGACGATACGTACATCAGGGGATATATCACATAATTAAAAGGCCCATGCGTGGAGGTTCTGTGATGAAGTTTCCACAATGCCGCGTCTAAGACGCCAATGGGGACGGTGATGGTACATCCCC
>NC_088648.1:19120970-19333116 GCF_964019385.1 Sycon ciliatum
GTGCAGATACATTCAACGGTTACCTGACCCTACAGGAACATATTTTTTGGAATTGTTTTGGGAGCTGCTGCATGGACAAAATAAATGTTCCAAGTTGCTCAGCGTCCAAGCCAACGAAGCAGATCTTGTCTGGCGCTAGCTCTCGTTGCTCTTCCAGTCGTGAATCGAGACGCCTTTGTTCTGCATCGTCCCTGTCGATATCTGACAAACTTACTAGTGAAGGAGTCATTCATCGCTCAACAATATCCACTCGAGTCGTCGTTATTCTCATCAGCGCTGCTTTCTTCTACACGAAGTCTGCAGCCTCGCCGAGTCGCTTTGCGGCAAGAGAGAGTCGTCTTCTGGAGCTCCGCGGCTTTCACCTGACTCCCTTGATGAGTAATCGCCATCCCAGTCATCACCAAAAAATGTTGTGTCGTGATTGGCGTCAACGACGATCGATGCGCGTGCGATGTTTGCGCCCCGCGATCGTACCTATTCACCAGCCAAGCTCAGGTACGTGGGGTTTCCCAGCCATGTCTCCTCACTTGCCTGGGGCTTGCCTAGCTAGCTAGTCACTGACAAACAAACAAACACGGGCTTGTCAGGCGGAAAGAAAGACTAGTGACAAGAAAGACAGAAAGGTGATGGGTAGTTGTTAGGTCCGCGACTTTTCTTTCGCTCGACTTCAACGTCACTTTTTGATCAACTTGATATCAAACGCAAGTGATGGTTTTCGCTGATCCGGGCTCAAATAATAAACCGACACCACGTTCCACATGCACAACAGCAAAAGGAACCACAGCAGAACAGAAAAAACGAAAACCAACCGTCAACATACAGCCGACGCTCTAAAATAAAATCTGGGCCACGACACAGGGCCAAACAAAAAAACTAGAGCCGACGCTCTACAACCAGGCTACGCCACACAAGGCCAACCGAAACACGGGAGCCGAAGCTCCAACAAAATAATAACATGCGCACACCCGCACCAAATATATCTACAACAAAAACAATGGAGAACAACAGAACGAATAGAAGAGCAACAGACCGACAACAACCAAACTGAAACAACACAGCAACAAGCAACGAACTGAACAGAGAGAGAACAACACAGCGAGCAAGACAACAAGACGAACAACAAGGACGACACACAGTCGGTGATGCCAGACTCGTCCACTGTCCTCTGGCGAGCCACAGCCACACGCTCCGTCGCGGTTCCTGCCGTCTCAGGCTCCAGCCCACAGTTCTAGCCCACCACCTTCTCTGCCTCCTCTCCGCATCGCCTTCCGCTTCCACCAGCTCCTCATCTCTCCTGATCACCTCCATCCTCACGCTTACTCTCTAGTTGTACTATTGTTGTTGACGACGACGAACAGGCTCATGACAAACTTACTCATCCTCTGCGTCCCGGGTTTCGGCACCACGTTGTAACGGAATCTCAGCCTTTCCGTTCCCCAAGACGCAGGACACAAAGGACAAGACAAGTTTGTTACATTATTTATATTGACAAGACGGAAAGCAAACTGCTCTGACAGAGACGAACAAGAAGACTGAAAAAAAGGACTCTCGACTACAAAATCGCGCATGCTCATATCACACATGCACGCGACTAGACGAGACAGTTTGGGGAATGCCATCACACAGGAAACAACACAATCATCATTTCACAACACTCTCTCTCACACTCTCTCTCTCACACTCTCTCTCACACTCTCTCTCTATCTCACACTCTCTACTCACACTCACACACTCTCTCACACTCACACACTCACTCTCTCTCACACTCACACACACACACTCTCTCTCACCCTCACACACTCTCTCACACTCGCTCTCTCTCACACACTCACACACACTCTCTCTCTCTCACACACACTCTCTCTCACACTCACACTCTCTCTCACATTTACACACTCTCTCTCTCTTACTCTATCTCTCACACTCACACACTCTCTCACACTCACTCTCTCTCTCTCTCACAATCACACACACTCTCTCTCTCTCACAATCACACACACTCTCTCTCACACTCTCTCTCTCTCACATTTACACACTCTCTCTCACACATTCACACACTCACTCTCTCGCACTCCCACACTCTCTCTCTCTCACACTCACACACTCTCTCTCTCTATCACACTCACACACTCTCTCTCACACACTCACACACTCTCTCTCTCACACACTCACACACTCTCTCTCTCACACACTCACACACTATCTCTCACTCACACACTCTCTCTCTCTCTCACACTCACACACTCTCTCTCTCTCACACACTCACACACACTCTCTCTCACACTCTCTCACTCTCTCTCAAAACTCTCTCTCTCTCTCACATTCTCTCTCACACTCTCTATATCACACTCGCACACTCTCTTACACTCACACTCTCTCTCTCCCACACTCACACTCACACACACTCTCTCTCTCACACTCACACACACTCTCTCTCTAACATTTACACACTCTCTATCTCTCACACTCACACACTCTCTCTCACACTCACTCTCTCTCTCTCACAATCACACACACTCTCTCTCTCTCACAATCACACACACTCTCTCTCTCTCACACTCTCTCTCTCTCTCTCTCACATTTACACACTCTCTCTCACACATTCACACACTCTCTCTCACACACTCCCACACTCTCTCTCTCTCTCTCTCACACTCACACTCTCTCTCTCTCTCTCTCTCTATCACACTCACACACTCTCTCTCACACACTCACACACTCTCTCTCACACACTCACACACTATCTCTCACTCACACACTCTCTCTCTCTCTCTCACACTCACACACTCTCTCTCTCACACACTCACACACACTCTCTCTCACACTCTCTCACTATCTCTCAAAACTCTCTCTCTCACCCTCTCTCTCACACTCTCTATATCACACTCGCACACTCTCTTACACTCACACTCACACACACTCTCTCTCTTACACTCACACACACTCTCTCTCTCTCTCTCTCTCTCTCTCTCTAACATTTACACACTCTCTCTCACACATTCACACACTCACTCTCTCACTGACACACTCACACACTATCTCTCTCACTGCCACACTCACACAGTATCTCTCTCACACTCACACACTCTCTCTCACACTCACACACTCTCTCTCACACTCACACACTCTCTCTCACACTCACACACTCTCTCTCACACTCACACACTCTTTCTCCCACTGTCTCTCTCTCCCACTGTCTCTCCCACTCTCTCTCCCTCTCTCACACACACACACTCTCTCGCTCTCTCTCGCTCTCGCGCACTCTCTCGCGCGCGCTCTCTCTGTCTCTCTCTTGCGCTCTCTCTCTCTCGCGCGCTCTCTCTCTCTCGCGCGCTCTCTCTCGCGGGCGCTCTCGCCCACTCGCTCTCGCGTGCGCTCTCTCTCGCGCGTTCTCTCTCGCTCTCTCTCGCTCTCTCTCTCACTCGCTTTCTCACACAGACACTCTCACGTGCACTCTCTTGCATGCAATATCACCTATTTCTGTCACACCTCTCTTCGTCGCTCTCTCCCTCCCTCCCTCTGCTCTTGTCGATTTCTCTCTTGTTTCAGATCTCAGTTCACAAATTTATTAGGCTTGTTTCTCACAATCCAGTTCTCTCACTCTCTGCAACTCTCATTTTTGCTATTCATTGCCCTGCTTTTCTCCCGTGATTTCAGAGCAAAGTATGGAGAAACCTAAGCAACCTGAATGCCCACAACTACAATGCAGAATCAGCACCTACAGCCGCCTGCAATGCTGCGTTCCGCGTGGTATCTTGAAGCGAACTCCATCACAATGCTCACCGCATAGAAGCCCTAAGCATGACAAGGCTGCGTTAGATTCTCTTCCAGAGGAATGTGTTGATATCTAGAACGTTGTCTGTTCCTGTGGTATCCCTGCGTAGTGAAGTAGAACAGTTCGCCTCTTTCTCCAATAGTATATTATGATACCATAATGCACGACTATTTTGGTGAAGGAAAATAAACAACAACTATATTTAATGCTTCGAATTATAAATTTGAATTTGTACGTCGTGTTCTTCATTTGAGACTTTGCTTACCGTTTTGCTCTTCTATCCATACTCTGCATTCTCTGCGCCTGCTCTGTTCCTTTCTCCTCTTGCTAGTACCATGTTTTCCTTTTGCTGATTCACTGACTGTCAATTTGTCTAGTTTCAATTGTTTCATCGTCTGCCAGATCGCGGAGGTCGTTTCCTGCATCGTAGCTAACTGTTGCTTTTCGAACACATTTTTGCATAGGCATTTTCACGAGTTGTGTTGACGTTATGCCGTATCAGCTACGCGTCATTATTGCGGATTCAATGTTCACAACTTTACTTGAAATGTCTCAACTCTTGGAGCAGAATTAATTAAGAGTCGAGAAGTTGAAATCGTACGCGCTGCGGTACGCTGGTGCCACAGATGCTGCGTGTATATTATCTACTGTTGTGGACATGGAAATCCAGTCGATTGACCGGGGCCGGCGCCCTCAGAACGTTACGTTGCATGCAGTGCACAATCATGTATTGTTGATCCGTTGCGACCAGCAGCGCATAATGCATGTGTGCGCTGCATACGTAGGGCTGCATGGCCAGTGCCCTGGGGCCGCTAGAGGTGCGACCGGATTTTCATGCCCACGACAGTACCAGCATAAAAATCATTCTTTCCTGGCGGAGGGTGGTAGCTGGCCTCCACATTCCATCAGGTTATGCCTGAGCACACCAACATGTTTTCAGAATAGTTGTTGCGGGACCATTTCAATTATAAGGTAAAGCTTCAATTCCACGAACTTTACACTATTTTCTCCAATACAGAATATTTTGGGGTTTAGCTGTGCTGCTTTTCCACTCGAGTGAGTACATGGCATAAGCGCATTGCGAGAAAAGGTGCAAACAGCAAGTAACCACGCAGTAAAAGCTACAATAGTGCTGTTCATTGAAATCCGGTTGCATGGACATAACTTGCACGCTGTCCACTGTACTGTCCCCGGGGAAAATTGTGATTCCGCGGCCGCGTTTTTTTCCGCGTTTTTTGCGATTTTTTAAAAGACCGCGTTTTCCGCGATTTTCCCACGTTTTTTTGAACATTTTTGTTGCACTACACGTACACACAGTGCACTGTTCGGTCAGCAACGTCTCATCGTGGCGGCTTTTTACTCAAATATGACGAGTGCTTACACCAGAGACTTGTAACTGATTGATTTCACTACATACTCACTGAAAATTGCCGCACATCAATATTATTCACCGCATATTTACCGCAAATTCACCGCAAATTTTGCCATATTATGCCGCGTTTTCCTTGCGTTTTTTGCGATTTTTTTCCGCAATTTTCCCCGGGGACAGACTGTACCTGATTACATCTCAGTGTTCCCTGGTCTAGGGCTGCACAGGGGCCAGCGTATCAGTGACTGGCTTTATTGGATTTCATTGAGCAGCAGGCACGTAGCCTGCATGGCCATGTGTTTCGTGGACCCATAAATGGAAGAGCGCGTATTGATTTCTCAGCTTGGGTTCATATCTGAACATGTATCATGGCTATCCTTCACTGAAAACAGAGCACTTTTTGCCTGTTTTCACTGAAAAAAGAGCACTTTTCAGCATATTTTGAGGGACGCGAAAAGCACTAAGCGCACCTTTGGGAAAGGGCTACCTACGGAGGAACAGCTACGTCTCTGCTGCTGCATTATAAATGTGGAATTCATTTACACGCTCCTGCTCCTGTACTTTTTTGTAGCAGTTGAGCACTCTCGTGTGGGGTAGTGCCTTTGCTGTTTGATTTATGCAGAGCTCATTGACTTGTCAGTTTGAGCACTCGGGCAAGGTACGTTCGGGCCTGGCTTAAATCTTGCTTTGGAAATTAAATTTATTTTTCATTGCTATCAGGTTCGGCGCCATTTTCCCTGTGCTGTGCTGATGAGTCTACAAAGGGTGAAACAGTTCTGTCAGCAGATCGAGTAATTCATTTCCATCTACATGTACATCATGACTTGCACTAGACAATACCACTGTCAACTTATGGTGCTACACAGTACAATGGTGCTCAAGGAAATCCAGTCCAGTGAGTCATCTTTGTGCCCCTGTACCAGCGAAAGTCCCAGTGTTCGCAGGAGTAGCGCTCCGTACTGTGCAAGTAGAATATTCAATTTTACATGGAAAATATTTCGTCCAACTCCAAAGAAAGGCAGTCTGTCTGGTTGAACATTGCGCCCGCGGATATTGAACCGTACCGGAAAGCTATAGAAATAGACCATTCACTTTTAGTCTAGTAACACTTTGGACGAAACCGATGAAGGTAGATTCCAAACGAATAGTTCTGCTTGCACTTTACTTTGATGTACTAGTCTAGTTTGGATTTCAGTTGGTGATACCGTATTAGCCACAGATGCCGTGGAAACTAACTTACTTACCGGTGCGAATACTGAACAGTACTAAGTCTTGATGTCTGGTACTTAGTACTGCCAATGATTACAGGGACCTAACAAGGCCAGGCGGAAACTAGACAACGCAGCACTTTTCGGAGCTCCAGAAGAATTCGCTGGACTGCTATCCCGTCGTTCGCTGTCTCAGTCGCCCTCGAGTCTTGCACAGTCGGTGCTCGCAATACCACGTACATGTTGATCATTCCGTTCAGTTTGGGTGACATCCCTAGGCGTTGGGCTTTCGCTCTTTCCTGGGCAACGTCGACGATATCCGGTAGTGGCATAGCATTACATGTATTAGCAAGACTTTCTAGACGTATAATAAATTTATCCACGTGACTCGCTGAATGGCGTATACCAGCTAAAAGAAGAGAGGAACTCTACCAGTACATGTACTTCAAAAGCTCGAAGTACAAGTATGTGAATATCAGTTACACAACCATTCCACTTGCACAGCGACATGACTTGCAACTGCACCACCACTGCACCAGGGCAAAAACAATTCTGTTGAGATAGTGGTCCTGCAGAGTGCAGACACGTCAGGCAGCTGCTCCACTCCAACAGCTATTTCGTTCCAATCAGGTAGTAGTTGAAATGGACGATAAAGGTGCATGAATGATGTTTTAGGACAAAACTGGCGCATTTTCTACCCAGAAGCGTGACATGCATTAGGCAACTGAGGTGCAAGGTGATAACAGACAGTAACAGACGTGAGGAAGTCAGCGTTCATTGCTGGTAACCTGGTAACGGGTATAATAATTATTCTGGTCCGCATGCAGCGCTAGACATGGTGCGAGAACCGAGACGTGAGCTTTACAATTAAATTTTTAGTTTTTTTACTAGTAGTGTTGTGGAAGTGGAGTACTACAATGCTGCTCAATGAAATCCAGTCACGTCACTCAAGTAAGTTTGCGCCTTGCAGTTGCACCATTTCACAGCCCAGTGACAGTGATTTCATTGAGCAACAGTGCCAACACTGTGGATCTACAATCGATGTAGTAGAAGAGACATACATGGCCATGACTGTGTACATGACTGTACCGGTATAGTATAATGAGATGTTGTCTGATGATTGGTTTTTACCATGAAACTCTGAGTAACAACGAAAACAGCCCTATTTTAGGGGCCGTCCGTGAATATCGAACTTTTTTCACCAAACGAATTGTTTTGGTTTGGACCCAACCCCTCCCTCCCTCCCCTCAGAACGTACAAAATGTTGACATAATACATGCAAAAGTCGCAAGTGTATTGCTGCTCCTATGGCCGTGTACATGTATCAATGTTTTCTGAAACGAAATTGGTCAACCCCCTCCCACCCCATAACGAAATTATTTCGTTTTGTGAAAAAACTTCGATATTTATGGACGACCCCTTACTTCCTTTAGTGTACCTCTTACGTGTATTTGGATGGTACTGTCGTTGACATGGACATCCAATGATCCAGTCGAGTGACCGGGCCGGCGCCCTTAGAGGCCTTAGTGCGTAGACCATGGGCATGGTCGACCTACGGAACGTTTCCTGCAGTGCACAATCAGTCATGCTCATCCGATGCGACCAGCGCGTAGCAAGAGTTTTGCAGTGCGATTTTCATACACCGTTACGTTCGGCCGAGCTCCGAAAATGGCGTGACTGAAATTCGGTGCTAGCTGTCTTTTGCAGTTCGAAAATTCTGGTTTCGTGGCTTTTGCTCGCTGCCAGAAAGAAAGTTCGGAAAGCCTTTTAGCCTATTCTCATGGTGTTGACGAGGAAAAGAACGCATTCTTTCTCTTACTGCAGTATCCTACTTCAAAGCAGTAGCCAGGAGAACCACACACAAATGGGTTCTCTCCAGCCCGCAGTCGTCGAAGACGGATGAGGTCCATTGCCAAATCGATCTCATGTAATAAGGCAACACTGCCTGTTTGTTATTCGACATTAAATGAACCAATCCACATTCCACAAATCGAAATTTGTTCTCGGTTTAGAGGATTCCTTTGTCGGACCTGAGCTTGGCTAGTTGAAAGCATCCACTGCCCCAAACGAAGGCGCAGTAAGATTGGTACATGTACAAATGTACATGTAGGTGTCCCAGGGCTCGAGGATGACGAGCCATGCACAGGAGAAGGAGACGAACAAGAAAAACCTGATCATGAAGCCATGCTGTTTGCCATTGCTGACAAAACAAAACAACAAGAAATACCTGCCACAAAGAAAAATGTACTTCAAAGTACAACTTTCACACGGGGAGTCGTCAAATAACGACTCCCTGCTGGCACTTGATTGTGCGGGCACACAGAAAACAACTAAGTCTAACGTGTTACTTTCGGGCAGACTGCCTTTTTCGGAAAGTAGTTCTGGACAAACTTACTTTCGGATGGATTTTCTGTCCTCGGACCTGGGATTCGAAAATTTCACCGTGAACATTAGAATGTGTTTACCGTATGCGTTCTCACGGCTGCATCGCCAGCCCCCTGGCACCGCTAGACGTGCGACCGGATTTCCTTGTCCACGACAGTCTACATGTATGTACTACTACACATGTCAATTCTTTAAAAGAATGGTGAGGTGATTCTGATCTACTCACCGCTCACCACTAGCTCTGGAGCTGCATGTACATGTACACGTACCTTCGCATTGATCCCCAAAGGAAGTACAGTACTTTCTTCCACGAAACCAAGAGTCATGTGATTCAAGGAAACGATCCACGTTGATGTGCATCACTTTGGCAGTACAAACGTGTCACATCTTTTCAAACTGGTCCGAAAAGCCAGCAATCCTTTCGACGTTTTTTTTATCAGCCTTCCGCTGTCAAGCCGTGGATGTTTTCGAAGGGGCGTCAAGCCAACGCAGGCAGTTCGATCTGCGTGCCAGCCACATGACAATGTGGACAGCCAGAGCTACGGTGGATTTAATATTCTCTCTGGTGTGGTATACAAGTGACAACTACACTTAGCTCAAGAAAGACAAGATGAACGATGCTGGGTTACTTCAATGTATTGACTATTGTGTCAATGAATCAGTCAGGAACAAAAAAAAGGTATGATTTTGTGGCATGATATCACTCAGCAGCTTCTGCTGTCATGCCGTTCATGCATCTCTTGATGAGGCCGTTGAGCCCGGCCGTGCAGTTGGCTGTTGGTGACAGCTCAGTTTATCTACTGACAGGCGCACACCGTACAGGTCCCGATAGTCTTGAAGGAAAACAGTCATAAGACTCATAATAATCATTCAACGAGTTTGTTACGTACATACCATGAGACACGAATAATGTTCAGCAACGTTCCTCAGTGATTCAGCGACACATTGGTTGGGAGCCGACGAGCTTCGGATAACACGAACCGTTTCTCCTAGCCCGGGAGCCGGTTTGTTATATCAGAGATCTACTGTGCTCCTGGACGATCATCCCGTTCAGAAAAGAATCATTACTGACCATTCTTCTTCTCGGCGTTTTGATAGCTTCGTTTTTGAGTAGGCCTGGCGCCGTTGATGTTGACTCCGCTCTCCGCGTTGAGGTCCTATTCGTGATTTTAGTTTCCTGATTGGTGCAGATCCTATTGCAACTACCGGTACATGAAATTGTATACGAACCTGTGTATCAATGAATGTGACGAGCTTGGAAGGCTACCTCGATGGTTGTTCTCTCCCGGACGCTGTTGAGGTGGCTCAGTACAATGGTGAAGTGGAGCGGAATGGGGAAGAGTTTTTGTTGTCCGGACGGACACTGATAGTCCTGGGTCGAAGAAAGGGCGAGGTTCTGCAGATTCGGGACGAGGAATCTGCCATAGAGATTGACACGAACATTCTGGCCTCTCTCTCCGTCTCTCAATCTAGAACGTTTTGCGTTCTTTCATCGTTGCCAAGTCTTGACGGCGCTGTCTTCGGAACTGTGGAGGACATCATGGTGCTGTCGGATAGTGCGCGGCCGCCCTATGTCGTCGCTACTAGCGGCTGGATGTCGGACAGTGGGGACATTGATATCAGCGCTGGAGAAGTGTTTCGAGTGAGCACTCGCATCACCAGAGCCTCGAACGGGGATCTATGCGTTGTATGGGAGCGCTGCCGTAAATCGACTAGAGACACGCCGATGCAGAGGAGTGTTCTGGATGAGGCTGAATCCCGGCCCATAAAGCTGGGGTTCTCCACGGCCTGTGCCTTCATGGCGAGTGCTGAAGAGACGGTGTACTCCCTGAGTGCCTTGGATGATCTTGTTCGCGAGAAGAAGCTGACATGCCCGGTCAGACTGCAGGAGGTACAGACAACTGGAGGACCCATTGTGCGAAGAAGGAAATACTGCCTCACCGGTACGAAGACCTTGGAGTGGATGCTTGCCGTCTGTAATAATCCCAGTACTGGTGGGAATCATGAACTCGTGAAAATCCAACTCTCGACCAGCCTAAGCCGTGAAATACAAGTTTCCCGACCAAATACATCCGATCCGAAGCACATCCAGCAAGCTCTCAGCGCCTTTATCATGCAGTCGACCGATCGCATGTCAGTGGACGAGATCAAAGCCCGTCCGCGAGCACCGGCAACTTATTCTCTTCCGACCTATTCAACGGCATCGATACGAAGTCAGTCGTCGACTCAGTCTGATAATTACGAGACACTGGATGGCGATGAAAAGAGAAGCAGCGCAGCGCGGGCTGATGATTACGAGGCGTTAGATGGCACTGAAGAAAGACCCGGTGTAGCCCTGGCTGATCGAGGTAAGATCGCCCCCGCACTTCTACAACAGCATAACGCTATGCATCGCAGCACTCCACCCATTCACCAAGTGAGCGAGAGCAAGTCCAACCATTACGTACATCTACTGCCTCCTGCTGATAGGAAATTTGGCACCATTCCATCACAGCCCAACGTCAGCGAATCGTTCAGAGAGCAAGGTGCATTGGCTTCCTCCACGACGTCTCCCTTGCAAGGCTCACCGAAGCTGCCTGTGCGTTCTGCGTGCCCCATGCAAGACTCACGCAGACTGCCAAAGGGTTCTACCTGTACCTTGCAAGACTCACCCAAGCTACCTCCGCGCTCCCTGCAGGAATCACCAAGGCTGCCACGACGCTCCGCGTGCCCATCGCAGGAATCACCAAAGCTGCCTCGGAGCTCTATGTGCCCCTTGCAAGACTCACCGAAGCTGCCTGCGCGTTCCTTGCAAGACTCACCCAAGCTACTTCCGCGCTCCCTGCAGGAATCACCAAGGCTGCCGCGACGCTCCGCGTGCCCGTTGCAGGAATCACCAAAGGTGCCTCGACGCTCGCCCAAGCTGTTTTCACTCGCTAGAAAATTGATCTGACCCTCGCAGAGTTGTTGTTTGGAATTGTTATTCAAATAATTATATGCCTCATTAATTAAGGCAGCGGATTTCATCCCGCACACAGGCTGATTCATCTTAAGAGCTCTCTCCGTACTTATCATAATATCCTGATATCCACAGCATTTTTGTGCGTTGTCTAATGCGCCTAGGCCTGTCTGCCCAGGCACAGAGAAGAGCTGCACAAGAGGCCAGTGGAATGCCAAACAGTATGCAATTGGCGTAGCCACGCACGCACATGAGAACACAAGCATGTGCAAACTATGTGGAGAAAGCTATGGTATATCTCATAATATCAGTCCGCTCAGAATTCGTGACTGAGAGCATCACCCATCTGGTCAATACGAAGCTCATTGATCAAAAGAATTCCCATAAAAAGCTCAAAGAACAGTTTGCATGGCCCTGCATGCCTGGTGTTGCTCATCAAATGCATTATTTCTATATTTTATGGCAATTGCGAATATTTCTTTATTGGATTGGAAGCTTCTTTGAAGCCTTTCTTTAACCATGAGAGGATCATTGTGGATAAAGATCTTGATGTTTATACGGAGACTAATAAAATCCAAATCCGTTGGTCCTCAAGCTGCACGGAGTACTTCCAATGTCATAGACATACATGTACCTTAGAACATACAATATAGCAGACTCAGCGCAGGACTGCTGAATCTGCTCTGGCCGGTAAGGTCTTCGCGGAAACCTTTCTCCCAAAAGCGTTGACCTACCCAATAAGTGGAAAACTGCACTATTTTCTTCAATAATATTCAATTCAGGTGAAAATTTAACTCGGATGGTGAGCCAATAATTATAGTTATGAGTTGGTGGGCAGTTTGTCATAACTCGTAACATTTTGTCCTTTTCCTTTCTTCATCATAACTGTAATTCAGGTGAAGTATCTCATTTGGCCGCACCAACAGAAATCCCCGTGCTACGGCCCTGCCACGGGTGACGGTCAAGTTTGTGAAAACTCGCCGTTTCGTGCCGCAAGGCAATCACCAGGTAACTGAGTGAGTTGTCTTTTCGTTGACCTGCACAATGAAACTCGGAGTGCCAACAACAAGAATGTCCTCGTCCTCGTCTACTATGAAACTAAATAAGATACAATCATAGTACAGTGGTCCCTCTATAATCCGGCACCATTTGTGCCACGAAAATCTGCTGGATTAGGGAGGGTGCTGGATTAACAAATCTGATTTACTGCTGCAATGTATATGAAGAGGACATTTGGCTACTGAAAATTGTGCTGGTTTATCGAGGGTGCTGGATTATAAAGTGCCGGATTAGACAGGGACGACTGTACTATGTTTCGAGGCAGCACCCACATCAAGTGGTCCAGGTGGCGCTAGTTACCATCTTGCCAATAAATGCTTCACCTGGATATCCAGGCAATGAACCCCAAGCGCAGTGCAGCATTATTCATAATTATGCACCTGCTCTGCGCTTCACAAAGCATATCCTCGGGCATTTCCAGGAAATTTGATAGATTTTAACGCACATGCATGCACACAAACTGCTGTGTTCTCCACAGCGAGAAGGCAGCAATGCCTGTACCTATGGTGAATTAAACTAAAGGTAACATAACAATAACAAAACACGCATTATGCATATCTGCCTCAACACAAATACACATACACACACACGCACACATGTACTTGTTGCTCACTGCCAAAACTGGTCACGTGAGTCCCCCCGGGAGAGGGGAGAGAGACTCAAAAGGAATCTTGGAAAGATGACTCAATTGGTTATTGAACCGCCCACATACACCTACACACACACACGCACACACACACACACAGACACACACACATGTAAACGTGCACGTCAACACAAGCAAATAAGGTCATACGTACCCCCAAGGAAAGAGAGTTCGCCATAGTTTTACCCACTGACAGTGACAGTTGACCTACTCCCGTCTGCCATCTGGAACGCAGAAGACTTGAACGTGGACGCGCTCCTGCATTCTTCTCCACAGATCCAGACGGCAATCGTGAATTGCTAAAGTGTCAGTCATTCGGCAGGAAGCACGAGCACCAACTATATTAGGAGCAGCCACCTACATCTATGATCGTTATTGCTGATGAGAAATTCCTTGTTTGGTCTTGGACGCAACATTCTATGCCACTAGCTGGAGAAAATTCACGTAGAGTTAAACGTGTGCAGGCGAACACTCTGAACAAAAAACCACCTGCCCAAACAGACCACTGCAACTGGGACCAGGGGATGTTATTTCCAGTCAAATGGAACTGGATAAGAAGACAATCAGGGCCAGGGGAACACTGGATGCATTAGATAACGGCCGTTGTGCAGTACAGATCGACGAACAGAACAGTCACATCCATAGCTCGAAGGCCGTCATGTCTTGATATTTTCTCGTTGGCGGCCAGTTTGCAAGCCGCTGAAAGGTCGTCCTGTTGTATTATTGGATACAGAATATGCGTTGACTTAGTAGTATTACGATTTGGAATGATTTTTATAACAGTCCACATTGAACAATCATGAAGTGAGTGTGTTGGAAAGGGTAAAGTTGGAAGAAAATAATGACTCTTATCACCTGGAATCAAAGCATAGGCTCTAGCTCTAGGTCAGCGATGCTCTAGCAACCTAGTGAAGCTGTGACTCCTCAACCTTTTCTTCAGACTTCATGTGAAAAGTCAGCAGTGCGCGACTGCTTACATTTTGCACGTTCCTGGCATATGAACTCGCGTGTCAACATGTCCGATTTCGCCAACAACAGTCCACTTTTTTAAATGTATCCTTCCAAAGTCTTGAACACACCTGTGTTTGTGTTACCAGTAGGATGAAGACACAGCCAGGCACGCGAGCCATGGTCATCACTTATTCGGTAGCGCTGCACAGGAAGGGAGCTAAATCCACTCTCACTAAAGTCTTTTCTGCGCTACACTGGGTAGGCCTGCTGTTCGGTGGACCTTGCCAACCAATATATTGGTCAACAGTTCGATCAGTTTAAATCTTGTCACTTCTTGAAAGTGAGACGATCGCACGGTAAATTAGATAGTTCGGGCAGAGTTGATTTCGAGGTGGGAAGTGCCCGAAGCGCAACATCATTGACACAGCACGGATGAATATCATCAGTTTGGATGGTTGCCTGGACGGTAATGGTCTCCCGGACCTAGTCGAGGTGGCTGAATATGAAGGTGATCAATTGGAGCGAAATGGAAAAGTGGTTCGCTTACCAGGTTCTAAGTTAATTGTCTTGGGTCGAAAAGCAGAGGAAGCTCTGCAGATTCAGCATGAGAAATCAGGTAGTGACATAGCTGTGGACAGCTTGGAAAAATCTCGAACATTCTGTATTCTCTCGCCAGAGGCTCGTTTCGATGCTGTGGCATATGAAGCTGTGGAGGATATCATGATGATGGCGGAAAGTATGCGTCCCCGCTATGTCATGGCTACACGGAGCTGGATGTCTGAAAGTGGTGACTGCGACGCAAGAGCCGGTGATGTGTTTCGAGTTGGAACACGCATGGCCAAGAACTCAGCAGGGGAACTGTGCATTGCGTGGGAACGATGCCATTCTGCGACAAACGCTACACCCGTACAGTGGAGGAATTATGATGATGCTGAATCACGGCCGGCCAAACTCGGATTCTCTGCCCCCTGCAGGTTCATGGCAAGTGCCGAGGACACATTGTACACACTCTCCGCCCTGGAACAACTTGTTCGCGACAAGAAGCTGCAATTGCCCGTACGGCTACAGGAAGTGCACAAAAGTGAGGGCCCAGCCGTACGTAGAAGGAAGTACTGTCTCACGGGTACAAAGATTGTGCAATGGATGCTCGCTCTATGGCATGATCCTGGCCCTACTGCTGGTGTTCATGACCTTGTGAAGATCGAAATGTCGACAAGTCTCAGCCGAGCGATCAAAGTGTTCCGGCCAGCACCATGTAATGCGGGTGAACTTCAAAAAGCCTTGCATACCTTCATCATGCATATGCACAACACCGATCTAGCTTCCTTTGGCGAGATCAAAATTCGTCCTGGTATCCAGGCAACAGTTTTCCTACCTCCGCTCTCCGCCGGGTCAGCGCCTGGAAGCCGTCAATCGTGTGTCATCTATGAGGTCGATGAGGAGGCACTGGTACCGGACGCCAGTAGCACTACAGTGCAGACCAATCGGGACAGGCCAGCAGAACCCCTCCCTGCCACTCACGTTGAAAGTCACGCATGTATGGGCGGCATGTCTTCAACTGATTCGCATCTCAGCACAGACGAGGCTGCTCCGTATCTGGACCTTGGGACAGCTGCAGTTGGAAAGTTCCGCAGAAGAACCACTGCCCTGCCCTCACCTCCCTCACATCGCAATGCAGTTGGGATTGTCAGTAGACCATCTAATCAAATGCCTGCGTCCCCGACTTTTCCCTCGCAAGAAGCACCCCAGCTACCACCGAGGTCGCCTACATGTTCAAGAGGCCGGATGAAATCTCCATAGATGCCTCAAGTTTTGGATCAGGACAAGCTCCAAAAATAGCCGGTCTCCGGCAATTGGGTTCATCACGCGAATATGCCTCTTGATTATCTATGACCATAATTATATTCTCCCGTTATTTTTCACACTACTTTCACTACTTTTTTTCCACTTCAATGGATATGCTGGGCGATGAATCTTATAGTAGTACTTAGTATTATAATCTGTTGAATCCACCACAGCATTGAGAATTATGAAATTGAATACTTTGAATTAGTACCAATTTCTCAGATTATACCGTGAAATTCAGGATCAAATGGAGTCGTGTGGTTTATCCAAAAGCTGGTCGTGTGTATGATGGCTACGCCACTCACTCACTGCAATCCTACTTCCATGACGTTCGGTATGTCACAGCTGTACGGAGTGGGATAGATGACTCAACACAACAATAAATGTGCCTATTATTGTTATTAGAGCCGTCAGATGAGAAAACAGACCTTATCACAAAAAAGTCATATTTTTGTTTGTGGTACTATCTGATTGCCAGGAGCACTTGGAATCGTATGCAGAAAACTAAAGTTGATCTGGACCAGGGTATTAATTTATTATTATGTGTCTACGGGACCAGTGACTCGCTCTAGGGCGAGGTTGGCAGAGTCTTTATCGTCTCCATCGTTGTCGTCATCGTCGTCGTCAGCATCCTCCTCATCTCCCTCCTCCTCTTCATCAACATCAACAGCCATTGGAACGTCAAAGGGAGCATCATCGCAGCAGGCAGTGCCAGTAACGGACGTGCCTTTGGTACTGACATCTACATCGGCCTCGTCTGGATTGGCAGTAGCGGCAAGGAATGTCAGGTCGGTTTCATTGTCACGTAATTCCAAAGTATGTACTGGTTCTAGTAGCGGTGTTAGGGTGTATGAATCTTCTGTTGCTAACCATCTTGTTCAGAATAGTGATTGTCGTTCTAGTTATACTGATGATTGCTTTTCTGTTTGGCCTCGTTCACGTAGTCAAAGGTATTTGCGTGTATTGGAGTCTATCTACATTTTTACCACCAAGCCGATTTTGTGTAGGCAGAATAAGAATTTGTTTACGTTGAAATTGTTTGTGAATTTAGATCAGTAGTTCTCGTTTGTGGCTGCATGGTTACGTTCTAGTGGTGAATTTATCGCATCTGTTGTCATCTGATATCGTTGATTGATGTAATGTTTCTTTCGGCTCTCATTTTCTCGTGCTAGTTAGAGTCTAAAATTTTACTTGCATTGTGCGTATATATATTGAGTTAAGAGCTATTGTTGATTTGCCAGTAATCCTTTGATGAGATGGCGACGAAAACGTTTAGGAACAAGCTTCTTTATTTACATGAAAACAAGTTTTGCTAATGGTGTTTGTACTGAGTGCGCAGCTTACTCTATTTATTGGGTTGATTACATTTTTATCTCCACGTAAGCTTTTTACGAAGTAGTGGTTGCGACTTCGGCGATGATTTGTAAGAAAGGGTTTGCTCCCCACACCGTAAGCTTTTTAATTATTATTATTATTATTATTATTATTTGAAACTCGGGTATTGAGCCAATAATAAATGTAGAAAGGAAAAAGGACATAATGGAGTCGAGTTAAGAGTAACTCTCTACCACTGTAACTAGATACTGTATAAAGTCAGAAAGTGCAACAACTAAGCACAAAACTGACAGAGTACTGAGACATTCGACGTCCTGATACCTAGCTTCGACACATTTCCGTAGCGCTAACCGACAGCCTTCCGACTCGGAAGGTTCAAGGTTATGGAGAGACCGAAGAGGGGAAGGTAAGCGCAACGAAAATGAGCACAAGCTACAGTCCCAACGGGACAAAGAATTTCGATTGTTACTGGACGATGAAGAGACCAGTAGGATACTTGACAAAGCGGTCTAACTACAATTCAAAGCAGCAGAGCTGGACACCACCCAATTTGTTTTGTAGTCAACTAGTCCATCACAATGTAATGCATGGGGCGTACTGAAGGAGTTTGGCGTTCGGCTTGTACAATTCGTTTTCGCAAAGCTTCCCCCTTCTGTACTTATCTTTGATATTACTGAGCCACCCAAGTTGGGTGGTGTGCTGCTTTGCTGCTTCTAATTATATGGGGATTATCCCCCACAGGCTACCAACCGATGGCTACAGTCCTTTTATGGGTGCGTGACCTGTGGATTTCCTGTCCATTCGAAAGCATCCGCGCAGCATGCTGTCTGATGTCTCCGAATCTCAATTCAACACATCCTTCACTTATCTTTGATATTACTGAGCCACCCAAGTTGGGTGGTGTGCTGCTTTGCTGCTTCTAATTATATGGGGATTATCCCCCACAGGCTACCAACCGATGGCTACAGTCCTTTTATGGGTGCGTGACCTGTGGATTTCCTGTCCATTCGAAAGCATCCGCGCAGCATGCTGTCTGATGTCTCCGAATCTCAATTCAACACATCCTTTAACTCAACACATCCGCTGTCCTCAGCCTTTCAGAAGCCTTTTTGTCACAGGTTCAGGATGCGAACTTCCATGACCTGGGAACATATAAAGTCAATCTCCTATTATTTTGATTTCACAACTGTAGGAACGTAAGATCCTCCTAGCAGCAAGGCATCCGTATTAGACAGTTTTTCTTCGAGTTGATTATACCTATTACATGTGCACAGTGAAACACTCTTTTCCTCTCACCATTATCAGATGGATGATTCACTGGCTTCGCAGTTCAAAGGACTTCAAGTTCAGTCAGGATAAGAGGCCCGGTGTGGCGCGACTAGCTCAACTAGAACCGACTCTTTTTGATCTCACTTACTTCGACAGTAGCGATAGACGCTCACATCAGGGTGAGAAGAGGGTTGCGATTGGCCAGGACATGGTATGAAATTTAGCACCAATGAATATGACGAGTTTGGATGAATACGTTCATGGTGTTTCTTTCCCGGACCATGTCCAGGTGATTGACTGTAAAGGTAATCGACTGGAGCGAAATGGGAACGAGTTTGGTTTACAGGGATGCGAATTGATAGCCCTCGGTTTGAAAAAGGAGGATATGTTGGAGATTCACGATGAGGCAAGCAAGATCGAGCTTGCCACAACCGGCTTTGAGAAAACCCAGCAGTTTAGTATTCTCTCACCCGAACCACGTTTCGACGGTGTTACATTCGGAGGCGTTGAGGATATCTTGACCTTGGCTGAGACTGATCGACCAGCGTACGTAATGGCACAAAATGGATGGATGTCCAACAGAGATGATTGTTCTGTGTATGCGGGTGATGTTTTCCGAGTTGGAACTCGTATAAGCAAGACTTCAACCGGAGAGCTATGCGTTGCATGGGAGCGATGCTATTTCACGACAAGCGATGCACCTATGCAGTGGAGTGTTCTCCGTAAGGCCGAGTCGCGTCCAACCCAGCTAGGGTTTTCTGCTCGCTGTGGTTTCATAGCAAGCGCCGAACACACATCTTACACGGTGCTTGCATTGGAAGAGCTCGTACGCAACAAGAAACTCAGGTTCCCCGTGCGACTGCAGGAAATACACACAAACCATGGTAGCACAGTGAGTGGAAAAAAGTACTGTCTCAAAGGTACCAAGACGGTGGAATGGCTACTTGCTCTGTGCCACGAACCCAACACCTCTCATGGTTACACGCCAGTGAGGATCCAGATGTCAACATCTCTCAGTCGCGGTATCAAAGTTTGCAGACCCAGGCAGTCGGATCCGAGCAAACTCCACCGTTCCCTCCAAACTTACATCCTGCAATCCGCCGACCTGAAGTCCGTTGAGGAGATAAGAGTTTGGGCTGAAACAACAGTGAGACTATCTCTTCCGCCACCTTCGCCAGTGCCTAGTCGTGGTCAATCACCGATACTCTGGGAAGAGTACGAGCAGCTACAGACCACGAGAGCTAATAATCATCCATCGCATATCGATCACGGCAGACGATCTCTACCTGCACGCCCAAACGCTATGGCTTTGCGCCGTAAGTCTTTACCCGGTCCTCAGCAGAGCACAACCGAATCAGATCCCTACCTGGTTCTCGGGCCTCGTACGGATGGCAGGCTGAGAGCTGACCCGACCCGTGGCGTCTCCACCTCACCGCAGCGTAATCTGACCAGAGGCTCCCAACAACTTCCAGTTCCTGCTTCTGCAGCTACGGAGTATCTCTCTCAGAACCCACCGAAACTACCTCCACGCTCACCTACCCTGTCAAAAAGCCGTAAAGCAGGCGCACCCCCATCACCGGGCGATGTGTTCGTGGACGCATGAGCAAATTGCAAGCAGCAAAAATGGTCATCAAAACGTTCAAAAGCCCCTGTTATTTACAGTACATGGATACTCTTTTCACACAGATTATCGATAATAATTATTTCACTTTGCACGTGTAATATCTTTCCTGATATAATTATATTTACACGGTAAAACCTGGTGAGCGACCTCTGGGTTTAGCGACCACCTGATCTTACCGACCGTTCTTCCAATGCACGGACAGTTCTACACAGACACTGTGCGACCTGGTTCTAAAGATCACCTGGCTTTAACGACCTCTTCTGCTTGCACCGTGGGGTGTTCGCTTAAACCAGGTTATACTGTCCATGTGTTTTCATATCGGACTTGTCAGTGAACACACACGACAGCCATATGTCACGTCAAGGAAGGATGTTTCTTGAACAATAGAGAGAGAGAGAGAGAGAGAGAGAGAGAGAGAGAGAGAGAGAGAGAGAGAGAGAGAGAGAGAGAGAGAGAGAGAGAGAGAGAGAGAGAGAGAGAGAGAGAGAGAGAGAGAGAGAGAGAGAGAGAGAGAGAGAGAGAGAGAGAGGGAGAATGAGAGAAAGACAAATGAAAGAGGGAGATGGACGGGGTGAGAGACGTATCTCATGACAGCGGTTAGCTAATGCTGGTTTAAAACTTTGCTGTAGAATTTTTTCTTTGTTTCTCTCAGAAAATATAAGCGCTGGAGATGCTAACAAACACCCTGACAACTCACTGAATGCAACTTTCTCTCGCTTCATGGCCACGAATGTTGTGGAACGTAATGGCCACTCTAAGTCATTATTGTATCGACGTCAAGCTGTACATACACCATGTCCAGATTAGGAATCAATCCTTCACACTTGCCCTGGCACTTCATTTGAAGATGACCATTCTGTTTATCTACCTTTAGTTTAAAGAGTCATCACAGATCAATGCACTTAACTAGTGGGATTGCCTCTGACCCTGCAGAGAGCCTTGACAGAATTAGATTACGACTAGTTGTCTGACTCTTGCATCAATCTAAGAATGGCTCTTCTGTGACCTACTAATCATTGGCTATCTTGACTACCACCACCAACATAACGGCCATAGACGATACGTACATCAGGGGATATACATATATCACATAATTTAAAGGCCCATGCGTGGAGGTTCTGAGATGAGGTTTCCACAATGCCACGTCTAAGACGCCAATGGGGACGGTGATGGTAGATCCCCCCGTTTTTGAATAAATGATTGGTTTTCTCATTGTAGTATACTGAACAAGAACGCATATCTAGCTCGTGTTGGAGATCACATGATGCAGACGGTACAGTTCTCCAAGATCCAGTGTGGCCAAAACATACGGTGGTGTAGCGGCTACCCTGCAGTCACTCATGCTGGCATGCAGAACACTCGCCACAGATTTTTAGATTCCCAGTGTAAATCAATGAACTTGTCTAGTTCATGAGGAACTCAGGAGTGAAAACATAATTCTTGAATATGGTGTACAATTCAATGTTTTACACAGCATCGGACTCTGCCCCCCCCCCCCCCCCAACCGAAGAAATGAGCCAACGCCCTGAGAATGACGACACGGAGGAGGTTTGAGAAAAAAATGCTGGTATGAACATGTACATGTAAGATGAGAAGAAAAAAAACATTGAAACACCAAAAGTAGAAAAAAATGTGAGATTCCAAATGCCTATCGTTCTGTTGACACCGCCAATATGGAAGATTGTTCTTCCGAATCACATCCAGGTGGTAATAAAGATCGGGAGGGCCGCGCAAGCACATAATGCATGATCGTAGCAATGAATGTATTCAATTAATCTTTTCGTGAAAAGAAAGGATCCACTACGGATACCAGGACAAATATCGAATAGGCGATTGCCTGAAGCTTGAAGTAATCCAATACAGAATGTGTGTTGCAATATGCATCCAAATGGAGGAGAGCCACATGGCAACATGTTGTCATTCAATGTTAGTACAGAAGACCAGATACTCCTCCATTCCTCTCTTCATAGTTATTAGTGTCTTAGTACCAATAATGCGTATCTAGGCTTTTCTTGCTTTGAGTCTAATTGTGACGCATGAACAAGACCTTTTTGCGCTTGAACGTATATGGTGCTGCTGCGTGGATTTAGGATTGTGAGCGCCAATATAGCAAAAGTGGATAATACTAACTAAAAAGAGAAACATTACAGGCCTATTTACAACGCATACCGTTTTCGTGTTGTTGAAGATCTGTCAAGTGCATGGTCACACAACATAATTTAGAGACGACCCTCTTGTTGATCACGGATGTTATCAACTAAGAGTGGGTCTCTGATGTCGCCTATCAAGTTAGCCAAAGCTGATTCGTCCAGGTGTGATTCGTTTCTCTCCCGTCCACGTCCCCTCTGCCAATGCTGCCAGATGCGGCGAGCGGAGAGGATCCTGAATCTTCCGTAGCCTCCCTCCTTGGCTAGACATTGTCTGTGGAGGAGTGCTGTCAGCACCAACGCAGTCGGCGTAAGGAAGAGTGCCCCACTGACCCATAGCACATAGTTTTCGGTCATCTGCGACGCGTACATGACAATTTGGAGTACTGCGATACCGATGGAAATGCAGAGCATGAACGACTCCCATATATTGTAGCCGACACCCGCAAAATCACCCTTCCGAAGAGGACTGAACAATGAAGCAGAAAGATCACACAAACTGAAATAATAAAGTCATGCAGCACAGAAGATGATAGAATTCACTTCGTCTGTTCCATCGTCTAGCACGTCTACATAATTGCACGCAGACACTTGTTTGGTTGCGACAAGGAATGACAATCGCCAGTCGCGAGTTTGGTTGGTTGGTTGGTTTTTATTTCACTTCGCACATTCAAACGGGATGACGACCCAATAAAATGACGGCGAAGGCTTAGCCTAGAAGTGGCTATGGAAGAACATAGTAAAAGCTATGGAAGCACATAGTAAGAGAATAGGATACTAATAACTGCGGGTAAACGGGGGGAGAGAGAGAATACGATGTATCTGTGATACTACGTGCGGGTTACTGAACTGCACGAGGAGGGAGAGCAGAGCGATCAGCAGCAACTCGAACTACTCCCTACAGGCGTATGGTACACATGCATGCTTAAACTCAGGTAGCCGGGTAATTGTGCGGACCTCACCAGGGAGAGCGTTCCACAGCAGAGCACCAGCAACAGAAAATCTCCGCTGACCGCGGCGGCTACGGTTTGCCTGGCTTAGTAGGCCATTTGACTGCTGATGGCGGGTAGGGGTGCCTTGTGCCGGGGTCAGAAGCTGGGCGAGCACAGGGCTGGTGCGGGCGTGGATGCACCGCCAGATGGTGATCAATATTTTCTGCCTGTAGAGCTCGCTGACACGGTACAGGGAGTGAGCAGTGAGCAGCGGCTGCATGGCTGTCCGGGGCGGGTTGCCATCGATACAGCGGGTGGCTCTGTTTTGCGTGGTTTGCAGTCGTTTCAGTTGACCCTCTCGCATTGCGGCTGAAAAACAGCAGGAGCCATAAAGCAAGTCGGGCATTATGACCGCCTTCACATACACCTGACGAGAGCGTCTTGATAGGCTTCGGCGTGCCCGCCACAAGGCGCCAATTTTCTTGGCAACCTTGGTGACCACATAGTTTACATGGGTGTCCCAATCTAGGCGATTGTCAAGGTGAACGCCGAGGTAGCGCGCAGAAGACGCTGAGGGGAGGAGACAGTCGCCGCTTTTGACTGTTACTTCCTGTACATGCTGCTGGGGAGAGATAGTCAGAACCTGGCTCTTGGTGGCGTTCAAGATGAGGCCTCGGGACTTCAGCCAACCGGCCAGAGCAGTTGCCGCTGTGGTGAGGGTTCTGGACGCTTCCGCCGATGAGGCCTGGGAGTCGTACAGGGCTATGTCATCTGCAAATTGTACACTTGGCACAGGCGAGGAAACCAAAGGGACATCGCGTGTGTATATACTGAAGAGGACAGGGCCGAGAACAGAGCCTTGGGGCACTCCGCAGGTGCAAGCCAGAGCAGGGCTGGTTGAAGGCGAGATGAGGATCTGCTGCTTGCGGCCGGACAAGTAGTCGACGAACCAACTAAGGGCTTTTCCAGAAATTCCAACCGCAAGGAGGTCTTGAATTAACTTGTCGTGGTGCACTTTATCAAAAGCCTTCGACATGTCTAGTAGGCACAGCCCTGTGGTCTTGCCACTGTCTCTCGCCTTCTGCAGATTATCAGTCAGCACACAGAGGGCGTCTTCCGTGGAACATTTCTTGCGGAAGGCAAATTGTGTTTCGGGTAATGCCTTGGTCAAGTCCAAATGACGAACTAGCTGGTGTTGCACTACCCTCTCCAGCAACTTGGACACTATTGGGAGAAGGGATACAGGTCTATAGTTGGTGGGGACTGATGGGTCACCGGCCTTGTACAGTGGGACGACAGACGCCAATTTAAATGCGGATGGAATGGTTCCAGTCCTCAGCGAGGTGCAGAACAGCACAGCAAGAGAATATGAAAGCAAGTCAGCACACTGCTGTAGCAGAGAGCCCGGTATGCCGTCACTACCTGTGGCTTTCCGCGCATCCAACTTCTCAAGGAGACGTCGGACGTCAGCAGGAGTCACAGGATCAAGTTCGGTCAAGGAGACGGGTCCAGCGGGACCGTGCGGGGTACAGAGTTGTTCAGGACGGTTGGGATCGGTGACAATGGAGTGGAACGTGTCGGCCACCTCGCTGATGCTACAACTAGGATCTTGGCGGCGACGTGAACGCCCAGTGACTGCATTTAGAATGGCCCAAGACTTCCTAGGGTTGGCCACATTTTCTTCGCACTGACGGGAGAAGTACTCGTTTCGCTTGCGCCGATACGCGTTCCGAGCAGTGCTACGTGCTTGTTTAAACTCTGCATACAGTGTGCCGTTTGTCCGATCCTTCCGCCAACGGCTGTGCAGCCGCCGTTTACGCTGTTCGAGCTGGTGCAGCTCTCTGTCAGACCAGGGAGGTATCGCCCTCCGGGAAGGCTTAGAGTTGTGCAGCGGGGCATGCTTGTCCAAAACGTACAGGAACTTAGTGTGCCACTCGCGAGTGAACCCAAACACAGCCATTACATGATCACGTAATGGCCATTAAGCAGGATCGTCCCCTCCACACTCGCGGAGGGTACAGTATCAGGTTGAGAAAACCCCACTAACTAATCATGGCATTATCAAGTTTCAAGAGTGGATTTACAAGAATTATGACACTTATGACCAGGCCAATATGTCAACTTCTACAATTTTCACCTCACTACACTATTTGGCCTAGACACAATATTGGCCACTCACCAAACTTGGCTATTGCCCTCCTCTTCCTCAATTTCACATGGCGTTTTCTTCTGGCCCTAATATTTTCCTGTCGGTGCAACCAGCTAGCAATGAGACAGAGACCCATGGTCGAGTAATCTGGTCGGATCTCATGACCGCTACCGTTCTTCACTATAATAATTCGTATGGTTGAAGGCTGTGCAAAATATTCATTAGTTTGTGAGGAAGTTGGAAATGGGGAACGGTCTGAAGAAAACCTTGACTCGAACCAGGGACCCTCGCTTATGACCAGCGATCCCCTACCACTAAGCCATGGTGTACTTGACACCCAAGCAACGACAGTTCAACATTAGTCTTGTAACACGGATCAAAAAAGAAAGAAATATACGTACCGAACTGTGCTATGCACCACTAGAAGCAGCAGAAGGAATCCAGATGTCACCAACAGTCTGGTCACCGCGCTCGAAAACGGTAGTGATCCAAGCAGGCCAATGGCAATACGCCTCAACAGGTTCACAGCTGACCACCAGCGGCACTCATCAGTGTACATGCAGCACGCCTCGTCCACGAAACCCTTCAACATGATATGACCATGTGTTCGTCGAATGAGTAATAGCAACGGCGGTGGCAGGATAACTATGGCCAGGATGGCGACTGCTGCCAGGACATAGCCTAGATGCGGTGACACATAGCAGTCTACGGAACCATCCATGACCAGCACCTGCCTGTCGTTGATTTTCACACACCAGAACACACTGAGAGCTGTGAAGGTGAGCATAAAGTAGCTGTAGACCAGAACAAACCACATGACCCGCACTAGTTTCATGTGGCTCTGTAGTCTTGCCAATCGAGTTCCAAGGTAGTTGTACGATCGTGCAATGCGTATAGCCAGGAAGATGAGAAGAAGTGTGATTGGTTGGATGAGGAGTAGAGTGCTGACTTGAAGTCGATTTGGATCCTCTTTGAGACACACGTGTCCTAGTCCGAAAGTCAACACGGTGTAGATGCTGCTGTAGACGAATCTAACTTCGTTCGGGAAGATATACCAAGACGTCTGAACAAAAACCAAAAGATGCAGAAACTATGATAGGCTCTTGTTTCAACAAACATAATATCACGGATCCATTCCGAATACAGTAGATCACTGATACGTGGCTTGATAAAACGGTCTGTGATCACCACCCAATCCACTAGCATCATCATACACATTGCTGCAGATTGGTAGGTTCAGTACGCCTCTACTGAAAACCTATTCCACTTCAAGACACACGTACATGTACATATCTATTCAGTATTTGGCTGGATGTTCACTCTTTTAAAGCACTGAAAAGTTTCGAGGCTGCGGATATCATCCACCAACCTGCTGCCTGCAGATGTCATGCTCTTCGTTTCTCTGATAAAAACTGCATCAACGGCAGTTGTACATACTGGTAAGCATGTAAGTATTAGTTTCATTCTGTGCAAACATATTTCAAAATCTGATAGTCGCCAAGACCACCTGCACAAAGAACAGCCAGCTATCCAGAACTGGTGAAAGGCCAACATTGAAGTAGAAGAGCAGGATTGATGTAAGGACTGTCATCACCACGACGGCTATGACGTAACCCCAAAGTGGGATAGATGACGTCATAGAGCAATCGACACATTGCTGCCAAACAAAATATACATATAAGAGGCAAGTAGAAGTCCAAGATTCGGCAAGAGGGAGGTTTGAGTAAACGACTAAACGTAATGCAGTATTTGTCATTAAGGGTTAACAAACATTGCATACCTTACTGGCACGATTAGAGCCCTTTCTTGAATAGTGCCACAGTCTCTAACAGCCAGTGAAAAATAAAGTCCTTTCTTGAGTATTGGCTCCCCCTCCCTCCCCCCCCCCCCCCACCCCACCCCTAGGCTTGTAACAAGCGCATGAGCAAGTTTGGTGTTCTTTTGCTAATGTTCTTATCCATGTCTTTGCACTGGTGGCTTCAAGATCCAAATCGCAGTTCTTGTTGCCCTTTCTGTTTCTCGTGATAGTTTACAGTGGTACACTTTAGGCTCTGTTTTCCTTCGCCTTCTTTGTTTTATGCTGGATGACGTAAATGTACAAGCACTGAAAAAATAGTGCCCTCACTTGAATACTGATCTTTCTTGAACAGTGCCCTCTCTTCAATAGTGCCCCGTCTGTGCTGGACATTAAAAAATAACGCCCCAGGGGCCCTAATTGCGCGAGTACGGTTACTGGCAAAGCAAGCTTTGTTTGCAACACACCGGACGGAGAGCTGAACCTGAACGCATCAGTGTCACCTGAACAGTTTTAGGCCATGCTACTATTCTTACCGCTAATGCTAGCTTCAGTTTTGTACCGGCTCTGCATTCTCCACACAAGATACCCGCGGCATTACCAACACAAGCTGGCGTTCCCGATCCATTGTAGAGCCACGCACTACTCTTGCAGAGGCCATTCGTGCACTGTGCAATACCGAACGGATAATTGACGAATGATCCATAAGCCTGCGTCTCTTTGAACGTGATGTTTGAAGTGTTACTCTCCGTTTCAAATACCACATCTTCACCCGTAGATCTCCAATCAAGAGGTTCCTTTTCTGAGTCGAGACGGCTATTGGTTGCGACGTTACCGGCCCAATAGCCCGGTTTCATGTGCACAAAACGACCCTTGCTGCAATGCCTTATCGCCGTAGAGTTCATACAGTAGCACACTTTAGTCAGTGGAGTCAGTGGCTGGTATTGTATGGTCACCTGATGTACAATAACAATAATTCAAGAAAACACAATACGATATGTGATATTTATAAATGCAAAAGACTCTCCTCCTTCGCTCTCAGCAGGCACGTTGCTACCCTCGGTAGCCATTGCACACCAAGACATCGAAACAACAAAGTGGTTATGAGTTTTGATCTCACGCTAAGTACCTGTACGACTCCATCAGGATAGGATCTGATGACAATGTCCTCAGAGCCACAGGGGCCAACCCTTTTTATGCGGCAGGAATATAATTACAACAAAAAGCGAATGAATGATTTACCCAAAAGTTAGTGAACTACGTCAAGATCAGAAAGGAAATAGCCCGCATTCTCGGCCGCAGCCACGCCACATACACACACACACAAACACACAAACACACATTCACACACACACACACACACACAGAAACACGCACACACACGAAAACATGCACTTGGAGCCAAACATATCGAATTATTGTTTCATTATTACTGTTGGATGCCTTACCGCTACAATAGGGCCATGAAAGCCTCCAAAACAGGGCCGCAACTCAAATGGAACATCCAAGTAGAATCCATCTTTAGACTTCTTTTCTTTGGCAGTATCATCCAACAACCTGAAACGGAAGTGTCCTCGTGCTCCTGGTTCCCCGCCAAGTGCTATGCCGGTGAGAGGCGAGCTGGATATGAAGTACATCTCTCCCAGGTGCTCATACTTACCTCTCTCTCCTCCTCCATAGCGTAGCATGTGAACATCATCCTCACTGATAATCTGCAATGTTTGGCAGTACACATGCATATAAAAGAATTCATGCACACCTCAATCTGCTAGTCCAACATATCAACGGCCCTTCATTACATAATGTAAAACCACACTGCAGTACATAAATAATACATAAGAATTATTATAGTGCATTGCAAACTCTATTTCGAGACAAACGCGAAAGGTTGTATTGGAGATCGACCCAACTTCTACTATGAGAGGCATAACGGGTGCTTTTAGTGAAGTTAGTGCTCGCGTCGTATTTGGAGAAAGGTGAAGAGAGCGTCGAAAGACACACTGTCGTGAAAGTGACGGAAACAAGCAGTTGCTTTTCAAGAGTCGTCACTAACACCCATATTTTCTCCTGTCACAATCACCCGCAGTGCGCTCCTAGAGCCTGGAGGTGAGGTGGCCATATCTTGCTTGTCAGAACTTTCACCTAGATAGAGCATTAGATGCACTTTGCGTGATGGTCTGCCATTGAACGCCTTACAAAAAGGTGCTATATGGAGCCTTCAAATCATCATAAGTGGATGAGACGGTTTAAAATAGGACCGATTTGACAGCAAAATTGTGTAGACCCAGACGGATCATCATTGTGGATTGGTCACTCGAAATAATTATGTTTGTGGGAGGAAGCTGGCATATTGAGGTTTGCTTTGAGGCCAAAGTGGTTCGAACTGATCGACTCCTCTGCCAGATTATTCATTTCAATTTCTGGTGTCACCGAAGTGGCTTCAAACAGGAACAGTTTTGGAGTCCACATCGTATTCACACTGACTTCTCAAATTCGGTAATTGCTATCGCTCCACGACGCCCAGTACAGAGAAGCAATAAGCTTTGTGTTTACTTCCATTAGTTTTCATTAAAGTGCGACAAAAAGTTGATTTTTCGAAAAACGTTCAACTCAAGTCGCAGTGCGTAACAACACGTCAAAATCCCACCATCTGCTTGTTATGGCGCTTCCAGTCATCGCGGAACACTGAGCTTTTGGCTTGAAGTAAAACACATCGTAGTCTCACTGTAACATTATTATGTTTTCTAATCAAAAGACCAAGAGAGAAAGTGAATACTGAGCCCGGTCCTGTTTGCGACGTGTATCCGATTTGAAACCATCTCCTTTACAGGGTTTGCCATTTTTTGTACAGAATACCCCCCCCCCCATTTTCAGAGCTCAGGAAAAGAAAACAACCTAATAATCCTGCCAAACTAAACCTTACCTGAACTTTCATTCGAGAGCTAGTCGTAGACAGTAAGTCATCATAGGTGCGGATATTGACAGCAATATGCTCTCCTGGCGCTGGATATAACGTAATACGTGAGAGGATCCGTCCAGATCCTTTTCCCGGTGAAGAGCTCCAGTGAATGCCGCTAAAATGCGACCATGGTGCCAAGATAAGTGACCCAGAAATGATAACGTTGCTGAGGTCCCTAACATTGTTGCCGCCCATTCGCTCGGCAAGGAGTTGAAGTGCGCTGTCGGATTGTCCTGCACACAATCTAAAGAGGAAAGGGTGTATAAACGTGCATAAATTCCGTGCGGCGTTTCTTTCTACAAAATCCACATATCTCCAGACACTGGGGTGATTATGGAGTGTGGTGGTGGGGCCCATTAAGCTCCACCGACCAGAGGTCTCAGCTTCATAGCTCCATGTGTGAAAGGATTTCTGTAGTAAGCTGGAAAATCTTTGTTAGAACGACTTCGATGTATTTTACGCATTGGATAACTTCCGATGGTGTGTACTATTGCGTGTTTCCTCGAAAGATCTTTGAGGGTGGGCTTAGTATGGATGACAATGTCGCACCAGAACCGCACTTTATTTGTGACATTCAATATTCGATTCCCATAAAACGTAGTTACCTTTTCATTATGTCAGTTTCCTGCAACATTTTCATACTACACTGATTTCTCTTGTAGAACCAGATGTTACCGAGATGCTTGTAGCACTCCGTACTTGATTGTCCCAGCAGAATCCACGCGGTGCTGAGGTTTAACATTTTGCCGAGAGCATTGTTCGGGTTAGTTACGGCAAAAATAGAGGAGTTACTAACAGCGCACTGGTGCCATTGGTCTATGCTTGTATCGTCATTGTTCAGTGGATTTGTATCAACCAAAGTGGCACCGAATGCTGCACAAGACCCATTACGTCTTGAACCCCTCTGGTAGCTCTTGGGCGCGGGTCGTTTGTCGAGGAGAACAATAGGATCGGCTTGGATGTAGCATTTATTTCGGGAGTTCAGCTGGAGAGGCATAAGCAACACACTGACATAATTAGTCACAACAGTTCTTGATGGTTTTAACAAATATATCTACCGAAGCTATTGCCTTCAAACTGAGATTCTTCTTAGTGCGTCTTCACAGAAATTGATCAAGAAGTAAGCATCAAGATGTACGGGGCAGAAAATATCGTCATTTTTGTGTAAATATTAACCACTTGAAGGTTGAAGGTGTATGAAATGAATCGTCTTCCTCTTTTCTCTTTTCCCTCTCATTCGGAAAAGTAGTTTTTAGTTAACCGAGGTTGTTTAAACTTGTCACCCCCCCCCCTTCATCTCATTCTCGCTATTGGCAGTAAGGTGAACCAGCAGATGTTGAATCAATAACAAAAAGAGCAAAAAGAACCATGCAGCTCATTTCATACCACAACCTCTCCATGGGGTCTGTTGGTAGTCTGGTCTATGTCTTACCAAGGGGCTGTGAATCTTCGGATCCAGTGAGCAGTGTCCGATACCCCTGGACTGCTTACGAATACTGGCTCCAACAGTAGACCACCCATAGGACACATTTTGATTCAGTAATTGCTGTAGATTCGCCTACAGACGCATATTGTGGAGGACATAGCAAAAGAAACGAACAGGCAATTTACACATGTCCCTGGCACTGACCATGATATTCTGTGGAGAGTAGTTTTGCGAGGGAATTGGTCTTTTGCAAACGTTTCCAGTTTAGGCGTAGATGTGCTCTTCGCAATGCAGTGCTCTATTCTTTCTTAGTTTCACACCTTGCTCAATTCGATGCGCCCATCTTCTTCAGTAAACGCTATTGCATAAATAGGACCGATTGCCATTTGTACAGATCCACGAAATCCCGTAGAATCCTGTAGGGTGTTCAATGTGTGCTATGCATGCGCATTTGACCTTTTTAGCGTCTTAATTCAATGATCAGCGATCGCTTTTCCAGCTGCTTCACTTTGGTTAGAACTAATGACTAGCTATATCTTTGTCAGAAAAAGGTTTTCGTATGAAATGCCTCCAGGCCCCATTTCTTAGTGGAAATAGCAGAAAACACAATAGGGTCCTGCACATTCAACACCCTACCGGGTCTACGGGATTTCGTGGATCTGTACAAATGGCAATCGGTCACTGTCACCTTCTCGGATGCGCTTTTTTGTACATGCACGTAAAACAGCTGTCAGAGTAAAAGTTAGCGTAAGTACCTGTAACCCCTCGTTGTTGGAATTTCTGTAGTGTGTAATGGCTACTGAGGGAAACAGCTTGTAGGCTGAAGACCGCATGAAGAAGAGTAGAGGACCATTGTGCAGATAGTATGGAATCACCGAATGGTGTCGCTGGCCACTTCATAGTTATCAATGTGCTTCTAATAGGGGATTCACACACACACTGGTAAAACCACGGTTATGGGAAATTTGTTATGGAAAATATGGTGCTTGGGGAAAGGAAGAACATGTTGGGAAAAAATTGGCAAAGTCGTAGCCGTGGGTCTCAGGGCGTTTGTCAAGGCAAAAATCCCATGGCTATAAGACGCGCATGCGTAGATCTAGTCTTTGGCGAGAACTCTGAACTCTAGTTGTACGAGTGCATTGCAACTTGCATATTCAGACAGTGCGCATTGGAAAATCGTGCATGGCGAATGCAAGATATAGAATGTGCTGCACAATTGCAGTACAGATTATATTATAAAATGCCCCGCCACAAGTTCATAGCCAAACATGCGGCCAAGGGAAAACTGACCACGGGTGTGAACGGCCCCACTCCGTTGACCCAAGGTCCGAACTTTTACCTTGTCCCGTGACCTCAGGTTTCCCCGTGAGTGTGAATCCCGCTTCAAAAGTGACAGTTTTGGCACCAGCACAAACAATGTCGCAACAGCTAGCGAATGATGGCCAATTCCAACCTAAATCCACTGGCTTGGCCCTACTACCCGCGCTACCAGGAAAAGCTAAACTTGTTCTCCATTAACTGCCGCTCCGTTCTCAACAAATCCGCAGAATTGTCGGCTATTGCCGAGATCCACAGACCTGACATTATCTGCCTCAGTGAAACCTGGTTAGCTCCAAGTGGCGCTCTTAGCATCTCTGGATACACCATCTTTCGGCGTGATCGACCTCCTAACGAAAACAAGTCTGGTACCGCCTCCAGGGGATATGGTGGACATGTCCCCTCTCACTGCTGGGACTCTCTTAATTCTGATCTCTCTCATCGTGCCTGGTGATTTCTACGCCCAGGCAACTACCCAACTGTTGACGACGCAGTCGATCGATTTTCAATCGCCCTGGAACACCGAGTTCAACGCCACTTTGTCAAATACCAATCCCAAAAAAACTACCGATCTTACATCAGCTCCCTCTCTGCAACAATCTCATCACCCAATCGTCCTTCTCTCTATCAGTTCATTCGCACCCAGCGTCCCAGTGTCGCTCGCGCCCCAATCCAGTGCTTGATTGATCCTGATGGCAACCGTCAGTCTGAGGCAAAGTCCATTGCGGACAATCTGAACAAACAGTTTGTCTCTCCCGGCCTTCCCGACGATCCGAACTGGATTATCCCGCCCCTGCACCCCGCTCCAGAGCTGCGCGCTCCACTTCTGGAGGTCTTTACAACAACAGGTGTGGTCCGCAAACAAATGAAACATCTTTTAAAGAGCTGAAAATCTCCTGGAAAAGACGGTATTCCAAATGAAATCCGTAAACTGCTGGTGCCTTCCTTGTCGTATCCCCTGTGCTTGCTCTTCAACTTGTCATATCGTGCAGGAGTCTTCCCATCTGCGTGGAAATCTGCTATTGTTGTCCCGATATTTAAGAAAGGACAACGCTCCCAAGCTGTTCATTACAGGCCCATCTCCCTCCTACCAACTATATCGATGGTCTGTGAACGCATCTTGTATGAATCTCTCTACCACCATGTCACCCCTGCCCTCTCCTCTGCAAAATCCGGCTTCGGTCGTGGCGACTCAACTACCAGGATATTTACGGACATCGTAACCTGAAAAAGCATGTAGGTCTTGTCTTTTTTGATCTATCAAAAACGTTCAACAGAGTCTGGCATCGAGGCCTACTTGCTAAGCTCGGTTCTTTTTTTCTAGTACGTGGTACAGCTCTGCAGTGGCTGTCGTCATATTTGTCGTCCCGTCATCAAACTGTCCGTGTCTCTGCTTCCTTGTCCGATCCTTTACCTGTAGTGTCTGGTGTTCCACAGGGGTCCATACTGGGTTCACTCCTTTTCCTAACTTATGTGAACGATCTGCCCTCTCTAGTTCCAGACGTCAGCCTTTTTGCTGATGACACTGCACTGTTGCGCTCTGACAGCTCACCGTCCAACCTCGTTACCTCCATGCAGACCGGCATTAGCTCCACCATAGCATGGACGGGGGCTTGGAAGCTGAGGCCCAATATCGCGAAGACCGAAGCAATGTTCAACAGCCCACCGCCACCCACTCAGCCGTTGCACTTTCCAGGAGCCAATGCTAAAGTTAAAATTGTTCATGAACACAAACAAAGTGGTGTTATATTCGACAGCCATATGTCCTGGTCCCCACAGGTCCAGTCAGTATGCAAGCGAGGTAGTTCCTCCCTTGGAATGTTGCAACCTCACTGCCACCATTAAAATGACCATTGCCGAAAATTGTTTTTTACGTCGTATATTCTAACTATATTTGATTACTGTGACACAGCGTGGTGCGGTCTGTGTCAGGCCCTTGTTCAAACTCTGGAAATATACCAGGGTCTGCTTTGTAAAATCCTGTTGCGCAAAGATCAAACATTTCCCTCCCAATGTCTCTACAGTTTAGCTTCAGTATCTCCCCTTTTAGAGCGACACAAGCAACATCTTTGCATCCTTGTACACATGATCATATTAGACGTGGCCCCCAAACATCTTGCTAAGTATAACTGGTTTGTGTCCACCAGATCAACACGTCATTCATTCTCATTACTCCGTGCCAATACCTCCCTGTTTCTGAAATCTCCTATCGTCTCTGCGTACACTCTCTGGTCTTCCCTGCCAACTAGACTTAAAGCATGCACAGACATTAAGGAGTTCAAGCTTCAGCTTCTTCGTCCGAAATAATCTCACCATTTTCGTCATGACTCCCCTTGCAGTATTCTCTTTGTTTCTCTCCTTATCATTCAGTTCGCTGTGTTTGTCTACCACCCGACTTCTCATATATATTGGCAGTCTTCTGACGAGCCAGGAGATGTTGAATTAATAATATTAATAATAATAATCCCCTATAAAGCGTCGTGAGCACTTAAGGTCTTGCGTTTTCAGCTCATACATATACTTACCGGATTAAGCCATACAATACTGAGGTCACTTTGTTGCACGAATGTGCCAATATCCACGACAGTTTCTAGAATGCCGAAGAGATTGAGTATGCCATTTTGAGAAACGACCGGAGCGCTAATGAATGACTTGCCTCTGCATAATAAATGGAAAAGGAGATGCAATGGGCACCGTTTAGATTATTAGCGAGTAAATTGTATAAAAAAATCAAAGTGGATTTTTCTTCCCATTAATTTCAAAACACGCAGACATGCGAACATCTCTGGACATGATCGGATTTAACCCTAAGCAGCAAGGTTATTTGGAATTATTAATCTGTCTCCTGTCCTCGTTGATCCACGATCGTGACAAAGCGACAAAATTAATGATTCTATACAAGAAGTGACTGCCAGCCACGAATACAACCTGATCGTTTGGTGTTTCGAACCATTGAAGCCTGACAAACAAACTTTCTGTGAAATATATCGATGCTTTTTGGTGCCTAGAGCGAAGACGTCAATAACAGTGGTACTGCTGCTCTTGAGATGGTGTTTGATCATGTTGATCAAGTTGTCCATGTTCTAAGTGTGGTCCAATTCCTATTGCGTGGTGGGCCTGGCCCGTGTTATCTCTCTCTCTTTTCTCTCTCTATTGCTGCCAACAATACAAATATAATTTTGATGCTATTTTCAGTAGGTCCGTAAAATAGCAGTGGCAGATTTGCTTCTTGTTACCAGTCGAAACCAGACGACGCTTGCAAACACCAGCACGAACACTGCACCAGTCGCACTCCACAACAGCTACTTCTGAAGTAGAAGTTGCTCCTTACAAGCTATTTTTCGTTCGAAATAATTATGATGACAGGTACTCATCAGAGGAGAGGCAGATATTGAATGAAATGCGTCAGGATATTAGCGAAATGCTTGTAAACTCAACAAACTATCATGTGTCACAACTCAACATAATAATGATAATTTTAATAATCAAAGCAATGAATAGAGTAAGCTGCGCACTCAGTACAAACGCCATTAGCAAAACTTGTTTCCATGTATAAAAGCTTGTTCCTTGAACGTTTCGTGGCCATCTCATCAGAAGGTTTTTCTGGCAAATCAAAACTGATTCAAAACCCAATAATTATAATATATAAATATATACGTACAATGCAAGTAATGATTTAGACCCTATCTAGCGCGAGAAATGAGAGCTGAAAGAAAATTACACCAATCAACGATATCAGGTGACAACAGATGAAATAAATAATTATTCACCACTATAAAGCAACCATGCAACCAAAAAACGAGAACTACTGACCTAAATTCACAAAATTTTCAATGTAAATTAATTCTTTTTCTGCCTGCACAAGATCGGTTTGGTGGTAAAGATGTAGATACTATAAAACCGGAAAGTCTAACGACCAAAACGTTTAACGTTTTTGTAATTTTGGCATGCTTACGTGCAGAACGTTTAACGATGGCTACCTGGTCATCCATCTGTATGCACATCTTTACACAGACATCTAACGATAACGTTTTTTTCAAACAACGAAAAATAATTGGTCGGTAAAACGTTGTCGAAGTCAAGGACTTGCTTCAATTCGTTCTCAGTAACAATTTCTTCAGATTCGGGCGACAAATTTACCACCAGCTAGAGGGAGTTGCAATGGGCAATAATCTAGCACCACCATTCGCAATATTGTTCATGCACTCTCTGGAAACGCGCCTTCTTGCTGATTTACTGGTTCTGCCTGTGCTGTACAAACGGTGCATTGATGATGTGATCATCCTCTGGACCCACGGTGAGAAACGTCTCTTGGAGCTAATACGGCACTTTAATGCAGGACACGACCGACTCAAGTTCACCTACGAGCTCAGCAGTAGCAAAGGCTGGATTGATTACATGGACGTGACGATTGCCATACAACACCGCACAGTCCATGTCGATTCCGAGACCGAAATGGTCGGAGGAGTGCACTGCGCCTAACCAGCACAGCTCTTGTAGCACCTACTACTCCTTTGTTGTCTTTGTCTCTTTTATTACCCCCATTACTTTGTAGGGATGTGCACGTAGTAAAACAAACAAACAAAAAAAAATACATTCGGGCCAAGATGACGTACAAGCTCTTCCAAAAGCCATGCAATAGTGGATTGCTGATAGACTACGCATCTGCTGTGCCCCATCACATCAAACTTGCCGTTGCCAAGTCTCAAATCTTAAGAGCACAACGTCTGTCTTCCAATGACACCATGTGGAAAGAGAGTGGACAGAAAATTCAAGACCAACTTCAACTCAACCACTATCCAGAGAGCCTCATCATCAATGCCCGAGAAGCAGCAAGGAAACCCAAGCGTCGCCGCCGAGGTATTCCGTGTTGTGCGTTTCTGAAGCTGCCATATAAGTCGGACAGGGTGCATCACAGCGTCAGCAAAGCTATCCGGAAGCACAAGTTACAAGTCCGGGTGGTTTACGAGCCTACGGGTAGCCTCAAACGTCAGCTCTGTCACTCAGCACAAAGTCCGCCCAGCTGCATTAAGGAGCCCAACATCAGAAAGATAAAGAGAAGAGGACGCCAATGGGACCGTGTCTGACTTGTAAGTCGGGTGGAGTGAAAATATGTATGAAGAAGAATGTGATATACCGGCTGCATTGCAAGTTGTGCAAGGAAAAATACATCGGAGAGACGGGTCGCACACTGGAGATGAGACTGGAGGAACACAACGGTGAAGCTCGTAGGCGCACTGTGGATAAGCCATGGGGTGACCACATGCGAGCTAAGCATGCGGGGATCAACCTAGGTGTCGGGGACAGCGTCTTCTCGGCAGTGACTGTGGTTGAAAGAGCCAGTGACAGGGCAAGCCTCAAATTGCGAGAGGCAGTGGAGGACAGAAACGAAGGCCCAGAGATCAACACCAGTGCTGGATGGTCACTACTCGAAAACAGTCACACCACTGGAAAACACTAATATGGTCACATTCGTGTATTGCTTGCGAGAAACCTGTTCAGACATTTCTCAAGTTAGTTATCTGGTGACATCTGCGCTGGGCTAACTGTGCTTGTGTGCCAGTTAAGGGCAATGCCACGGACACAAGTTGCTCGAGTTTGGCCAGGAGGCCAGCATGCCAGACTCCGTCAAAAGCCTTTGATAAGTCAAAAAAGCATGCTGACACTGCCTGACCGGCATCTCGACCAGCGGAGATCGCATGCACTAGGCGGGAGAGCTGTAGTTCAGTACTATCCTTAGATCGAAATCCAGATTGGTCGGCCGGTAGGTGGAGCTCAATGTGGGTGTAGAAGCGTTGGTGAACAATCCTTTCCTGAACCTTGCTGACAACGCTCAGGAGCGAGATTGGCCTATAATTGGTGATCTCCGCACAAGAGGCTTTCTATGTAGAGGACTGATAGTGGCGTCGCGCCAGTCCTGTGGGTCTGCTCGCCTCGCGAGAAGGGCTCAATAAAAGGGGTTGCGAGGGAGCACGGCATTTCTTCTGCAGTGATCCAGAGCAATTTCGTCGGGGATGCCATCGCACCCAGCCGACTTCCGGAAATCAAAACCGGAAAGGAGTTTTCTGACCTCTTCCTAGGCGGTAATGATTTCCTTCAGTTCGCTTCCGATGATGGGCGACACGACTATCTCTGGTACGGCTTCAATTGGTCCGGAGACGGATTTCTGGCTTTCCGAAATGAAACATTTGTTAAATGCTTCCGCTTTTCCTCCATCTCATATAGCCACTGTTTCGTTCGCTGAAATAGGTGGAAGCTCCTTTTCGGGAGGACCACAGTGATTGCATTAACTTGTACAGGTTTCGCTGCGGGACACCAGTTACGTCGCCTTGCGCAGCAGTGCATACAAAGGCGGATTTAGCTTCTGTCAGTTATGTTGTGGTCCTATTGCGTTCAGCAACGAACGTGAGCCAGTTCTCGGCGCTGCGAGTTCGTAGATACTGACAGTAGAGTGCTGCAAAGAAGCTGATGAGTCATCTATCGTCGCCGAATTGGGCGAGACTGGTGTGTACTTCGTGGTGCGAAGTTAGTACAATAGTCTTGTGTTGATTAGCGAGTCATGCCAATGCGACCAGAGGTCTGACATTGAAAACTGCGGAATTTCCTCAACTGGTGGCATAAGCTGCATTGAGCCTAGGGCTTCTTCGAGTGCGACGACGCGATCAGGGTGCCAGTTCCAGCGCCAAGTTTCGACGTTTTGCTGGGTGTTGGTGCTCGTGGTCGGCCCGCAAGGGACACATGTCCTCCGAAGAGTACATGATCTGACGCTCCGACAGGGGGATACGATGTGACAGATAGGTCTTCTTCTGGTACGTTGGAGATGACTACGTCGAGGCAGGACTTCAAATTGCCTCTGGAAATACAGGTCGGAAAAGACACGCCCTGGCTTAATCCTGCAGTGTCCAGTAGGTAGCTCAGCACGTCGCCAGGTCTATCAGTGATATTAGTGGGAAGCCATGAGGTGTGTTTTGCGCTAATATCTCCTACCAATAGAAACAACATGAATGGAATAGTGTAGAATGGATGTGTTATGAACCCTACCCACACAACTATCACGGGTGCTACGTCAAGCACAAAGCGAAAGAGAGGTATACACAACAGGTTGCGCTTAACAACTACACGTCACAAAGAATACTGGATGTAAAGTAGAAGCCGAGTGACAGCCAACAAAATTATGTTGGACGTCTAACGTCACAATTGAAAGCTGCCAACTGCACAACAATACCAGTAGCTTGGTAATCACCGTACATACATTAAGATGATGGACTAGACTTACTCGATATGATTTCGACGGTGCAGGTCAGCTTGGACAGGTGCACCCACAGCTAAAATGATTGGTATACACTTCAGCGTCTGTGGATCCATGGAGCATTCGAAGTGGCAATCAAGGGTCTGAAGACTATTCATTTTAGTGACGATCCCTTCATGAGCAGCTACGCGGTCACGCAAAGTAATTACAGACGATGAAGTATTCATACTTGGGCACTTTCCCAGGATATTCGCTGCGCCGAATGAAACTCGACGAAAAAGGATTTTCGCTGGTTTCCAAAGATATTTTAATTTTTTGGTTGGCTTTTGATGCATATTTTTCTCAACGTGAATTCCAGCAGAACATGCATTCGGACCGATGGTGTTTGCTACAAAACTGCAGTCCGTAACGGCAAGTCGAACTATGGTACGTGTAGAAATTGATATTGGACTCTGGAAGAATAGACTGTATGCAATGATTGATTGGATCACCGTCACAAGAGACACGCCGCGACCCCGCTTTGGATATGTCACCACCTTAATCATGCTGCCCGAGGAGCAATTTGTGAAGGTGCAGTTGACAATCGTGATATTGGTGGTCCCAGGACTGTTTTTAGATATAGAAAGTACAGATCCGGTAAATGATGTGCGGGAACGTGTCATGTTCTTCAGTCTGATGGTACTCATTCTGATGTTGCTCATTTGGCAGTTTTCAAACAGAGCAATCCAGTTAGTGTAACAGTGCAGTAAGGCACGTACTGCCGAATGGGTGAGGAAGGGCGCTTGACCGGATTCAGCTCTGTGCGCCGTGAATAAACAGTTTTGCACACGAATCAACCTGGCCTGGGGATGATTTCCTGTAAGTCGAGTTGTAAATAATTGGTCGCGGATGGCCAATCCCCCTTGTCCGGAATGCAGAAGAAACTGACATGATATAAACTCGATTTCGTACATATGTTCAATCTCCAGCGATATGAGGAATCCAGACGTCGATGATCCGCCACGAGGACCGCTAAATAATATAGAGGAGAAGTGCAGCGTTTGCGCGAAAGTAATAACTACATCAATGAAGCCACCTCGAAGTGTCGTCAAGTTGCAGCCAAGAGTGTCGAGGGTCGAAATCTTGAGACTTGTAACACAATCGCTCTCGAGTTTCAATGGGGACTTTCCTAACTCCAACGTGCATCCAGTCCCCTCCATTGGAACCAGATATATCTGAACGCTAACAGATTTCTCCGGCAAACAGATATCTGTAAGTGTGTAGTTGGCTGAGTACGCGCCAACTCTCCAGAGAACCTGTAACCAGGCATCATGTAGGGTCAGGCATGGTCGCAAAAGGTCAGTACCACATGGCTCCGTAGGTCTAGTAACTGAAATTCCGCTTTTGTTGGAAACAAACACTGTGGACGTATTGTATGAGGGAAATACTGGTTGGTCCTGGTGAGATGATGTGGCTGGTAACACCGCTGAGTCAGATGTCCGAGAGACCCACTCACCATCGCTGAACACAGACGTTGCCACCAAAAGCAGCACTGCGAGTACTTTTCCAGGAGTGGCAGGCATGGTAAAGACTACCATTCCTGCATTGGAAATCACCGAAATGCAGAAACATAAGTAAGAATTTTATCCTTTTAAGCTTTAACTCCCTCAACCTTATGAATATCCTTTCAGGTGCACTTTTCGAAGCCGAACAAACACATGACACGAATAGCATGAACGTAACAACCAGTGCAATCTGCAAAAGGCATAACAAAAGACGAGTTGTCATAATTTCGAGTGATCCGAAGTCCAATTGAATGTGATGTACATGACGCAGACCAGGGGATTTTTCTACAGGTGCTCTAACAACCAAGCTATGCTGTAATGGTCAGCCAAAGAGTGGGAAGCCATATTTCTCTCTAATACAACCATTGAAACCTCTTTGAAGTAGATAAAAATGTCTACGCCCATAGTTCATAAGGTAAGCTGTTCCCAGGGTGTTGCAAACTGCTGGTAGTTTTACTCGAATTTACTTGACACACGTCCGCCACTAGTATGGCACGAGTAACAAAAGCACTTTTCCTTTCGACGAACTTGCTAAGAAGCCATCACGTCGCATGCATTAGTTTCTGCTAGAGTACAGTGGTGAACTATGTGCTCAGGGAGCACTTCAATCTAGCATATGAGATATACTACTAGATCAGAGTTCCTAGACGTCTCAATAGTCATTGGTCAAATATCCACACCTGCTACTTCATTTATCTGTTTCTCGCTATTCCATAGCTCGCAACGACTTGTGGTGCTTCCTGGACCCAGAAGCTCAAACATTACTGGCGCCACAAAAGGGACGCCGCAATGAACGTATTAAAGTGACGCTCCGCACCAAGTGTAACATTAATTTTATGTTATTTGACCCTCGAAGCATCGCGAGTCAGAGTCGACCATGTAATATTGAGAAGCAGATTATGCAAGAGTGTGGATATTCAACTAATTACCTATTGAGTCCAAACCATTCCATTATATGCAACGTTTCGGCCAGTGGTCTTCTTCAGATACTCTATGACTGAAACATTGTATATAATGGAATGGTTCGGAAATTTGCAGAGTATCGTGGAATGGGTGAGTTCACGCAATTGTGTCTACTATGAAACTGCAGGAAGCCTCCAAACTTCTTCTCAGTTACTATTGAGTCCGTTGGGAGTTCTGATCTAATACGATATCGTTGAGCTGGTGATTATCAAACTAGTTCCACACGTAAATGCATAGGCCTTGCTATAGCCAATACCAAACAACGTGGGACTAGTGTCGTTATCATTTCAATCTTACCTTGCTCGGGACACAGACCCGTCAGGAGGAATATTCTTGCCGTTCCTTTCTGCGATATCTTAATAATATCCTCTGATCGTCTTGTTGAGGATATGCTGTGTTGCAACTCGACTACCGAGCTTAAAATCAATCTTTCGACACAACTAGTCCGATGTAGGCACTATGAAGTCTCGACGCTCATCTTCCGCTCTGAAGCCTTGCGGATGTGTTCCTTGGTCTGCGCGGTAGACGGCTTTCGCACGTTCTGACGTTCACGGTGCAGTGTGTGCATCTCTGATAGCAAATACATGACATCCATCTCCGCGGGCAATGGGTGTGACCGGCCGCTCCAAGCTTGGATAACCCAACTAATTACTTCCTGAAATTAATACAATGTATTTGATAAATACATACAGCTCACGTTCTGACGTTGATGGTGCAGTGTGTGCATCTCTGATAGCAAATACATAACATGACACGGTATATCCATCTCAGCAGGCAATGGGTGTGACCGGCCGCTTCAAGCGTGGATAACTTAACTACTCAAAATCAATCCTTCGACACAACAGTCACTAGTCCCATGCTAGCACTATCAAGTCTCGACGCTCATCCTCAGCTCTGAAGCCTTGCGGATGTGTTCCTTCGTCTGCGCGGTAGACGGCTTCCGCACGTTCTGACGTGGACGGTGCAGTGTGTGCATCTCTGATAGCAAATCCATGACATGACACCGTATATCCATCTCAGCGTGAAATGGATGTGACCGGCCGCTTCAAGCTTGGATGACTCAACGAATTACTTCCTGCAATACTACACAGTGCAATAAAGCCTCGAACCTCAAAGCTCATGCTTTGCCCAGAGTAGATTCACTTACGCATGACCCTTATTATAATTATGCCAAACTTCGCAACATATGTTATCCAGATTCTCCCAAAGAACAGTGTGTGCATTCAGGAAACCGTACTTAACTCACGTTTTTCAGTTGAAACAATATCCATCATGGACCTCGATCAAATTTCACACACTGCACAAATGATAACACAAAGATCAGTTACGGAAAAGCTGGTACCTTATGTAAGTGATGAAGGCGGAGAATGAACTGTTGATTGCGAATACGTTTATGCTTTTAATATTTTTATTATTATTAATTCAACATCTCCTGGCTCGTCAGAAAACTCCCAATATGAGAGGTCGCGTGGGAGCCAACCCGGCGGACTGAATAATAAGGAGAGAAATAAAGAGAGTTCTGCAAGGGGAGGCATAACGGAAATGGTGAGATTATTAGGACGAAGAAGCTGAAGCTTGAACTCCTTAGTGTCTGTGCATGCTTTAAGGCTAGTTGGCAGGGAAGACCAGAGAGTGTACGCAGAGAAGATAGGAGATTTCAGATATAGGGAGGTATTGGCACGGAGTAATGAGAAGGAATGACGTGTTGATCTGGTGGACACAAACAAGTTATACATAGCAAAGTGTTTGGGGGCCAGGTCTAATAAGATGACGTGTACAATGATGCAAAGATGTTGCTTGTGTCGCTCTACAAGGGGAGATACTGAAGCTAAACTGTAGAGACGTTGGGAGGAGAATGCTTGATCTTTGCGAAACAGGATTTTTAGAAGCAGACGCTGGTGTATTTCCGGAGTTTGAACATGGGCCTGTCACAGACCGCACCACGCTGTGTCACAGTAATCAAATATAGGTAGAATATACGACGTAAAGAACAATTTTCGGCAATGATCATTTAAATGGTGGCAGTGAGGTTGCAACATGCCAAGGGAGGAGCTAGCTCGCTTGCTTACTGACTGGACCTGTGGGGACCAGGACATATGGCTGTCGAATATAACACCACTTTGTTTGTGTTCATGAACAATTTTAACGTTAGCATTGGCTCCTGGAAAGTGCAACGGCTGAGTGTGCGGCGATGGGCTAATGAACATTGCTTCGGTCTTCGCGATGTTGGGCCTCAGCTTCCAAGCTTCCATCCATGCTATGGTGGAGTTAATGCCGGTCTGCATATTTTTTTCTTTGTATATCCTCTGATGTCATGTACATAATAGTTGGGTTTCAAGATTCAATGGTCATGATCAAACCATTCGTCGACGGAAGTATGAGTGCTCAACGAGAATGTCATGACATACTTAGAGAATATACTAATGGACACAAACCGTACAGTATCAAGTGGTCCGTTGTGAGGAGAGTCACACCATACTGTAACATCTCTGAGCTGCAATCTGTGCCAAGACGAGATGCTAGAGATTGCCTGGGCCGACACGACCCGCACCCTCAACATGAGGTCTATGCTAGTTTCCAAGAGTCTTCAGGAAAACACGTTTTACCTTCGTAACTTTGTCAACAGGATCACGTGACTCTAGCTTTATAGTCATGCTGCTGGCTTGTGTGTGTGTGAGAGAGAGAAAGTGGGTGGAGGGGGGGGGGGGCGTCATAGAGTAAGTGTGTGTCCGTGTATGTGAGTGGGTTCTAGTATGTGTGTGATGGTTGTGAGAGTGACAGAATGAGCATTGCGCGTGTGCGTGTGAGAGAGAGAGAATGTATTTGTGTGTGTGTGTATGTGTATTCCAGGTAACGGGTTTGACAGATTGAGTGTTTTCACTACCACCTTTATTGGTTTCAGGGTTTATTTACTTAATATTTGAAGTATACATACCTGTTAACCATGGACTACTTCTGCCTAGATCTACTGTTGTGTAATCAACGGTGCATGTGAAGCATCAGATCCTCTCTAATTCAATCACCCACACTAGAAGCGAATCGGACTCTTTTAGTAGATCTAGTGTTTTCTTCTATGAAAGCAGCGTGCAGGTCTATAACCACTATAGGGTGTGTATAGAAAATTGTCTTGGCCGTCCTATTCCGATGTACTCCGTGTGGTGTAAACCAGTATTTGGCTAGTTCATTAGCAATGTTCAAGAAGTGACTTTTTATGATTTCAATATACATTATGAGTCCAACAAATTTACAAGGCAAAGGGCTCTGTTCACCAAATCGAAGAAATTACCCAATGCCATGAACATGACGATATGGAGGAGGGAGTACGGAAAAGGCCATTGCGAACCTGGATATGTACGATGAGGAAAAAGCATTAAAATACCATGTAGAACAACATGTGCATACAAATGTGTATCATTCTGTTGCCACCGTCAGTGTAGAATATTTTTTCTTAACTAAATTGGGTGGTAATAATGGAGAGCCGCACAAGTACGAGATGCATGGCAGTATCAATGAATGTATTCATATTGTGAAAAGAATTGATCCACTGCAAATATCAGGGAAAATGACTAGTCATCAATTGCATGAAGCTTGGAAAGCTGCAGTACGGAATGTGTGTTGCAATACGCATACAAATGAAGGAGAGCCACATGGCAACATGTTGTCATCCAATGTTAGTACAGAAAACCAGACACTCCTTCATTCCTCTCTTCATAGTTATTAGTGTCTTAGTACCAATAATGCATGTATAGGCTTTTCTTGCTTTGCGACTAAAGCTGACGCTTTTAAGAGTAACAAGACCTAAACAAAGATGCGCTAAAACGAATAGTGTGCTGCTGCGTAGATTTATGAATGTGAGCGCAAATAGACCAAAAGTTGATAATACTAACTAAAAAGGAATAAAATTACAGGCCTATTTACAACGCATACAGTTTTTCGTGTTGTTCAAGATCTGTCAGGTGCATGGTCACAAAACATAATTTAGAGACGACCCTCTTGTTGAACACGGATGTTATCAACTAAGAGTGGGTCTCTGATGTCACCTATCAAGTTGGCCAAGGCTGTTTCGTCCAGATGTGATTCGTTTCTCTCCCGTCCACGTCCTCTCTGCCAATGCTGCCAGATGCGGCGAACGGAGAGGGTCCTGAATCTTCCGTAGCCTCCCTCCTTGGCTAGACATTGTCGATAGAGGAGTGCTGTTAGCACCAACGCAGTGGGCGTAAGGAAGAGTGCCCCACTGACCCATAGCACATAGTTTTCGGTCATCTGCGACTCGTACATGACACTGTAGAGTACCGAGATACAGATGGAAATACAGAGCATGAACGACTCCCATGTGTTGTAGCCAACCCCCGCAAAATCACCCTTCCGAAGAGGTCTGAACAAAGAAGCAGAAAAACCACGCAAACTGAAATTATATAGTCATGCAGCCGGAGGATGATAAAATCCGCTTTGTCTGCGCCATTGTCTGGCACATCTACATAATTGCAACCAGACACTTGTTAGGCTGTGACAAGGAATGACAAGCGCCAGTCGCGAGTTAACCCAAACACAGCCATTACATGAACACGTAATGGCCATTAAGTAGGATCAATCATCCACACACTCGCGGAGGGTAAAATATCAGGTTGAGAAAACCCCACTAACTAATCGTGGCATTGTCAAGTTTCAAGAGTGGATTTACAACAAGTATAAGGAGACGTTTCCTGCTACAAATTTCACTGCTCTGCGCTATTTGGCCTAAAGGACAATGTTGGCCAGTCACTAAACTTGGTTATTATTCTCAATCTTCCCCAGTTTTTCATCTCCTTTTCTTCTGGCCCTAATATTTTTCTGTTGGTGCACCCAGCTAGCATTGACACAGAGACTCATGGTCGAGTATGTCTGGTCGGATCTCATCACCGCTACCGTTCTTCACTATACATTCTTATACTTGAAGGCTGTGCTAAATATTCATTAGTTTGAGAGAAAGCTGGAAACGGAAAACGCTCTAGAGACAAACTTGACTATCACCACCAGGACTTGAACCAGGGAACCTGGCTTATGGCCAGCGATTCTCCACCACTAAGCCATGGTGTACTTGACACCCAAGCAGCAACAGTTCAACATTTTCCTTGTGACAGGGATCAAAAAATAAATAAATATACGTACTGAACTTTGCTATGCAGCATTTGAAGCAACAGAAGGAATCCAGATGTCACCAAGAGTCTGGACACCGCGCTCGAAAACGGTAGTGATCCAAGCAGGCCAATGGCAATACGCCTCAACAGGTTCACAGCTGACCACCAGCGGCACTCATCAGTGTACATGCAGCACGCCTCGTCCACGAAACCCTTCAACATGATATGACCATGTGTTCGTCGAATGAGTAATAGCAACGGCGGTGGGACGATAAATATGGCCAGGATTGCAGCTGCTGCCAGGACATAGCCTAGATGTGGTGACACATAGCAGTCTACGGATCCATCCATGGCAAGCACCTGCCTGTCGTTCATTTGCACACACCAGAACACACTGAGAGCTGTGAAGGTGAGCATAAAGTAGCTGTAGACCAGAACAAACCACATGACCCGCACTAGTTTCATGTGGCTCTGAAGTCTTGCCAATCGAGTTCCAAGGTAGTTGTAAGATCGTGCAATGCGTATAGCCAGGAAGATGAGAAGAAATGTGATTGGTTGGATAAGGAGTAGAGTGCTGACTTGAAGTCGATTTAGGTCCTCTTTGAGACACACGTGTCCGAGTCCAAAAGTCAACACGGTGTAGATGCTGCTGTAGACGAATGTAACTTCGTTCGGGAAGATGTACCAAGACGTCTGAATAAAAACCAAAAGAAGCAGAAATCATGGCATGCTCTAGTCTCAACATACATGTAGTACGAGTTTCTTTCGAACACAGCACATCACTGATATCTTGCTTCATAACTTTATTGATGTATGATCTTCCGATGTATTCTAGTGATCATGTGACCTTTCTTCTGATTGGTACTTTGTTGCAGACTATGAAAACAAATTCCACTTGCATTCTCGAAAAAATTTGAACAGTTCCGAGCTAGATTCAGTGAAATGGCTACAGGAGACCGATTTCGTCTCAGATCTGGAGCTGGACTCGCGTTTGGGGCGCGTTGTGGCGGACAATGAATAGTGCTCTTGGTAAGTTTGGGATCATTGTATATCTCTCATTAAGAGCTTTCCAACAAGCCTAAGATCTTCAAAATCGGTGAAATAGAACCAAAGTTATGTTGGAAATCGAGTGCGCATTTTCGTAACTGCCACAAATTCTGCGGAAGCAAAAAAGTTACGGACTCCAATGGGACTCTTTGACCTGTGGTTCACTATTTGAAACCAAGAACGAGATTTGAAGTAGTTGCATCATTGAACAACATGCTTCCTGGTGCCTTCAATCATGCTTCATGCGAATGATTCTCTTATAAAAAATCCTCGATTCAAAGGAAGTTGCGCCAACTGATATGCATGTACATGTAAATATCCTTGCATTCTGTGCTAATTTGTATTTCAAAAACTTATAATAACCAAAATTACCTGCACAAAGAACAGCCAGCTATCCAGAACTGGTGAAAGGCCAACATTGAAGTAGAAGAGCAGGATGGATGTCAGGACTGTCATTACCACCATGGTTATGACGTATACCCATAGTGGAATAGATGACGTCATTGAGCAATCAACGCATTGCTGTAAAACGACACATAAGAGGCAAGTATAAATATCGAAGACATGGCAAAGCCAGCTTTGTTTGCTACACACCAGACGGAGAGCGGAACCTGAACGCATCATTGTCACCTGAATATTCTGTAGGCCATGCTATTATTCTTACCGCTAATGCTAGCTTCAGTCTTGTACCGGCTCTGCACTCTCCACACAAGATACCCGCGGCATTGCCAACACATGCTGGCGTTCCCGATCCATTGTAGAGCCACGCACTACTCTTGCAAAGGCCATTCGTGCACTGTGCAATGCCGAACGGATAATTGACGAATGATCCATAAACCTGCGTCTCTTTGAACGTGATGTTTGAAGTGTTACTCTCCGTTTCAAACACCACATTTTCACCAGTAGATTTCCAATCAAGAGGATTCTTTTCTGAGTCGAGACGGCTATTGGTTGTGACGTTACCGGCCCAATAGCCTGGTTTCATGTTAACAAAGCGACCCTTGCTGCACTTCTGTATGGCCGTAGAGTTCATACAGTAGCACACTTTAGTCAGTGGAGTCAGTGGCTGGTATTCTATGGTCACCTGATGCACAATAACAATAATTCAAGAAAACACAATTACATTATTAAAATTAACAATGTTTTGATATTTATAAATGCCAAAGACTCTCCTCCTTCGCTCTTACCCGGCACGCTGCTACCCTCGGTAGCCATTGCACACACCAAAAATTCCAAACAGCGAAGAGGATACCGGTTTTAATCCTACAACAAGTGCCTGTACAACTCCATCGGGGTGGGCTCCTTCAGGGTGTGATCTGATGACACCGTCCTCAGAGTACCAGGGACAATACTCTTGATGTGGCAGGAACAAAATACCATAAGGATGAAATGGGTATTTTCCAAGGGCTAGATAACTCAGTCAAAAAGGAATTATGACAAGCTTACGCACTCAACCACCAACACACACAAACACGCATTTGAAACCAATTATATTCATCATTACTTTTCAATGCCTTACCGCTACATCAGGTCCATAAAAGCCTCCAAAACAGGGCCGCAACTCAAATGGCACATCCAAGTAGAATCCATCTTTAGACTTCTTTTCTTTGGCAGTATCATCCAACAACCTGAAACGGAAGTATCCTCGTGCTCCTGGTTCCCCGCCAAGTGCTATGCCGGTGAGTGGCGAGCTTGATATAAAGTACATCTCTCCCAGGTGCTCATACAGACCTCTATCTCTTGCTCCATACCGTAGCATATAAACATCATCCTCACTGATAATCTACATAAATTTGACAGCACATAAATATAAAAGAATCCATCAGAAACCTCAATCTGCCAGTTCAAGATATCAACGGATCTTCATTGCATAACATAGAACGACACTGCAGTACGTCTTGTCATAAAGCATTGTAAACTCTCTTTGGAGTCGAAAACGTAAGATGGCAATGGAAATCGACCGAACTTCTACTAAGAGAAGCATAATGTGTCCTTAGTTACAGTAAAGTTAGTTTCTCTTGTAGTAACGGGAGCACAGGACAAGACAGCGTCGAAAGACAAAATGTCGTGGAAGTGACGGACACAATAAACTGTAAAAAAGATCTTGCAACTACCTATACTGTACTTTATGCTGCCATATTCATCGGCAGTGCGCTCCTAGAGCCTGGCTGTTAGGTGGCCATATCACTAGGTGCTCTTCATGTAATGTTCTTCCAGTAAATGCACTACAAAAAGGGGCCATGTGGAACCTTAACAAGCAGATGTAACGGTTTGAAATAGGACCGGTGTGTCAGCAAAATTGTGAAGACCCAAACGGATCATCATCGTGGATAGTTCACTTAATGAGAAAACCAGAACATATGTGCAAGTCGATCTCTCAGATTTCGCTCAAATTTTGCAGGTAGGTTTGCTTTGGGGTGTAGATCGACATTCCAAAGCCCGCACAAAATCTTTTGAAGGGAACCATGAAATTGGTATACCTCTCAATATTGGCCCAATATTGGCCCAATTTATGGGTCAACAAACGAGCCACGGCACAGCGTGCAAGAACAAGCTACGAACAAAACTCCATCAAGCCATCATTACCTCACCTTAGAAGAGTTCTTGGGGCAGCACCATTTAGCCACGCCAGCATCCCAGAAGACGAGGGCAATCATCCCTTGACGCCACAAATGACCGTCTTGAAAATAGCCAAATTACAAGCGCTGATAAAACAGCGAGCTACGTCCTCAATTAGCAAACACTATACACCGGCAGATAGTAGAACACCTCTTCTAGCACTGAGGACATGTCCCCCATCATACTTTTGGGGTTTTCTTGAAATAAACAATTTTGAATTTTTCCACTCGACCATTCTGAAATACGTCCAAACTCATACCTGCGCAGGAAAGCTCACCCTCCGCGACGTCTAGTCAGCAATTTCTACTCTAACACCACTCCCAACGCTGCAGAACAAAGTGTATTGTTGACTCTGACAAGGAAAAGCAGCGGTGATCACTTGTCACTCCAAACGACAAGCTTCTCCTTGCGCCACCAAAATTTTTCGTTGGAACACTTGATGCAAAAGTGACTGAATTTTTGCGTGTAGTTTTTAGATTTTACTGCAAGAGGAATGTAGAAATCACGTGGATCGTGACGTAGAATAATGCTTTCTGGTACACGACACAATGCACACGATCACGATCGTTCCTGAGGCGCTATTCGAAACGGACCATGGCATGAGGGAGGAGGTAAGATGCATTATATTTCTTGCATGCTCTGCTCAGAACATGCAGAAACTATCGTTATAACGCTAGCATTATTGCATTGACAAGAATTCTTGGAGATATTTCCTCTTGCAGTAAGAACAGGGATGCATTTTTTCACACTATTAAACCTCGCTCATCCCGAACATGGTTCAACAGGAACTACGGCTGGTTTACATGCTGATGATCCACGTAGATCTGCAACAGCAAGGAATGAGCGTGGTCCATGCCATCAAGGTCGCTTGGAGTTGACCAGCACGCGGCCAACACTGGTTGCATGAAGTATGTGGCGCGGCCACATGGCAGATTTCTTACGTCATGAACAACGTGATTTGACCCTACACGCCCGTCTCTGTGCTGCATGTTGAGGGAAAGTCCCAGCTGGAAGGCCTACAACACGACATGCGTGCTCTTGAGCTGGACATCAAGATGCACTTGATCCGATCTAGATCAACGGGTGATCCATGTAAGTGCAGGATCGCTTGATCAAGGTGACTCGGAACAACTGCTGAACCGTGATCTACGAGACCTCGCATTCGTGTGTCACGAGGCACGTGATTTCATCATTCCTCTTGCAGGAAAATCCAAAAACTACACGCAAAAATTCAGTCACTTTTGCATCAACTGTTGCAACGAAAAATGTTGGTGGCGCAAGGAGAAGCTTGTCGTTTGGAGTGACAAGTGATCACCGCTGCTTTTCCTTGTCAGAGTCAACAATACACTTTGTTCTGCAGCGTTGGGAGTGGTGTTGGAGTAGAAATTGCTGACTAGACGTGGCGGAGGGGCGAGCTTTCCAGCGCAGGTATGAGTTTGGACGTATTTCAGAATGGTCGAGTGGAAAAATTCAAAATTGTTTATTTCAAGAAAACCCCAAAAGGATGATGGGGGACATGTCCTCAGTGCTAGAAGAGGTGTTCTACTATCTGCCGGTGTATAGTGTTTGCTAATTGAGGACGTAGCTCGCTGTTTTATCAGCGCTTGTAATTTGGCTATTTTCAAGATGATCATTTGTGGCGTCAAGGGATGATTGCCCTCGTCTTCTGGGATGCTGGCGTGGCTAAGTGGTGCTGCCCCAAGAACTCTTCTAAGGTGAGGTAATGATGGCTTGATGGAGTTTTGTTCGTAGCTGGTTCTTGTACGCTGTGCCGTGGCTCGTTTGTAGACCCATAAATCGTGCCAATATTGGGCCAATATTGAGGGGTATGCCAATTTCATGGTTCCCTTCAAAAGATTTTGTGCGGGCTTTGGAATGTCGATCTACACCCCAAAGCAAACCTACCTGCAAAATTTGAGCGAAATCTGAGAGATCGACTTGCACATATGTTCTGGTTTTCTCAGACATGCTCTCTTAAAATATGTCTGTGGAAAAAACTGGCATGTTGAGTGTGCTCTGATCGAACTGAGCCACTCCTTTGTGTTGGCCCGTTCCCTCCAAGTTGCCCGATTATCCATTTCAAATGGTGTCGCAGAGGTGGCTCCAAACAGGAATAGTTTTGTAGTGCACGTAAACTGAACGTTCCCCTTGAGTTCTGAAATTAGGTTATTGCTAGTTTATTGCTCTAGCTCCATGACGCCCAGTACAGAGAAATAATAAGCTTTGTGTGTGCTTCCAGTAGTTTTGAATTGGTATACGTGCTTCATTGGCGAGAGGCGAGCAGCTTTTTAACTGCGAGAAGAAGTGGATTTTTGGAAAGACGTTCAACTCTAGTCACCGTGCGAAGCAACAGGTCAAAAACTCACCTGTTTGGTATGGCGCTTCCGGTCATCACAGAGCCATGAACTTCTGGCTCGGAATAAAACACATCGTAGCCTCACTGTGACATTTTATGTTTTCTAATCAAAATACCAAGATAGAAAGTGAATATTGAGCCCGGTCCTGTTTGCAACGTATAGCCTTTTGAAACCGTGTCCTCTACTGGGTTTGCCAATTTCCTGTTACAGAATCTCTCCGCCCCCCCCCCCCCATTTTCACAGCTCAGGAAAAGAAAAACAACCTACAAAAAAAATAATGATCCTGCCAAACTAAAACTTACCTGAACTTTCATTCTAGAACTAGTCGTAGACAGTAAGTCATCATAGGTGCGGATATTGACAGTAATATGCTCTCCTGGCGCTGGGTATAATGTAATACGTGAGAGGATCCGCCCAAATGAAGTTCCCGCTGAAGAGCTCCAGTGAATGCCGCTAAAATGCGACCATGGTGCTAAAATAGCTGACCCAGAAATCATAACGTTGCTGATGTCTGTAAGATTGTTGCCGCCCATTCGCCGGGCAAGGAGCTGCAGCGAGCTGTCGGATTGTCCTGCAGACAATCTAAAGAGCAAAGGGTGTATAGACGTGCATAAATTCTATGCGGTGTGAAAGGACTTTTGTAGTAAGCTGGACAGTCTTTGTCAGAAAGACTTCGATTTATTTTACGTACTGGATAAATTCCCATGCTTTGTACTATTGCGTGTTTGCTCTAAAGATCTTTGAAGGTGGGTTTAGTATGGATGAGAATGTTGAACCGGAACTGCACTTTGTTTAGATTCAATATTCGATTTCCATAAAACGTAATTACCTTTTCATTATGTACGTTTCCTGTAACATTTTCATACTACACTGATTTCTCTTGTATAGCCAGATGTTACCGAGATGCTTGTAGCACTCCGTACTTGATTGTCCCAGCAGAATCCAGGCGGTGCTGAGGTTTAACAGTTTGCCGAGCGCATTGTTCGGGTTAGTTACGGCAAAAATAGAGGAGTTACTAACAGCGCACTGGTGCCATTGGTCCATGCTTGTATCGTCATTGTTCAGTGGATTTGTATCAACCAAAGTGGCGCCGAATGCTGCACAAGACCCATAACTTCTTGAGCCCTTCTGGTAGCTCTTGGACGCGTGTGGCTTGTCGAGGAGAACAATCGGATCGGCTTGGATGTAGCATTTATCTCGGGAGTTCAGCTGGAGAGGCATAAGCAACACACTGACATAAGTAGTCGCAACAGTTCTTGATGGTTTAAACAGATATATATATATATACCGAAGCTATTGCCTTCAAGTTGAGATTCTGCTTATTGCCTCTTCACAGACATTGAACCAGACTGCAAGCATCAAGACGTACGAGTCAGAGAATATCGTCATTTTGTGAAGAATAACCACTTGTTGTAGGTTTAAGGTGTATGTAATTAATCGTCTTCTTCCGTTCTCTTTTCTCTCTCATTCGTAAATGTAGTTTTTAGTTAGCCGTGGTTATTTTCCACCCTTCATCTCATTCTCACTTTTGGCAACACTTTGAAGTAGCAGATGTTGTATCAATAACAACACTAATGATAAGAATCATGCAGCTCATTTCATATCACAACCTGTCCAAGGCGTCTGTTGGTATTCTAGCCTTCGTCTTACCAAGGGGCTGTGAATCTTCGGATCCAGTGAGCATTGTCCGATATCCCTGTACTGCTTACGAATACTGACTCCGACAGTAGACCACCCATAAGACACATTTTGCTTCAGAAATTGCTGTAGATTCGCCTGTACACACACATTTGGGGAGGACACAGCAGAAGAAACGAACAGGCAATATACACCTTCTATTGGCGCTGACCTAGATATTCTGTTAAGAGTAAACTTGCGAGGACAATCTCTTCTCCAAACGTTTCCAGTTTAGGCGTAGATGTGCTCTTCGCATCCAATGCTCCATTCTTTCTCAGTTTCACGCGTTGCTCAATACATTGCGCACATATTTTTGGAGTAAAAGCAATTGTGATGCTATTCAGTATCGCCTTCTCTGTCGAGTTTTTTGTACATGTACGTAAAACAGCCCTCAGAGTAAAAGTCAGTATATGTACCTGTAACCTCTGGTTGTCGGAATTTCTGTTGGGTGTAATGGCGAATGAGGGTAGCAGCTAGTCGGCTGAAGAGCGCATGAAGAAGAGTAGAGGATAATTGTACATATACAAGTAAATGTAGTATGGAATCACCGAATGGTACCGCTCGCCACTGTATAGTTATCAATGTGCTTCTAAAGCGTCGTGAGTACTTAAGGTCCTGCGTTTTCAGCTCATACATGACCATAATACGTACCGGACTAAGCCATACAATGCTGAGGCCACTTTGTTGCACGAATGTGCCAATATCCATGACAGTTTCTAGAATGCCGTAGAGATTGAGCATGCCATTTTGAGAAACTACCGGAGCGATAATGAACGACTTGCCTCTGCATAAGAAATAGGAAAAAGGAGATGCAAATGCAATGGGCACCGTTTAGATATTTAGCGCGTATATTGTACCAAATTGAAGGATCATGTCATCAAAAAAATAATATGGATTTTCTCTCCATTAATTTAATTAAGGGCGAGGATTGGGGCAGGCAGTGTGTTCCAGCTCTCCAGGTCAAAGTATGGGAAGGAGCGGCGGATGAACTCTGGACTGGAGGCTTGTAGAGGAGTTGCGAGTTGGAAAGATTGGCCACGGAGTTACTGGCGTTAACTCTTGCTGGGGGAGGTACCATGTTGGTAAGCAGAGCTGGACCTGGTATGCACTTAGGCAAAAAAAGCATGAGGATGTTATAAATTTTTCAATTCTCCTATTTTTTTCAAAGCATACCCTGGGATTCGAACCCCGACTATCGCCCTTCATGCATTCCCCGATACACCTCGCATTCCTACTCATTCTTCCAAGTTGCTTCACGTTATGGTCTTGCGTTTGAAAGCCCTATTTGAATGTTGTGGCCCGCTGTTAGTGGCCAGCTGTCTTTGATGGTACGGTACGGAACGGGACAGATACGGGATAGCGCCAGGCGTGACACAAACAAATTAACACCAAATTAAAGCTGTGTGTACCCTGGCTAGCGCCAGTAATGTCTTCTGCATAGCTACGGGAATAAATAAAATACATATCTAGAAGGCATATGCCAGTACACAAACCCTTGTCCCGTGCAATAAAAATCCGCTTTAGCATAAGTACCAGGGCATCCTCCGTTGAGTGGCCTGCGCGGAAAGCAAACTGAGTCGTGGGGAGGGTACCAGATATGTTCAGAAACTCGACTAGCTTCTTCTGTACGACTTTCTCCAAGAGTTAAGGCATTATGGGAAGTAGGGACACTGGACGAAAGTTAGTGGGAATAGACGGGTCCCCAGCTTTGAACAGCGGGATAAAGTGTGCGTGGTTTAAGGCTGTGGGGACAGTGCCATTAACAAGCGAGGCCTTAAACAACGTGGCCATGGACACAGCTAGGATATCGACACACCACTTCAGAAGGTGGCCAGATATCCCGTCGCTTCCTGCAGCTTTGGCAGGATTGATTTGTCGGAGAAGCCGTTCTACCGGTACTTCGCCAAAAGACACTTGCGGCAATTCTGACATTGCACTCTGAGCCTGTGGAACTTGCGGTAGCGGGATGCTGTGAGGACGGGCCTTGTCTGTTACTACTGCCTGGAAGACGGACCAAACTTCTTCAATGGGACAAGTAGGCTCCACACGTACTCTATTCTTGTTCGATCCAGGACGATTCAATGTTAGCGTCGGAAAGCTCGGGGCTCGGTTTACCTGGAGTCCGGCACGGAAATAGTCTCTGTTTCATAGTCACATTTGCACGCACTTCTCTGACACCAAACACAATGCCACTCCTCGCTGACATGCCTCTGTCCTCCTTCTTTGACAGTTGCGCATATTCTTATTTTGTGTTTCTGTTTCGGTATATTTCGTGTTTCAATGCCTACCACGAGTTTATGGGTATTATTGAGTAAAGGACCATTCTGGAACATTCAGCATAATTGTATTTCTCTAGCTAGGCTTTTCATTACGAATCATTAGGCCTCCACTGTCTGCTAACTTAACCCTACAGCCTCCCATTATAATGGAACTCCCTTCAATTTAGACTACGTCTTTGAGAAATCGACGAGGAGACAATAGTCGTAAAATGGCAATAAATAAGATAAATTGTGCACTCATAACAACAGCAAAAATGAAGAAAGTCAAGTTCCATAACGTTTTCTTGTGACTGTCATCAGTGGAACGCCGTCACATAAAAATGTAATAACTAAAACACACACTTATATACATGTAGCTAATATGGTTTCAGGTAGAAATACAGCAGCTAACAAGTACAAAAAGCGAAGTTTGCACCTTTGCAATGTGTGAATATAGTGTATGTGAGAAAGGTAGTGGCAGATGAATGTGATACTGTGTGAATGAATGTAATGGTGCGTGTGTATTACTTGAAGAGTGTGAGTGATACAACGTTTTCTTTCTGTTTACATAGCACAGGGTCACGAGTACGAATATACACAGCTTCCAACACCTGCAATTGCTTGAAGAAACGTGCGCAACGGATAACACTAAACCAGGAATCGTCAAACACCTTACGACATTCTGGACTGGACACCAAATGCTTGTACACTGCAGACTTCCTCTTGTCAACATCAAACTCCTCCTCATCACTACTCTCATCCTCAACCTCCATTCCCATGCCGCCGTCCATCCCATCGCACTCGTATTCGTCGTCATTCACACATTGCAAAGGTGCAAACTTCGCTTTTTGTACTTGTTAGCTGCTGTATTTCTACCTGAAACCATATTAGCTACATGTATATAAGTGTGTGTTTTAGTTATTACATTTTTATGTGACGGCGTTCCACTGATGACAGTCACAAGAAAACGTTATGGAACTTGACTTTCTTCATTTTTGCTGTTGTTATGAGTGCACAATTTATCTTATTTATTGCCATCTTTGAGAAATCCTCAAATATATATTTATTTTATTATTTTTGGTTGATAAATATGGTGGTAAAGACACACCTGGCAATATGGCGGTAAACACACGCCTGCCCACACACGCTCTCTAGGCTGCAAAGTTCTGGCACAGAGCTCTCCTTCTCACCACCACCACCATCAGTTCGCGCCTGGCGCCTGGTCGATGCATGGCTGGCGGTATCCGGCATAGCAGGCTGGTACATCAAGTAGCGCATGGCACATAGATGATGACACAGCAACGACATACCTCGATTGCGACGTACGTTTCGTCCCCGCTGGACTCATCAGGCAATCTTCTTCTTGGATGTCTTCATACGGAGCTTGACTCGGGGTATTATTTTTTACTATAATAAAAAATAATAATAAAAGCATACACCGCCACCTCTGCGTACGGGACGATTGTGCCGTATCACACAGTCACCTGGTAAATCAATATCACTGTCTGATGTTGTGCTGTCAAGCCAGGTTTCTGCGACGCCAAATATGTCGAAGTTGTATTGCTGCAGGATATCAGCCATCTCTGCTACATTGTTTCGAAGCCTACAGACATTCAAAAAGCCAAATCTTATGAAGGACTGTGCCAGTGGGGTAATGCGGTGAGCGGGGGCAGCAGGGTTATCCTGGGTGCAAGAGCCATGAAAACTGGGACCTGGCATGTCAGCGCTATCCCCAGGGAAGAGATGTCGACCGTGTGCACCAGTAGTTACCTTGGAGGGGAAAAAGGTGGGTTCTAGGGGATTAAGAGACGCCATTTGCACATGTAGGAGTGTCGACATAATCAGCCAAAAAAATGTAAACCTACAGTCCATTCAGAAAAAAATGAACTTCTAGCTTTTGGCCATAAATGGGTCAAACGTTGAGTTTTTTTAGAATTTTTTTCTGCAATCCCATAATATGGAATCCTCTTCCAATTATGTTTCTGAAGTTTTTTTGTCCAAAAAGCAAGCCATAGCAAGAATAGGATTTCGGCCAGGTTTTGCCCCAAAAGCACTGAATTGGGAAAAACCATCAAAATCCAGGCCGTTTGACCCCGCCTGCAACAGTGCATTCTGCGGTTCGAACCCCAGTTCAGGCACCCTTTTTGGACCCTTTTTCAAATTTCAAAGTTCGCAGCACTGCACTGTGTACGATGAAATCACGAAAAATCGCCAAATACGGGAGCTCGCCAGAGCCAGGACCCATTTTTTATGAATGGACTGTAGAGCTAGAGTTTCCAAAACAAAATGTCCTAAACACATTTGTTGTTGCTGTTCATTTTGCTACTCTTTCTTTTCCCTCCCCTTATTTTTATTTATCGCCGTGGTTGGCAATCACCCACTCTCTTAACATTGGCTGGTGTTTCCATCGAGTCTTGAGATGTTGTAATAATAATAAATACGTGTTACTAATATTTTTAAACGCCAAGTTCGATTTCTGCTGATGGGGAGGTCGAACTTCGGTGCCGTTTTCTGTTATTGCCTGCGTTTCTGTTGCCTTTAGCGCAGTCAGCCAGTAAGGCCATCGCTCTGTCTTCGTCACTTTAAGGATCAGAGTGGGCCAGAGACGTGGTGGGGTTAGGCTGCTGTGCGGAGGGGGTGGTGGCTCCTCTCTCTGACTCATCAACCCAGCTGTTATTGGGGGACAGAGCTAGAGTGAAATCGGGCTCACCTTCAGTGCCTCCTGCTGAGACAGGTTCCAATTTCCCAGATGCATCCCTTTCCGCATCCGATCCTCCTACAGCAGATGAGTACGAGTACGGTTTTTCTGACCCCATGCCACTAGCACTGTCAACCTGGCGGCTGGCTGTCGTACCAGAGCTCATAAGTGCGTTTTCCCGGGAGTACTCATCCTGCTGCACATGCACTGATCCTGCAACTGCAACCTCTTGACTATGCGTACTTTGAGGGCCTGCTGCTGACCTGTTCGCTTCGGTGCATCCCGTACTTGTTGACTGACTTACTGGAGGTTTTCGGCGCGGGCATTCCCTGGTTTTATGACCTGGTGCGGCGAAACAGAAGCATGTCTGGGGTTTCCCTTTGTACCAGATGCGTAGGGGCGTCTGACCCACGCGAACAAGGGAGGGAACTGGCTTTCGCAATGTCACTTTCAAGAAGCGAGTTACGGTTTCAACTGAGAACCCTTCGTGCAGGATGTTTTCCTTGTAGGAGACCCGTGACTCTTTGCATACTGGCTTATGGCCGAAGACGATGCACCGTCATGCAGGTGATACGGACAGCGAAACACATGCAAGCTAATGAGCTCGGTGTCTCCAATGACAATACTAGTATCTTCTGCCTTACCAGCAATTTTGAAGGAAGTGGACACAAGGCGATCCCTGGCGGCGGCATGATTGAGGGTGACAGTGCACCAGCCTGGTCTGCCATGCAGGTTCACTTGCTGGAGTTCCTCGGGCTTGACTCCATTACTAGCTAGTTCCTTAATGACAAATACATGATGGATCTCCCAAAGAGGATCAAGTTGAAACGAAAAAGTGATGCGAGGCGGAGCTCCAAAAGTGCTCCCGCCCGCCATCGTACTAAACGTTTTTGCTAGGCCGTCGGTACTATTTGACCAGAGGTCTGACATTGATCACTCCGGAATTTTCTCAGCTGGTGGCATAAGCTGCATTGAGCCCAGGGCGTCTTTCAGTGCGATGACGCGATCAGGGTCCCAGTTCCAGCGCCAAGTTTCGAAGTTTTGCTGGTGTCTTGGTGTTTGAGGCCGGCACGCAGGGAACACATGTCCTCCGACGAGTACATGATCTGACACTCCGACAGGGGGGGGGTGTACGATGTGAACGGTAGGTCTTCTTCTGGTGCGTTGGAGATGACCACGTCGAGACAGGACTTCAAATTGCCTTTTTTTTTTTTTTTTTTTTTTTTTTTTTTTTTTTTTACTATGTTCACACTCCCAGCTCGAAAATAATAAAGAAAGACAATGATACTGAGACTAGGACGAACGTGACAACTATTGAGCAGGGGCTGCACCGAGACGCAGCAGTGATGGTGGGGCATTGATGGCTCTGCCGACCTGAGGTCTCGGCATCACGGCCAAAAACACGCACCAAAAACAAAAGATAGAGCTGTACGAGTCAGCAAAATGAAAAGAAAGGAAGGGTTAACATCAGCGAGTGTGCGGGAGAAACTGTGAGACTATTAACAAATACAAGGGCTGTTACTGAGAGGAGCATCATCATGGCTGATCATGGCGAGTCGGTTGTCTGAGCCAGTTGTGGTGCATAGATAGGGATAGAGGAGAACGACGAGAGCATCATCATAGCGAGTCGACTGCCCAGAGCCAGTTTGTGCTTCGCAGATGGCGATAAACATTAGTTTTGAATGCTTGCATTCCCTTGCTGTGGGGAGGCTGGGACAGAAGAGCGGCGGGGAGGGAGTTCCAGTCACTAATACTGCAGTGCGGGAACGAGCGCTTTAATGCCAGCGGGACAGATGCAAGCAGCTGGTGTTGGAGCTGGTGGTCATGGCCAATGACGCTACCATGCTCGCTGCGAGTTCTGGGGCTGGATGAGGGGAAATGGCGCGGTGGCAAAACAGAGAGCAGCTGCGGAGGGCCAGGCAGGTAATGCAGCTTGTATAGGCAGGCAATCGAGGCAACAGTACGACGGATGGCCAGGCTAGGTAATAGTGCACCTGGACCGATGATTCGCAGAGCACAGCGTTGGATATGATCCAGGCGTTGCAGGTAGCTGGGCGGAGCACCTATCCAGATGAGGGGGGCATACTCCATAACTGGTCGAACAAATGCCTTGTATACTGTGGTGCGGCCGGCTGGAGAGAGAATGTGCGCTGCACGGCGCAGGAAGCCCAGGCGTTGTTTGGCTCGAGTGGCAACCTTCCGGAGATGAGTGCTGAATGACAGCTTCGAGTCAAAGGTCACTCCAAGTAAAGAGAGCGCCTTCTCCTCAAGGACAGGAGTGCCGCCGAAGACAATACGAGGCAAATTGATGGGGGTTCTGCGGAGAGTGGCGGTCATGGCTTGGGACTTCGACGGTTCGAAGGAGATGCGCCATCTGCGGCCCCACTGATGCAAGCGATCAACAGAAGTCTGGAGGCTCAATGCTGCGTCGGCTGGGGATGTGTCGAGGGATATCAGGCTGTACAAGGTAGTATCGTCGGCGTACGCCTCCAGGTGGGCTCCGGGTGACAGGGTCTCTGAGGCGTCGTTCACGTAAATCAGGAAGAGTGTAGGGCCGAGTATGCTCCCTTGGGGAACTCCTGCTGATATGGTATACAGCGATGAGGTTTGGCCGCCCACCAAGCATTGAATGGACCGTCCACCTAGGTAGGAAGAGAGCCAGGTATGCAGGGGACCGCCAATGCCAAGATGGCGGACTTTGTGGAGGAGGCCAGCATGGGACACACGGTCGAATGCTCCGGCAATATCCACGGCTAGAATACGTGCTGCACCGCCTCGGCCGACGGCTGTGATCCAGGCGTGGTGTAGAGCCTGTAGCGCATCTGAGGTCCCGAGGCGGCGACGAAACCCGAACTGGTGGGGTGTCAGGAGTTTGTAACGCTCAAGGTGATTCATGAGCTGACGATTGATAACGCTCTCCATGATCTTAGAGATTATGCTCAGCAGTGAAACTGGACGATAATTCCTTAGGGCGGATCGTGAAGATCGCTTGTGGATTGGAACCACGCTGGCAGTCTTCCACATTTGTGGCTGGACTCCGTGCTGGAAGCAAAGAGCAAAGAGCTGACACAGTGGCTTGGCAAGTTCTCTGGCGCATTCCTTCAAGACACGAGCGGAAATACCGTCGGGTCCAGTCGCCTTTGAGGCATCCAGGCGAGCTAAAAGCCGGTGGACTGCATCCGGGCGAAAGTGGACTGTCGTTAGTGCAGGTGCGTCAGCGAATGCCGTGTCCGGTAAGTCCATCGTGGTAAGGTCGCGGCCTTGCACACTGCACTTGTGGGAAAAGAAACGTGCGAAAGCCTCCGCTTTCTCATAGCTTGTGGCCCTCTCGCAACCTTCACTATCAACGAGCAGGGGAATGTCAGTGTTCCGACCCTCGCCACAAGCACACTTTAGCTTTGTCCACCATTCCTTCTCCTTCAGGGACCCATTCGACAAGCTATGTCTGAGGCTGTTCTCTTTGGAAACTCTAGATCTAGCGAGGACTGCGATAGCATTGTTTACAGAACGGGTAAACTCATGTTTCAGTGCAAAATCGTGAGGGTGCTTCCTCCAAGTGCGCCAGCGTTTGTCCTTCTCTTTCATGGCGGCTGCACACTCAGGTGTCCACCATTTCGGATCCGTTGACTTCACTGTCAGTGTCTTGGACGGAACGAACTGGGAAACGGCTTTCATGATTGTGGCAGTAACGTGCTCACACGAAGTTTCTGGGTTGGGAGTAATGACGGTTGACCAATCAACCTGGCGGAAAAAGGATCGGAGGCGGTTCCAGTCTGCCTTTTCATAGCGCCAGACAGTTCGTTGCACCGCCGCTTCATGGGTAGGAAGAACACCTGTGAAGTCCGAAAGAATTACAGCGTGGTCAGATCGACCAATAGGGGACATTATCTGCGTGGTCACTGGAGAGTTGAACGTGGACATCACCAGGTCGAGTGTGTTATCCCCGCGAGTAGGACTCTGAACGTGCTGCGTGAGAAAGTGGGCTGTGCAGGTGTCTTCGAGGGCTTCCCCCGCAGGTGTGGTCTTCGAGCTATGGAGCCAATTGCGGTTATGCACGTTAAAATCACCGGCGAGTATGAGGTTGGCACCAAGTGCACGAGCAGAGGGAAGGATGTCATCGAGATGGTTAATGAGCGTAAGGTCACTGGGCCCCGTCGAACCTGGCCTGTAAGCAGCGCCCAAGACTATCTTTTGTCCAGGGGACAATTGAATGGATAGCCAAATGAGTTCGTGATGTGGAGAAAATAACTCATCAATTACCATGGCTGGGAGTGTAGATCTGATCCATACCGCCACTCCGCCACCGCGTGCTGTTCGATCCAGCCGGAAGGTGGTGTAGCCAGGGAATGTGGAGTCGGATGGTGGAACGGTTTCAGAGGAAAACTTTGTTTCCGTCACTACTGCTATGTCGGGATTATGCTGGTGCAGTGTGTGCTGGAACTCAGCTAGCTTGTTTCCTAAGCTAAATGCATTGGTGCAAAGGAGTCTGAGTGAACATTTTAAAATGGTATTGTGATGAATGACAGAACTAGGCATGGGTGTAAAAATGAAAGGTAAATGTGTATCAAAGCGGTAAGTTTCTGAAGTGACTTACTGCAGGACTTGTTGGCCACTCTCAGGAGATTTTCGTTTCCGTTTTTTCCGTTGCTTGGATCCAGTGGTGGTGGCACTCTGGTCCCGATCAGGTGTGACGCTATGGCGTGAACGCTTGGATCGGTTGACTTCCCACCCGCCAGAATCAGGATCATCGTCGCTATGGCCTCCCAGCTGTGGGCCTAGGGCTGTACATGCATCGCTGTCTGCCTTCTTGGCCTCCCTGTCGGAGTCGCAGGGCAAGTTAGACAGCTGCTGGTTCTCTGGCTTGGATAAGCTTTCGTTGTCGACCAATGATTCAGTATCAGCAGAAAGAGGCAACTCTTCAGACTCAGAGGAGCTGGAGTCGCTCTTGTCAGCTGCTGGAAGATCAGCCTGCTTAGACTTGGATGTTGGGCATTGTGATTGGGCTTTACTTTGCTGCTCTGTCTGGGGTGGGTTTGCGACCACATCAGACAGGAGTCGACGTGTGCGTTCAGTGTCTGTACATGTAGGTGACGTTGAATGGTGTGACTGCTGTGTACTACCGGTACTGGCAGTGGTACTGCGGGCCTCAGGGCAGTCCTTGGCAAGGTGCTCTGGCTTGCTGCAAATCCGACACGTGGGCTTTTGGCCACTATAATGTACGCGGAAAGTGCCTTTCCCGTCTCTGGATTTCACGTACGAAGGTACGGCTTTATTCGACCCCAGTACAAAGGTTGCAAAACGGACTCCGGTTGCAATAACAACGTTGTCCCGTACCTTAAGTTTACCGTGGCGGATGGCGCCCTGCACGGTACCGTATGGAGCAAGTGCGGCTGTAATGGCGCCATCCGACACCCACACAGGAACATCGTGAATGTGCAACTGAACATGAGTGTTTTCTGTCAAGGATTTTGGAAGGATATGTTGTCCATTGATATGGAAGCCATTCTTCACGACTAACTGGGCAAGCTGGATATCTGTGAACGTTAATCTGCATTGGCCTACCGAACTGACCTGGATAGATAGGATGAGCTCAGCTCCTATTCCGTGTTGCTCGAGGCAGCTCACGTACTCGGCGAGTTTCAAATCCTTTGGAGCTGGAAATAGCACAGTTCGGGCCATCAGGTCCCTGGCGCTTACTTTCCGCCATGGGTCGACTTCAGCTGGTTCCCGAGATGTATCAGTGGTCTCCATGATCCCGGAACGGGCATATGTGGGGCTAAAACGCCCAACCACGAGATTTTTTCAGAGCTAAAAAAAGCTTTACCACACGTCACTGAGACAAAAAAAAAAGCCTCTGGAAATACAGGTCGGAAAAGACACGCGCTGGATGAATCCTGCAGTGTACAGTAGGTAGCGCAGCAGGTCGCCAGCTCTATCAGCGATAACAGTGGGAAGCCATGAGGTGTGTTTTCCGTTCTTATCTCCCTCCATTAGAAACAACATGAATGGAATAGTGTAGAATGGAGGTGTTATGAGCCCTAGCGACACAACTATCAAAGGTGCTAAGTCAAGCACGAGAAGAAAGAGTGGTACACAAAATAGGCTGCTCTTAAAAAACTGCAAGTCTCAAAGAATACTGGATGTAAAGTAGAAGTCGAGTGACAGCCAACAACATCATTTTCGGCGTCTTACGTCACGTTTAAAAGCTGCCAACTGCGCAAGGTCATCATACATGTGTTTGGCACGAAAAAACCCTTTTGGGGAGCAACTCCTAGCTGTTGGTGAGTGTGACTGGTGCAGTTTTCGTGCTGGTGTCTGCAAGCGTCGTCTGGTCTGGGCTGGTCGCAAACAAAATCTACCAATACAAACAATGAACGAGCTAATCCAAACGCCAGAGCCTATCCTCTAATAGAACATATTCAAATAATACTAGTAGTAGCCTTGCAATCAACGTACATGTATTTACTACAGAATTAAGGAGAGGGACGATACTTACTCGATATGATTCCGACTGTGCAGGTCAACTTTGACAGGTTCACCCACAGCTAAAATGATTGGTATACACTTCAGCGTCCGTGACTCCATCGAGCATTGGAATTGGCAATCTCGCAACTGAACAACATTCATTTTAGTGACGCTCTCTTCATCAGCATAATCCCGATCAAGCAATGTAATTAGAGACGAAGAAGTATTCATACCTGGGCAGTTTCCCAGGATATTCGCTGGACCGAATGAAACTCGTCGAAAAAGGATTTCTGCTGGTTTCCAAGGATATTTTAAGTTTATCATATACTTTCGATGGTAATGTTTCTCAACGTGAATTCCAGCAGAACATGCATTCGGACCGATAGTGTTTACTACAAAACTGCAGTCTGTTACGGCAACTCGCACTCTTGAATGTGTTGAAATGTATATCGGACTATGGAAGATGAGACTTTGTGCAATGATTGAGCCGATCACCGTCACGTGAGTCACGTCGTCACCCGGCATTGGCTCTGTCGACACCTTAATCATATTGCCCGAAGAGCAATTTGTGAAGGTGCAATTGACAAGCGTGATGTTGGCGGCCTGAGGAAAGAATGTCTCCTTGAAGTGTATAGAAAAAACAGCCTCGGTAAATGATGTGTGGGCACGTGTCATGTTAATCAGTCTGATGTTGTTCATTCGGCAGTTTTCAAAGAGAACAATAAATTTGGCGTCAGTGCTCAGTAAGACACGTACTGCCGAATCGGTGAGGAAGGGCGGTTGTCCAGATTCAGCTGTGTGTGCTGTGAATGAACAGTTTTGCACATGAATCAACCTGGCCAGGGGCTGTTTTCCTATAACTCGTAATTCGCTGATTGCCAATCCCCCATGTCCGGAATACAGCAGAAACTGACACGATATAAACTCGATCCGATCCACATTTCCCATCGACAGGGATATGAGGAATCCAGACTTCGATGATCCGCCACGAGGACCGCTAAATGATATAGATGAGAAGTGCACCGTGTGCGCGAAACGCAAACGTAAATCAATGAAGTTACCTCGAAGTGTCGTCATGTTGCATCCAAGGGTGTCGAGGGTCGATATCTTGAGACTTCTAACAAAATCCCTGACGATATACAATGCCGAATTTCCTAACTCCAATGTGCATCCAGTCTCCACCATTGGAACCAGATATATCTGAACGTTAACACAGTTCTCCGGCAGAGGGGTTTGTGTGTGGTTGGGGTACAGCTGGTAAACCATATTAACAACCTGTCTCCAGGCATTTAGAAAAGCGATCCTGTCAGCTTTTCTATTATTGTGTTCACATGGCGCTACCTAACGACACCGCTATTCAGACACGTTGTCTACGTAGCTACGTAAGTTTCTACGTAAGATGCTCGGTACCTGGTCCTGGACCAGGGAGCTACTCCATGGCTCCTACCATCGCGCGGCCGGCTGGCCGCATGCGTGTGCATTGCAGACTTTTTGTTGTTGCCTTTTCGGATGTGCATGCACGAGGAACTAATACTTCCTTCTTTGGAACTGCTTCTTGCATGAGCTGTTTCGGATATTTCGTCTCCTGGCCTGGCTTATTTCGTTTCGGCGCTGCTGAAACCTCCTTTCGCGGAATATTACTCAATGACAGGTGAGTTGACCAGTTCACTTTGATTCATTTGCTTGTGTTGACTCTTTCATTTACGAAAAGTGTGCTGATTTTGGGCGGAATGAAATAAATAATGGAAAAGCTGACAGGATCTCCTTTCTAAATTTTGCTTTTCCGCTGCCGAGGCCTCCTTTTACGGAATACTCAATGACAGGTGATCTCTGAGTTGACCAGTTAAAATGTTTCCTTCGATTCATTTGCTTATGCTCACCCTTTCATTTACGGAAACGTGTGCTGATTTTATTCGGATTTAGATCCATTTTTATCTCTTTGCCCTTGCCTACACTACAGTGTGCGAAGAACGCGAGTTCACCTTCTTGACGGTAAGGCTTATGTTAGATAGATGTGTTGTCGAAATACTCATATTCATTGCACATTAGAACGTTATAAGTAAGGCACTGGTCAGTGGCATACTATCGTTGGCAATTCCCAATCTGGAGGGAAAGGGTCAAGGACTCATTGACCGAGTTTGCCAAATAAATTCGCATATCAGGGTAAATCTCCATTGTGGAGAGGTTCAGTAACTTGTTTGCTTCATACGAAACAAGCCAATGGGTGCAGTCTCGTCTCGTGAAAATCTCGTACGATTGGATTTGTTTACTCGAGTCTGGGCTGTTTGATTTGTGAGTACCGCCGAGATTGCACTGCCCCAAATAAAGTTTCGTGCCGCCAAAGCAAGAATTACGATCTGCAATCTGTTTGTAGTACCTGTAGTACCTGCAAGAATGTGCAGTACATGTATCGTACTTTCTCTGTTGCTGTTTCAGTTGCCGTCATGTTGCTAAAGAAAGGTTCAGTAGAGAGGTTCTGCAAAACGAAAATTCGAACGAAGTTTCGCGACAGTCCTTGCGAAAGTGTGTACGAATTTTTGCACGAACTTTGCGTTCTGCACATTTTCGTAGTTTGCGCGGGCCAAGTGCACGTACGCCATGACCCGATCTCACGAAATTTCCTACGACAGTTCATTTCGTGTTCCCTGCAAGTTTCGCTTCCAAAATTGCGAAAGTTAGTGCGAAGTTTCGCACTTCATGATGTAGAGGGAAAGTTTGTACGCATTTTCGTTTTGCAGAACCTCTCTAGTGACTCTTTTGTTTCATACTAGACGAGTCAATGAGTCGGTGTGGCTTAGAATCTTTCGCTGTAGAAGAAATCTATTCGTATGTCTATTGGAGAAATAATTGTTTTCACTCGTTATAAAATAGGTTAAGACAAACTCACAGAATAAATACAGTCGTCCCTCTCTAATCCGGCACTTTATAATCCAGCACCCTCGATAAACCAGCACAATTTTCAGTAGCCAAAATGTCCTCTTCATGCACATTGCAGCAGTAAATCAGATTTGTTAATCCAGCACCCTCCCTAATCCAGCAGATTTTCGTGGCACAAATGGTGCCGGATTATAGAGGGACCACTGTACCATCGGTCCCTTGGTGTTCGTCCTAAAGAGGTTCGACTGGACATCATTCATACTCACCAAAAGATGTGTAAGAGTTTATTATCATGGAGTGCATTGTTTATCTCTCAGTATCAGTACCTCCAACCATAGCCTTGACCCTTTTATCCTCAGGATCAGTGTAGTTGTTGGAACGAGGTGTCGGACTCAGCAATGTATTTGTTTACATTTTAATACATGTTTATTGTTCCTCCTTTGCTGTGTTGTTTTAGAAAATCGTGGACTAACAGTTTGAAGTCATTGAACTACTTCCACAAAGATTTATCGACATCAACAGGATTACGATTTCAGTGCATCATATTATGATGCTGGATGACCTTATCACGATAACCCATGATTATAAACCATTATAAACACAGAATCAACAAAAACATCTGCGACACGCACCTGGCGCATGGCTACATTTCTCAAATAAATCTGATCGAGGGTGGGGAAATCTGAAATATCTGAAAGGCAAGACGAATTTATGACAGAGTCATGAAATTCTGCAACAGCAACATGCACAGAATGACCTCCGTATAAAAAAGTATAACCACTACTCACATGTTCCCCCGCAGAAGAACATGCATTATCATGCTAGTGCCGTTTTCTGCAAGAAAAGGCTTGCACATCAATGCGTATAATGCGGTATTGATATGATCAAGAGTACATAAACCTCTTGATATGATGTGAAGGCCATCATTTACATAATTATTGATATAGGCAAGAGTACATAACCCCGGGGTTATGTACTCTTGATATAGGGCATTCCATTGATTGGTGACAGAAAAAACAAAAGAAATTATAGCAATAAAAACTGCTTTATGGCAGTTTTCTAAAAAATGTTATTGTGTTCTAGTCCATGGACCCCGTCTAAAAAGTAAGAAATTACCGAAATGTGATAGCTGAAAATTAAAATTTCACACAAAACCTCACAATAATCACACACAGAATTAAAAGCTACATGTAGAAGACCTTTTCCCCTCGTGATCCTCTTTCCTATGCATGCATGTTGCCAATTGTTGGTGCAGTACAAGTTAAAGTTGAAAGCGGCATTTCAAGTCTTGTGATTATTGTGAGGTTTTGGGTGAAATTTTAATTTTCAGCTATCACATTTCGGTAATTTCTTACTTTTTAGACGGGGTCCATGGACTAGAACACAATAACATTTTTTAGAAAACTGCCATAAAGCAGTTTTTATTGCTATAATTATATACGGTAAGGCATGGTTGCAAAAGGTCAGCACCACATGGCTCCGCAGGTCTAGTAACCGAAAGTCCGCTTATGTTGGAAACAAACAGTGTGAACGTATTGTATGAGGGGAGTACACCTTGGTCGTGGTGAACTTGAGATGATGTGGCTGGTAACACCGCTGAGTCAGCCGACCGAGAGAGCCACTCACCATCGCTGAACACAGACGTTGCCACCAAAAGCAACACTGCTAATACTTTTCCAGGAGATGCAGGCATGGTTAGGACTACCATCCCTGCATTGATCAATAACGGAGATGCAGAAACAGAGGAACAAAGAAAGCATTTTACCCTTTCCACTCCCTCTACGTTAAACATGTACTTTCAGATGCACTTTCCTAAAACAAAACAAAAAACATATCCCACGAATAGCATGAACGTAACAACCATTGCAATTTGCAATAGGCATAGCAAAAGACGAGTTGTCATACTTTCGAGGCACTACAATTTGCAAATAACCCTAAAGTCTAAATTGAATGTGACCTACAGGACTCGGACCAGGGGCTTTCCCTACAGGTGCTCTAACCACCGAACTATGCTGTAATGTTCAGCCAAAGAGTGGGAAGCCTCATTTCTCTTTACTACAACCATTGAAAACTCTTTGAAGTACTTCCTCCGCGTCATTTAAATTGTCGCTTCCCAGAGCGATTTTTCAAATTTATTTTGTCCACTCGAGGGGCAAAGAAATCAGCAAGAAATTCAGGTAGAGCATTGTCGACAAACCCAGCTTCACTTTGTGGCCTCCTGCTTTGCTGCACTTGCAGCTAAGGTCGACGTCTTCATCAGAGTTTGAGGCAGACCCTTCAGCACTCAACACTACGCTGAAGAAGACGCGCGTTCAAATTCAGGTCAAGAAACTTCGCTTTCAAGCCTACCATGCCTCCAGGTGGCAGGGGATGAAGGCAAGCTAGCATTTTTCAAGTACACTGTAACAACTATCCAGCGGGGTAGGGTAAGCAGTTTCGCACCTTCTTTCTTTGGCAAGCACTTCGCTGAATTTGTCGGTGTTTTCAGATCTGCTACCTTCGAAGCAACATGCACCACAAATACCGCATTTTAGGAATTTGAGACAACTTTGTTCTTGCCATCGTCAACTTCAGCATATAGTGTTCAGGAGAGATACCAGGAATCTTATCCCTGGGCTTACAGTCTGGATAAATGCCCACTCGAATGAGGTGGGACGGCACGAACTCCAGAAAACGAAATGAGCTCTGGGGCGGAATAGTGCGGAGCGGGATGAGTTTGCTTGGTGCAGAAGAGACCTCCGACAAAGTCCGAGACCACCACGGCTTTAGTAACAAGTAGACATTGCGCAGGAAGGGTCACACCAGTGTTCGAACACAGAAAACAGCGATTCCGACTGTCTGACGAAGATGAGCCAAGTCACAAAATATTACGATGCGCGAAGCGACAATTTTAATGACACGGAGGAAGTAGCTAGAAATATCTACGCCCAGACTTCACAGCGCAGGCTCTTCCCGGGGTGTTGCAAACTCCTGGTAGCTTTACGCGAATTTACTTGACACGCGTGCGCCACTAGTATGGCACGAAGGAAAGAACCATTTTTCCACTGGGCGAACTTGCTAAGAAAACATCACGTCGCATGCATTAGTTTCTGCTGGAGTACAGTGGTGAACTATGTGCTCAGGGAGCACTTCAATCTAGCAGATGAGATATCGTACTAGATCAGAGCTCGTACACGTCTCAATAGTCATTGGTCAAATATCCACACCCTGCTACTACATTTATCTGTTTCTCGCTGTTCCATACTTGGCACCGACTTGTGATGCTTTCTGGGCACAGCAGCTCAAACATTACTGGCGCCACAAGTATTCAAGTGACGCTCCGCACCCAGCGTAACATTTACGTCATATGACCCTCGAAGCAGCACGAATCAGTGTCAACCATGGAATAGTGAGAACAGATAATGCTAGAGTGTGGATATTCGACTAATAATTACTCTAGAGACCGGTAAGAGGTCTGATCTAATACGATATCTTTGGGCTGGTGATTATCAAACTAGTTCCTCGCGTGAATGCATAGGCCTTGCTTTAGCCAATACTAAACATCGTGAGAATGATGTCGTTATCATTTTAATCTTACCTTGCGCTGGACACCGACCCGTCAGGAGCAATATTCTTGCCGTTTCTTTCTGCGATATCCTAATAATATCTTCTCTTCGTATTGTTGGAGATATGCAGTGTTCCAACTCGGACTGCAATCTTTCGACACAACTAGTCCCTTGCAGGCTCCATCAATTCTCAACGCTCATGTTCAGCTCTGAAGCCTTGCGAATCTGTTCCTTCGTCTGCGCTGTAGTAAGCTTCCGCACGTTCTGACGTTGATGGTGCAGGGTGTGTATCTCTCATAGCAAACTTATGACAGAATGACAAATATGTATATCAATCTCAGCAGGCAATGGGTGTGACCGCCCGCTTCAAGCTTGGTTGACCCAACTAATTACTTCCTGCAATACATACAGAGTAATAAAGCCTCGCATCTCAAGGCCCATGCTTTGCACAGAGTAGATTCACTGACGCATGACCCTTATTATAATATTATGCCAAGATTCACAACAGATGTTATCCACATTCTCCCAAAAGGCAGCGTGTGCATTCAGGAAACCGTACTTAACTCATGCTTTCTCAGTTGAAGCAAATATCCATTATTGACCTCCATCAAATCCCTTTCACACACTGCACAAGTGATAACACAAAGACCATAATGAAAAGCTGGTACCTTATGTATGTGATGAAGAATGAGAATGTACTGCGGATTGCGAATACTGTTGTGCTTTGTATGGCCTCTGATACATGTATATAATAATTGGTTTTCAAGATTCAATGGTCATGAACAAACCAATCGTCACCGAAAGTATGAGTGCTCAACAAGACTGTCATGACATATTTGGAGACTATACAATGGACACAAACCATACAGTATCAGGTGGTCCGTTGTGAGGAGAGTCAAATAATTATCTAACATCTCGAGTAGCTGCGATCTGTGTCTGGGCGAGAGGCTAGAGATTGCCTAGGCCGACAAGACACGCTCCATCAGCAGGAGGTCTCAGCTAGTGGCCAAGACTCGTCAGGAAAACATGTTTTACCTTCGTAACTTTGCCAACTCGATCACTTGACTCAAGCTTTATAGTCATGCTGCTGGTTTGTATTTGTGTGTGTGTGTGTGTGTGAGAGAGAGAGAGAGAGAGAGAGAGAGAAAGAAAGAGGGGGGGGGCGTGACAGAGAAAGTGTGGGTTCGCGTATGTGGGTGTTTGCTAGTGGGTGGGTGATGGGTGTGAGAGTGACAGAATGAGTATTGTGCGAGTGCGTGTGTGTGTTTGAGAGAGAATATGTGTGTGTGTGTGTGTGTTCCAGCTAACTGGCTTGACCGGTTGAATGTTTTCACTGCCACCTTAGTAGGTTTTATGGTCTATTTACTTAAAATATTTGAAGTGTACATACCTGTTAACCATGGACTACTTTTGCCTAGATTTACTGTTGAGTAATCCATGGTGCTAGTGAAACGTTTATCAGATCCTCTTGAATTCAATCACCCACACTAGTAGCGAGTATGACTCTTTTAGGATATCTACTGTTTTCTTCTACGAAAACATCGTGCAAATCTATAGCCGGTGTAGGGTGTGTATAAATAACTGTCTTTGCCGTCCTATTCCGATGTACTCCGTGTGGTGTAAACCATTATTTGTCGAGTTCATTAGCAATTTTGAAGAAGTTAATTTTTATGGTTATAATGTACATATGAGCCCCATGTTTTACATAGCAAAGGGCTCTGTTCACCAAACTGAAGAAATTAGCCAATGCCATGAGCATGGCGATATGGAGAAAGCAGTAAGGAAAGGGCTCGTGCGAACATGGACATGTAGGAAGGGAAAAAAACCTTGTAGAACAACATGTGCATCCAAATGTGTATCATTCTGTTGCCGCCGCCAGTGTGGCATATTGTTCTTAACTAAAATGGGTAGTAATATTGACTGGGAGAGCCGCGCCAGTACGAGATGCATGAATGTTTCAATGAATGTATTCATACTCTGAAAAGAAGTGATCCTCTGCAGACACCAGGACAAATGACGAATCAGCGATTGCCTGAAGCTTGGAGTGTTCCAATACAGAATTTGTGCTGCAATACGCATGCAAATGTAGGAGAGCCACATGGCAACATGTTGTCATTCAATGTTGGTACAGAAGACCAGATACTCCTCCATTCCTCTCTTCATAGTTATTAGTGTCTTAGTACCAATAATGCGTGTCTAGGCTTTTCTTGCTTTGCGTCTAAAGCTTACGCTTTTTAAAGTAAAAACACCTAAACAAAGATGCGCTTGAACGTATATGGTGCTGCAGCGTAGATCTAGGGATGTGAGCGCAAATAGACCAAAGGTGGAGAATACTAATTAAAAAAACTAAAAAATACAGGCCTATTTACAACAAATACAGTTTTCGCGTTGTTGAAGATCTACAAGGTGCATGGTCACACAACATAATTTAGAGGCGACCCTCTTGTTGATCACGTATGTTATCAACTAAGAGTGGGTCTCTGATGTCGCCTATCAAGTTAGCCAAGGCTGTTTCGTCCAGATGTGATTCGTTTCTCTCCCGTCTACGTCCCTCCTGCCGACGCCGCCACACGCGGCGAGCGGAGAGGGTCCTGAATCTTCCGTAGCCTCCCTCCTTGGCTAGGCATTGTCGGTAGAAGAGTGCTGCCAGCACCAACGCAGTGGGCGTAAGGAAGAGTGCCCCACTGACCCATAGCACATAGTTTTCGGTCATCTGCGACTCGTACATGACACTGTAGAGTACCGAGATACAGATGGAAATACAGAGCATGAACGACTCCCATGTGTTGTAGCCAACACCCGCTAAATCACCCTTCCGAAGAGGCCTGAACCAGGAAGCAGAAAGACCACACAAACTGTAATTATAAAGTCATGCAGCAGGAGGATGATAAAATCCGCTTTGTCTTGTCTTTGTCAAAGTCTAGCACATCTACATAATTGCACGCAGACACTTGTTTGGTTGCGACAAGGAATGACAAGCGCCATTTGCCCATGAACCCAAGAACAGCCATAACAGGATCAATCGTCCACTCCACACTCGCGGAGGGTACAGAATCTATTTCCCTGTCAGTGCACCCAGCTAGCAACGAGACAGAGACCCATGGTCGAGTAATCTGGTCGGATCTCATCTTCGCTACCGTTCTTCACTATATAATCATTATGGTTTAAGGCTGTGAAAAATATTCATTACTTTGTGGGGAAGTTGGAAATGGGAAACGGTCTGAAGAAAACCTTGACTCGAACCAGGGACCCTCGCTTATGACCAGCGATTCCCTACCACTAAGCCATGGTGTATTTGACACCCAAGCAGCAACACGGATCAAAAAGAAAGAAAAAAAAGAAAGAAATGAACGTACCGAACTGTGCTATGCACCATCAGAAGTAGCAGAAGGAATCCAGATGTCACCAAGAGTCTGGAAACCGCGCTCGAAAACGGTAGTGATCCAAGCAGGCCAATGGCAATACGCCTCAACAGGTTCACAGCTGACCACCAGCGGCACTCATCAGTGTACATGCAGCACGCCCCGTCCACGAAACCCTTCAACATGATATGACCATGTGTTCGTCGAATGAGTAATACCAACGGCGGTGGGAGGATAACTATGGCCAGGATTGCGACCGCTGCCAGGACATAGCCTAGATGAGGTGACACATAGCAGTCTACGGAACCATCCATGGCAAGCACCAGCCTGTCGTTGATTTGCACACACCAGAACACACTGAGAGCTGTGAAGGTGAGCATAAAGTAGCTGTAGACCAGAACAAACCACATGACCCGCACTAGTTTCATGTGGCTCTGAAGTCTTGCCAATCGAGTTCCAAGGTAGTTGTACGATCGTGCAATGCGTATAGCCAGGAAGATGAGAAGAAGTGTGATTGGTTGGATGAGGATTAGAGTGCTGACTTGAAGTCGATTTAGGTCCTCTTTGAGACAGACGTGTCCGAGTCCGAAAGTCAACACGGTGTAGATGCTGCTGTGAAAGAATGTAACTTTGTTCGGGATGATATACCAAGACGCCTGAATAACAACCAAAAGAAGCAGAAATCATGGCAGGCTCTAGTTTCAACATACATGTAGTACGAGTTCCTTCCGAACACAGCACATCACTGATACCTTACTTCATAACTTTCTTGACGTTTGATCTTCCGATCTATTCTAGTGATCATGTGTACCTTTCTTCTGGTTGGTAGTGTGTTACAGAATACGAAAACATAATATAATTCCGCTTGCATTCTTTAATTTTTGACCTGTGGTTTACTATTTGAAATCAAGAATGAGATTTGAAGTTGCATCATCGAACAAAATGCTGTCTGGTGCCTTCAATCAGGCTTCATGCGCATGGTTTCTCTGATAAAAAAATCCTGATTCAAAGGAAGTTGCGCCAACTGATATGCATGTACATGCAAATATCCTTTCATTATGTGATATGTATTTCAAAAACGGATAATAACCAATACTACCTGCACAAAGAACAGCCAGCTATCCAGAACTGGTGAAAGGCCAACATTGAAGTAGAAGAGCAGAATGGATGTCAGGACTGTCATTACCACCATGGTTATGACGTATACCCATAGTGGAATAGATGACGTCATTGAGCAATCAACGCATTTCTGTACAACGACACGGAAGAGGCAAGTAAAATCAATCATGTAATACCGTCGCCAAAACAAACCCGGCCAATGCTGCACATGCAGTATTGGCCGGATTAGTTCCGCGACTATTTTTAGAAGTCCGAGAGGAAGGCTTGCGCAAACATGCTAAGTGTGTGTCGCTCAGGGTTACCAAATAAAAAATATAAATATTAGGGGTGAAACAATTATACCGAATACTCGAGTACTCGCTCGGTTTTTTCAAACAAAATCGTACTCGGAAAAAATCAGAGTACTCGTTTATACTTGGCACATGCATTTACCACAGAAATCTGCAGTTTCAAAGCAGCAGTGGTCAGATATTGATGTGCAGTCTGTGTGGTGAACCAAGTTCACGAGTAGAGGGAGCCCAAATGACCCACCACCAAAGTAGGCCTCGACCAAATATGCTTGCGCATATTTCACCGTATTTTGTGAGATAGTTCATATAATATGGCATATTGAGCGACAAAGGGAATATTGTAATGGGGCCAGCATATAATTCAAATATTATGAAGAAAATGAGGACAAAACATTCATATCATGGACAAAATGCGTTCAGAAATGCCTTTTATGGATGAATTTGCAATGGCTGAGGCGTTTGCTACATTCCCGCATGGATGAACATTATCACTACGGTTGCTGCGGACACACCCCTGCCATACTATTCCGCATGTGTTTTGATTTGCACTATAAGCATGATAGCCGTGAAGCCAATGAATATTCCAAGGTTGTAATTTACCTGAAATGATCTACACTTTCTGCTTATGACGAGCATATTTTGGCATATTTTGGCATATTTTTTTGCATATCTTGCTAAGCCCTTGGCATATTATGGACGCTTTCCCTGATATGCGACGGGCATAATGTGCTCTTTGTTTAGCATATTTGGTCGAGGCCTACACCAAAGGAAACCCACTATACCCGAATGACATGACTTCAACTCGGTTCAATCAAGGCTGTATCATGTGATTTTATGGCCCTTGGTGTGCAATTTTAGGAGATAAAGAATTCTCGAATGCTTCAACATTCGATCGGAGGAAATCAGAGTATTCGAACTCTGGATTTCGGTTAAAACTTTCACCCCTAACAAAAAAATGGCAAAGCCAGCTTGTTTGCAACACACCAGACTGAGAGCTGAACCAGAATGCATCATTGTCACCTGAATATTCTGTAGGCCATGTTACTATTCTTACCGCTAATGCTAGCTTCAGTCTTGTACCGGCTCTGCATTCTCCACACAATATACCCGCGGCATTGCCAACACATGCTGGCGTTCCCGATCCATTGTAGAACCACGCACTACTCTTGCAAAGTCCATTCGTGCACTGTGCAATACCGAACGGGTAATCGACGAATGATGCATACGCCTGCGTCTCTTTGAATGTGCTATTCGAAATGTTGCTCTCCGTTTCAAACACCACATCTACAGCAGTAGATTTCCAATCAAGAGGTTCCTTTTCTGAGTCGTGATGGCTATTGGTCGCAACATTACCGGCCCCATAACCCGGTTTCATGTGCAAATAACGACCCTTGCTGTACTTCTCTATCCCTATAGAGTTCATATAGTAGCACACTTTGGTCAGTGGAGTCAGTGGCTTGTAGGGTATGGTGACCTGATGCACAATATAAATAATTCAAGGAAATAGAATTACAATGGTTTGATGCAAAATACTCTCCTCGATCGCTCTGAGCCGACAGGTTGCTAACCTCGGTAGCCATTTCACACACAAACAATTCCAAACAACAAATTGGTTACGGGTTTTGATCCTACGACAAGTACATGTACAACTTCGTCGGTGTGGGATCTGATAACTCTGTCCTCAGAGTCACATGGGCCAACCATTTTCTATATGCCAGGAATAAAAATACAACACAAAGCGAATGAATGATTTACCCAATAGCTAGTGGACTACGTCAAAATCAGAAAGGAAATAGATGGCGATCACGCCTAGAACCACGCCAAATACACAAACACATTCATACTTGAAAACATAAACTTGGAGCCTAACATATTAAATCTATTATTTCTGTCCAATGCCTTACCGCTACATGAGGGCCGTAGAAGCCTCCAAAACAAGGTCGCAACTCAAATGGCACATCCAAGTAGAATCCATCTTTAGAATTCTTTTCTTTGGCAGTATCATCCAACAACCTGAAGCGGAAGAATCCTCGCGCTCCTGGTTCTCCGCCAAGGGCTATGCCGGTGAGAGGCGAGCTGGACATGAAGTACATCTCTCCCAGGTGCTCATACAGACCTCTATCGCTATGTCTTGTTCCATAGCGTAGCATATAAACATCATCCTGACTGTTAATCTACAACGTTTGGCAGTACATAAAGAAAAAGACAATTCATGTCAGAATATCCTCAATCTGTCTCCAACATATCAACGGCCCTTCATTCCATGTCAAACGACAATGCTCTACATAATGTCATAGTGCATTGCAAACTCTATTTAGAGACAAAACGGCGAACGATTTCAACGTTAATCGAGCCAACTTCTAATTCGATAGGTATAATGTGTCTCTTTTGGAGCGCTCGTGTGATGATGGAAGGGCAGCTGCAGAAAGGGTCAAAAGACACACTGTGATAGTGACAGACACAAGCAACTGTAGAATCTATATCGCTAATACCTATACTTTATGCTGTCATAATCACCCACAGTGGGCTCCTGGGGAGGTTAGGAGGCCATAATTATCTTGCTTGTCAAAGCGTCCACCTAGATAGAGCACTAGATACTCTTCGCGTGTTGTTCTGCCATCGTTCACATCAGAAGAAAGGTTCCACGTGGAGCCTTCAAATCATTATAAGAGTTAGGTTCACGAACTCACATAATGCTAGCACTCGTACGCACTCGCACACTCGTATGCACTCACAGACTCGTACTCACCTTTACAGACTCGTACTCACCTTTACTCTCATACTCACCTTTACACTCTCGTACTCACCTTTGTTCCCTTTTCTAACCTTTTCTTCCGTTGGCCTGGGTAGCTGGATTCGCGCTCTCGTACATTCATTTCCATAGCTACCCAGGCTATTGATAAGCTCTGACTTGGACATTTTCTCGCTCTCTTTCCAACGAATCTCGATTTGAGACTAAGAGATATTGACCTTCGTCCTTTTGTAACCGTGGCTGTTCGCGTGTGTGATCCGGTGATTCTAACATAAGTAAAGGGTTTGTCCATTGTCTGTTACAAAACACCCCCCCCCCCCCCCCCAGCACCACTCTTTTCACAGCTGAAGAAAAGAAACCGTCACACCACTTGAAATTCGGGATTTCATTAAACAATTAATCCTGCCAAACTAAAACTTACCTTGACTTTTATTAGAGAACTTGTCGTAGACAGGAAGTCATCATAGGTGCGAATATTGACAGTAATAAGCTCTCCTGGCGCTGGGTATAAAGTAATACGTGAGAGAACCCGCCCAGAACCCTTTCCCGTAGAGGAGCTCCAACGAATGCCGCTAAAATGTGACCACGGAACCAATATAAGTGATCCGGAAATGATAACGTTGCTGAGGTCCCTCACATTGTTGCCGCTCATTCGCTCAGCAAGGAGTTGAAGTGCGCTGTCGGATTGTCCTGCAGACAATCTAAAAAGCAAAGGGTGTAGAAACGTGGATAGATTCCGTGCGGTGTGAAAGGACTTCTGTAGTAAGCTGTAAAGTCCTTGTTAGAACGACTTCGATTTATTTTACGTATTGGATAACTTCCGATGGTGTGTACTATTGCGTGTTTGCTCGAGAGATATTTTAGGGTGGGCTTAGTATGGATGAGAATGTTCCACCGGAACTGCACTTTGTTTGTGAGATTCAATATTCGATTCCCATAAAACGTAATTACCTTTTCATTATGTAAGTTTCCTGTAACATTTTCATACTACACTGATTTCTAGTGTAGAGCCAGGTATTACCGAGATGCTTGTAGCACTCCGTACTTGATTGTCCCAGCAGAATCCAGGCGGTGCTGAGGTTTAACATTTTGCCGAGCGCATTGTTCGGGTTAGTTACGGCAAAAATAGAGGAGTTACTAACAGCGCACTGGTGCCATTGATCCATGCTTGTATCGTCATTGTTCAGTTGATTTGTATCAACAAAAGTGGCACCGAATGTTGCACAAGACCCATTACTTCTTGAGCCCCTCTGGTAGCTCTTGGTAGCGGGTTGATTTTCGAGGAGAACAATCGGATCGGCTTGTATGTAGCATTTTTTACGGACGCTCAGCTGGAGAGGCATAAGCAACACACAAACATAGGTAGTCAAAACAGTTCTTGATGGTTTAAACAAATATCTACCGTAGCTATTGCCTTCAAACTGAGATTCTGCTTAGTGCGTCTTCACAGAAATTGAACCAGACTGCAAACATCAAGACGAGCGGGTCAAAAATTATCGTCATTTTTGTAAAGAATAACCCCTTGAAGGTTGAAGATGTGTGTAATTAATCGTCTCTCTCTTTTATCTTTTCTGTCTCATTCGTAAATGTACTTTTTAGTTAACCGTGTTTGTTTACCACCCTTCATCTCATTCTCACTATTGACAGTACGGTGAACCAGCAAATTTTGTATCAATAACAACAGTAACAATAAGAACCATGCAGCTCATTTCATACCACAACCTCTCCATAGCGTCTGTAGGTATTCTAGCCTTTGTCTTACCGAGGGGCTGTGCATCTTCGGATCCAGTGAGCATCGTCCGATATCCCTGTACTGCTTACGAATACTGGCTCCGACAGTAGGCCACCCATAGGACACATTTCGCCTCAGAAAGTGCTGTAGATTCGCCTGTAGACACATTTTTATGGAGAACAAAGCTGGAAAAACGAACCGAAAATATACACCTGTCATTGGCACTGGCCATGACATTCTGTTGAGTGTAGGCTTGTAAGGGAGTTTTCTCCTGCAAACGTTTCTACTTTAGGCGTAGATGTGCTCTTCGCAATGCAATGCTCCATTCTTTCTCAGTTTCACGCCTTGCTCAATACATTGCGCCTATATTTTTCAGTAAAAGCAACTGTGATCCTATTCAGTCTCACCTTCACTTACGAGCTTTTTTGTACATGTACGTAAAAAAGCTGTCAAGGTAAAAGTTATTATCAGTACCCGTAACCCCTCGGTGTTGGAATTTCTGTTTTATGTAGTGGATACTGAGGGTAGCAGCTAGTCGGCTGAAGAGCGCATGAGGAAGAGTAGAGGACAATTGTACATAAAGTATGGAATCACCGCACAGTATCGCTCGCCACTTCATAGTTATCAAAGTGCTTCTAAAGCGTCGTGAGCACTTAAGTTCTTGCATTTTCAGCTCATACATGAACAATATACTTACCGGATTAACCTTTACAATGCTCAGGCTACTTTCTTGCACAAATGTGCCAATATCCACAACAGTTGCTAGAATGCCGAAGAGATTGAGTATACCATTTTGAGAAACTACCGGAGCGCTAATGAAAGACTTGCCTCTGCATAATATATAGGAAAAAGAGATGCAATGTGCACCGTTTAGATATTTTATCGTGTAAATTGTACCAAATTTAAGGATCATTTCTTTCAAAAATAAATATGGATTTTCTCTCCCTTAATTTACACGCAGCCATGCAAACATCTCTGGACATAGTCGGATTTAACAGCAAGGTTATTTGGAATTAATAATCTCTCTTCGCTCTTCGTCGGGCCACGATCGTGACAAAGCGATAATACTAATGATTCGATACAAGAAGTGACTGCCAGCCACTAATAAAACCTGATCGTTTCGTGTTTCAAACCATTGAAGCATGAGAAACGAACGTTCTGTATAATATATTGATGCTTTTTCTAGCCTAGAGCGAAGACTTCAGTAACAGTGATGTTGCTGCTCTTCAGTTGGTCAAGAGGGGCAACGGTGTGGTGTGGTGGTTGATAAGAATCTTCACATGGTGTTTGATTATGTCAATTAATGTGGTTAATGGACGCCCGCATAATTTGTCCATGTTCTAAGTGTGAGTCTTATTCCTATTGCGTGGTGGGCTTGGCCCCGGGTTATCTCTCTCTTTGTCTCTCTCTATTGCTACCAACAATACAAATAGAATGTTGATGTTATTTTCAGTAGGTTCGTAAAACAGTAGTGGCATATTTTTCTTGTGACCAGACGAGACCATACGACGCTTGCAGAAACCAGCACGAACACTGCACCAGTGACACTCCACAACAGCTACTTCTGAAGTAGAAGTTGCTATTTACAAGCTCTGTTTCTTTCTAAATAATTATGATGACGGGTACTCATCAGAGGAGATGCAGGATATTGAATGAAATGGGTCAAGATATTAGCGCAATGCTTGTACACTCAACAAACTATCATGTGTGACAAATAAACATAATAATAATAAAAATATGATTTTATTCCACGATGGCGTGACGCTAATATGGACAATTGATAAGTGTGATAGAACTGATACTAGCCAGAAACAGCTAAATGGAAATTACCCGGGGAGGCAAGTAGCAATGGATGGTGAAAAACAAGCAGGGGCAATAACGTTAGCAGGGGTGATCGAGATAGTTGAATAGACGTTCGAGATATCAGAAACCTGGGGAATGCGCGGAACAGGTCTTGATCAAAAGAAGACTGGATGCATTGTTTTGGAAAGAATTTCTACGATGTTGGGTTGTGATGTCGATAGGGAGTGAGTTGTAGACCGTAAGGGCTCTGTTGATGGGGGGAATCTCCGTGCCTGTTTGTGTGTGCGTGTCCGATGGAGTAGGTTCTTGTCTGTCGAAGGGTGTATGGTTGGTGTTGACCTTGTCCTGCAATATATGGTTGTTGCAGGTGTGGTGAGGCTCGGGGTTTGGTGTTGGATGGCCCATGCTTCTAGGACTTGTTCAAAAAGGAGTCATGAGTTAAGTGTGGGAAGCTTTGCGTGATGGAGGAGGGAACTGTGGGGAACTGGTGCAAAGACGGGAATCTGAAGGCAGATGCGTATAGCACGGCGTTGAATTCTCTCCAGTGTGTCCCGCTGTTCCTGTGTGTTGTTAGAGAGGGCAAGGCTGCCATATTCGAGAACGGGTCGGATGTAGGTCGTGTATAGAGGGGCAACGGTGTGGTGTGGTGATTGATAAGAATCTTCACATGGTGATTAATAATAGGCTGGAAGGGCTCATTGTGCCACGTGTCTTGTGGAGTTGGTATAGTAGTGTTTTGGCTTTGTTGGCGGTTTCTATGATGTATTGGGTCTATTGCATAGCCTCTTGGACTGCGACACCAAGATGCCTATGTTGGTGGACCTGCTGCGCCAGAGTCGAGTGGAGCGTGATGTGGATGGTGTGTTGGGATTGGAAGGAAAGGACGACGGTTTTCGTGGTGTTGACGAGGAGCTGCAAATCCATCAACCATCGTCCTGCTGCGTCCACGGCACGTTGGAGGAATGCAGCTGAAAAATCCCTCGTGTATTGCGTCCCGATCTGCCGCGATCTGCCGCATCTGCCGCTAGGGTTTACCGGGTGTTAGCGGCCGCCGTGAGTTCCCTTCGGGAACAGACACGATAATTTACTTACTTTATTTTTTTATTGCTCCCGGATGAGCGGCGTGTCATCGGCGAACTGGCTGCATTTGGTGTGCGAGATTTTACATGCTGGGGGGGAGGTCGATTGCGTACACCAGGAAAAGAAGAGGCCCCAGGATAAAGCCTTGGGGTACTCCAGCTGGAATGGATTTCCTCGATGACAAAGCGGAGCCAACCTTCACACGTTGTTGGCGGCGAGTCAGGTAGCTTGTGAGCCAGGTAAGGGCAATGCCACGGACACCAAGGCGCTCGAGTTTGGCCAGAAGGCCCAAATGCCAAACTCGGTCAAAAGCCGTTGACAAGTCAAAGAAGCATGCTGACAATGCCTGACCGGAATCCCGGCTGGAGGAAATCTCATGCACTAGGCGGGAGAGCAGTAGTTCAGTACTATCCTTAGTTCGAAATCCAGATTGGTCGGCCGGTAGGTGTGGCTCAATGTGGGTGTAGAGACATTGGTGAACAATCCTCTCCTGAACCTTGCTGACAATGCTCAGGAGTGAGATTGGCATAATATAGTTGGTGATCTCTGCTCGAGAGGCCTTCTTGTGTAGAGGACTGAGAGTGGCGTCGCGCCAGTCTTGTGGCTGCTCGCCTCGCGAGAAGGACTAATTGAAAAGCGTTGCGAGGGAACACGATATTTCGTCTGCAGTGTTCTTGAGCAATTTCGTAGCGATGTCATCGTACCTAGCCGGAAATCAAGAGCGAAAAGGAGTTTTCTGGCCTCCTCCTGGGTGGCGATGATTTCCTTCAGTTTGCTTCCGATGATGCGGGACACGGCTTTCTCTGGTAAGACTTCAGTTGGGCCGAAGACAGACTTCTGGCTTTCCGAAATGAAAAATTGTTAAACGCTTCCGCCTTTTCTCCATCGGATCTAGCCACTGTTTCGTTCACTGAAATAGGTGGAAGCTCCATTTTCGGAACGGCGGCAGTGGTTTCATTAACTTGCACAGGTTTCGGTGCGGGACACCAGTTACTTTCGCCTTGCGCCGTAGTGGATACAAAGGCGGATTTAGCTTCTCTCAGTTGTGTTGTGGTCATATTGCGGTGAGTAATGAACGCGAGACAGTTCTCGGGGCTGCGTGTTCTGAGATGCTGACGGTAGAGCTGATGCTTGAGTTTAATGCTGCAAAGAAGCTGGTGAGTAGTCATCCATGGTCGCCGACCTGGGCGAGAATGATGTACACGTCGTGGTGCGAAGTTAGTACTGGACACGTGTGCTGTGTTGATAAGTGAGTCATGCCAATGCGACCAGAGGTCTGACATTGATAGTTGCGGAATTTCCTAAGCCTGTGGCCGAAGTTGCATTGAGTGCAGGGCCTCTTTCAGTGCGACGACGCGATCAGGGTCCCAGTTTCAGCGCCAAGTTTCGACGTTTTTCTGGGGTGGTTCTTGTGGTGGGCACTCAATGGTCACATGTCCTCCGAAGAGTACATGATCTGAAGCTCCGACAGGGGGATACGAAGTGCTCCTCACCTGATGTAAGCATTAACACTACAGACCTGCGTCTCTGCTGTCAATAATATACAAAGTGATGGAAACGATTGTCAATCGTAAGATAATCAGTTTCCTGAAGTCCCATAATGTCCTCTCCGCGAAACAGTTCGGGTTCAAAAAGGGCCTGAGCACAGCTGACGTCAGCTCCACTGGAAATGGTCCAGAGCAGCCTGCCTTGGAGGAGCCGCCCATGTTTTGGCGATAGATGTAGCAGGCGTCTTTGATAAAGTCAGCCATGATGGCCTGCTGCACAAGGCTTCCGTGTACGGTTTAGCCGGCCCGCTTCTCGGATGGCTTGAAAGCTACCTAGCACCACCGGCGCCTGCAGGCTGTTGTGGGCGGCCAAGACTCCTACCTGCACCATTTCCAAGCAGGGTACCGCAAGTTAGCATCCTTCGACCTACTTTATTCCTCCTTTACGTAAATGACTCCGACGGCACCTTGCCTGCTGGCGCTGAGCTGACCACCTATGCAGATGACACGACACTGTATCAGTGCATCTCTGCCGCTGCCAGCATATCCGACTCTGCAACACAACTACAGAAAGCAGTGGATGCCGTCTCTCTGGAGTTCCAATTGGAAGGTCACCTTCGAGCCAACCACATCTCAGGCCCTCAACATTGACCACCGCAAGCCTCCCCCAGCGGTCCCACCAGTCCTCTTCAATGGAATGACTGTTCCTGAAGAGAAGGAATTAAAACCTCTGGGCATAGCATTCGACTCGTAACTGTCCCACTCAGCACACCTCCGGGCCGTGGCCTCAAAGGCTGCCCAACGCCTACACTTCCTGAGAAATGTTGCACCCCTGTTGGACTCCAGCGGCCGCACGGCAGTCTAGAAAGGCTCACAATGGAATACTATTGCCTGGTGTGGATGGGGTCATGCACTTCAAGGCTGAACAAAATATAGCTGAAAGCATTGGAGGTGATTGGCCCAGGCGCCTGGCTCCCCAGCTTGAAACACCGCCGACATGTTGCTGCCCTTTTGTTCACTGTCAAGCTGTCCTACCCTCCAACAACAAGCCCCCTGAAGCCCATCCTCCCACCTCCAGCCAACCCCCGCCCATTGGGTGGTCGATCCACTAGGTTAGCCAGGGAGACTGCCCACTGGCACCTGCTCCAGCTAAAATCGACGCTGCCTTTGTGCATTCGTAGCAGCCTTCAGGGTTCCTACCCAGACTGCATTATTCCCTTGTGGAACAGGCTACCAGCGACCATTCTACCAGCACGGCCGCAACCCAGACAGCGCCAATCCTTCAAGGAAAAATGCAACAAGTATCTGCTGCACCTGAACTGGCAATCAACCACCGCTGCCCTGTGAAACGGTTTAGACCAGCGCCTCACTAATATCCTCCCCCCCCCTTACCACAATGTGACGTTATCGTTCACTCTGCTTCTCTCACGACAATCTACCTATTGTCCTCGTTCCTCACTTTTATTCATTTCTCCTCTTCCTCCCCTGCACATTGTTTTACTGCATCATGGCGCGCTTTGTCTGCGTACACGCCGAGACCTTTGAGGTCAGCAGAGCAGCCTCGCCCCGCGACCACTTTTCTCGCACATATTCGGGAATATAGTGGACTTTGGGATACTTCGAAGAAGATGTTGCGACTTCGGCGATGATTTTGTTTAGGAATGGGTTTGCTCCCACACTGGAGCTCGCGCTATTCCGCTATTTGGTATACTTCCAAGTAATAGAAATAAAAAAAATGACAGGAAGGTCTTCTTCTGGTGCGTTGGAGATGACTGCGTTGAGGCAGGACTTCAAATTGCCTCTGGAAATACAGGACGGAAAAGACAAGCGCTGGCTTAGTCCTGCAGTGCCAAGTAGGTAGCTCAGCACGTCGCAAACTCTATCAGTGATGTCAGTGGGAAGCCATGAGGTGTGTTTTGCGTTCATATCTCCTACCAATAGAAACAACATGAATGGAATAGTGTAGATTGGAAGTGCTATGAACCCTACCGACACAACTATCACATGTGCTAAGTCAAGCACAAGAAGAAAGAGAAATACACAGAATAGGTTGCACTTAAAAACTACAAGTCACAAAGAATACTGGATGTAAAGTAGAAGCCGAGTGACAGCCAACAAAAATCATTTTGGACGTCTAACGTCATATTTTAAAGCTGCCAGCTGCACAAAGTCATCATACATATATTTGGAACGAAACCAAGCTTGTCAGGAGCAACTCCTAGCTGTTGGTGAGTGTGACTGGTGCAGTGTTCGTGCTGGTGTCTGCAAGCGTCGTATGGTCTCGGTTGGTCGATTGCAAATCTACCAATACAAAACTGATAGAAGAGCTAATTACCATTTGGCTGAGTGGTTGTGGGCTTGCCTGTGAATCACAAGATCCAAGTTCGAGACACACGCTGGGAGCAGGGAGGGTGTACTGTGCTAGCAAATGCGGTGATGCATGCGTGAACCACTTTACATGCAGTATACTGCGCCGACACCCAAGGTCAACTGGATACTCACTACTCGGAGTGAGGGTAACATTGATGCAGCTATCTAGGTTAGCCCCCTTGTCGGGCATTGGTTGTGAGACTTACCACCTCACCCTCGCCGTTAGGCGCTGCATCTGCCACCCTGGTATCACAGGCATGGTGGTGGCCTGGCACATGCGAAACTTCCTAAGCTGGTTGTGTTTCTCAACGCAATTGTATAGCCGGTGGTAACGCGGACGTGCAAATTTGTTTTTAATCCAAACGCCAGAGTCTATCGTCTAATAGAACAAATCCAAACAATACTAGTAGTAGCCTTCCAATCACTGTACATGTATTTACAACAGAATTAAAATGAGGGACTAGACTTACTCGATATGATTCCGACGGCGCAGGTCCACTCTGACAGGTGCACCCATAGCTAAAATGATTGGTATACACTTCAGCGTCCGTGGATCCATCGAGCATTGGAATTGGCAATCCCGCGACTGAACAAAAGTCATTTCTTCATCAGCAGCTTGTCGATAAAGCAAAGTAATAATAGACGATGAAGTATTCATACTTGGGCACTTTCCCAGGATATTCGCTTCACCGAATGAAACTCGACGAAAAAGGATTTCCGCTGGTTTCGAATGATATTTTACTACGTGAATTCCAGCAGAACATGCATTTGGACCGATAGTGTTTACCACAAAACTGCAGTCCGTAACTGCAACTCGAACTCTGGAATGTGTTGAAATGTATATCGGACTATGGAAGATGAGACTTTGTGCAATGATTGATCGGATCACCGTCACAAGAGTCACGTCGCGACCCGGCAGTGGACATGTAAACACCCTAATCATACTACCCGAGGAGCAATTTGTGAAGTTGCAGTTGACAATCGTGACATTGGTGGTCCGAGGATTGTGTGTGTATATGGAAAGTACAGCCTGGGTAAGTGTGCGGGCAGGTTTCATGTTATTCAGTCTGATGTTACTCATTCTGATGTTGCTCATTTGGCAGTTTTCAAATAGAGCAATCAATTGAGTGGAAGCGTGCAGAAAGACACGTACTGCCGAATAGGTGAGGAAGGTTGGTTGTCCGGATTCAGCTGGGTGCGCTGTGAATGAACAGTTTTGTACACGAATCAACCTCGCCTGGGGATTATTTCCTATACGTCGAGTTATAAATGGGTTGTTGATGGACAATCCCCCGTTTCCGGAATAAAGCAGAAACTGACACGATATAAACTCGATTTCGTTTACATGTTCAATCAGCAGCGATATGAGGAATCCAGGCTTCGATGGTCTCCCACGAGGACCGCTAAATAATATAGATGAGAAGTGCATCGTTTGCGCGAAAGTCATAACTACATCAATGAAGCCACCTCGAAGTGTCGTCAAGTTGCAGCCAAGAGTGTCAAGGGTCGACATCTTGAGACTTGTAACACAATCGCTCTTGAGTTTCAATGGGGACCTTCCTAGCTGCAATGTGCATCCAGTTTCTACGGTTGGAACCAGATATATCTGAACGTTAACAGATTTCTTCCCCACACAGGTACCTGTAAGTGTGTAGTTGGCTGAGTACGCGTCAACCATCCGGAGAATCTGTATCCAGGCATCATGTACGGTCAGGCATGGTCGCAAAAGGTCAGCACCACATGGCTCCGTTGGTCCAGTAACTGAAATTCCGCTTCTATTGGAAACAAACACTGTGAACGTATTGTATGAGGGGACTACACCTTGGTCCTGGTGAACTTGAGATGATGTGGCTGGTAACACCGCTGAGTCAGCCGACCGAGAGAGCCGCTCACCATCGCTGAACACAGACGTTGCCAGCAAAAGCAACACTGCTAATACTTTTCCAGGAGATGCAGGCATGGTTAGGACTACCATCCCTGCATTGAGCAATAACTTAACATTTACGTCATATGACCCTCGAAGCATCGCGAATCATTGTCAACCATGGAATAGTGAGAACAGATAATGCTAGAGTGTGGATATTCGACTAATATTTACTCTAGAGACCGGTAAGAGTTCTGATCTAATACGATATCTTTGGGCTGGTGATTATCAAACTGGTTCCTCACGTAAATGCTTTAGCCCACACTAAACAACGTGAGAATGGTGCCGTTATCATTTAAATCTTACCTTGCGCTGGACACCGACCGGTCAGGAGCAATATTCTTGCCGTTTCTTTCTGCGATATCCTAATAATATCTTCTCTTCGTCTTGTTGGAGATATGCAGTGTTCCAACTCGGATTGCAATCTTTTGACACAACTAGTCCCTTGCAGGCTCTATCAATTCTCGACGCTCATGTTCAGCTCTGAAGCCTTGCGAATCTGTTCCTTCGTCTGCGCGGTAGTAAGCTTCCGCACGTTCTGACGTTGATGGTGCAGGGTGTGTATCTCACATAGCAAACACATGAAAGAATGACGAACATGTGTATAAATCTCAGCGGGCAATGGGTGTGACCGCCCGCTTCAAGCTTGGTTGACCCAACTAATTACTTCATGCAATACATACAGAGTAATAAAGCCTCGCATCTCAAGGCCCATGCTTTGCACAGAGTAGATTCACTGACGCATGACCCTTATTATAATATTGTGCCAAGATTCACAAACAGATGTTATCCACATTCTCCCAAAGGGCAGCGTGTGCATTCAGGAAACCGTACTTAACTCATGCTTTCTCAGTTGAAACAAATATCCATTATTGACCTCAATCAAATCTATTTCACACACTGCACAAGTGATAACACAAAGACCATAATGAAAAGCTGGTACCTTATGTAAGTGATGAAGGCTGAGAATGTACTGTTGATTGCGAATACTTGTGTGCTTTGTATGGCCTCTGATACATGTATATAATAATTGGTTTTCAAGATTCAATGGTCATGAACAAACCAATCGTCACCGGAAGTATGAGTGCTCAACAAGACTGTCATGACATATTTGGAGACTATACAATGGACACAAACCATACAGTATCAGGTGGTCCGTTGTGAGGAGAGTAACATCATTATCTAACATCTCGAGTAGCTGCAATCTGTATCTGGGCGAGAGGCTAGATATTGCCTAGGCCGACAAGACACGCTCCATCAACAGAAGGTCTCAGCTAGTTGCCAAGACTCGTCAGGAAAACATGTTTTACCTTCGTAACTTTGTCAACAGGATCACGTGACTCAAGCTTTATAGTCATGCTGCTGGTTTGTATTTGTGTGTGTGTGTGTGTGAGAGAGAGAGAGAGAAAGAGGTGGGGGGGGGGCGTGACAGAGAAAGTGTGGGTTCGTGTATGTGGGTGTTTGCTAGTGGGTGGGTGATGGGTGTGAGAGTGACAGAATGAGTATTGTGCGTGTGCCTGTGCGTGTGCGTGTGTGTGTTTGAGAGAGAATATGTGTGTGTGTGTGTGTGTGTTCCAGCTAACTGGCTTGACCGGTTGAATGTTTTCACTGCCACCTTAGTAGATTTTATGGTCTATTTATTTAAAATATTTGAAGTGTACATACCTGTTAACCATGGACTACTTCTGCCTAGATTTACTGTTGAGTAATCCATGGTGCTAGTGAAACTTTTATCAGATCCTCTTGAATTCAATCACCCACACTAGTAGCGAGTATGACTCTTTTAGGATATCTACTGTTTTCTTCGACGAAAACATCGTGCAAATCTATAGCCGGTGTAGGGTGTGTATAAATAACTGTCTTTGCCATCCTATTCCGATGTACTCCATGTGGTGTAAACCAGTATTTGTCGAGTTCATTAGCAATTTTGAAGAAGTCAATTTTTATGGTTATAATGTACATAATGAGCCCAATGTTTTACATAGCAAAGGGCTCTGTTCACCAAACTGAAGAAATTAGCCAATGCCATGAGCATGAAAATATGGAGAAAGCGGTAAGAAAAAGGCTCGTGCGAACATGGACATGTAGGAAGGGAAAAAACCTTGTAGAACAACATGTGCATCCAAATGTGTATCATTCTGTTGCCACCGCCAGTGTGGCATATTGTTCTTAACTAAAATGGGTAGTAATATTGACTGGGAGGGCCGCGCAAGTACGAGATGCATGAATGTTTCAATGAATGTTCATACTCTGGAAAGAAGAGATCCTCTGCAGACACCAGGACAAATGACGAATCAGCGATTGCCTGAAGCTTGGAGTGTTCCAATACAGAATTTGTGCTGCAATACGCATGCAAATGTAGGAGAGCCATATGGCAACATGTTGTCATTCAATGTTAGTACAGAAGACCAGATACTCATCCATTCCTCTCTTCATAGTTATTAGTGTCTTAGTACCAAGAATGCGTGTCTAGGCTTTTCTTGCTTTGCGTCTAAAGCTGAAGCTTTTTAAAGTAAAACACCTAAACAAAGATGCGCTTGAACGTATATGGTGCTGCTGCGTAGATCTAGGGATGTGAGCGCAAATAGACCAAAGGTGGAGAATACTAACTAAAAAAACTAAAAATTACAGGCCTATTTACAACGCATACAGTTTTTCGTGTTGTTGAAGATCTGTCAGGTGCATGATCACACAACATAATTTAGAGGCGACCCTCTTGTTGATCACGTATGTTATCAACTAAGAGTGGGTCTCTGATGTCGTCTATCAAGTTGGCCAAAGCTGATTCGTCCAGGTGTGATTCGTTTCTCTCCCGTCCACGTCCCCTCTGCCAATGCTGCCAGATGCGGCGAACGGAGAGGATCCTGAATCTTCCGTAGCCTCCCTCCTTGGCTAGGCATTGTCGGTAGAAGAGTGCTGCCAGCACCAACGCAGTGGGCGTAAAGAAGAGTGCCCCACTGACCCGTAGCACATAGCTTTCGGTCATGTGCGACGCGTACATGACACTGTAGAGTACTGCGATACAGATGGAAATGCAGAGCATGAATGACTCCCATGTGTTGTAGCCAACACCTGCTAAATCACCCTTCCGAAGAGGCCTGAACAAGGGAGCAGAAAGACCACACAAACTGTAATTATAAAGTCATGCAGCAGGAAGATGATAAAATCCGCTTTGTCTTGTCTTTGTCAAAGTCTAGCACATCTACATAATTGCACGCAGACACTTGTTTGGTTGCGACAAGGAATGACAAGCGCCATTTGTCCATGAACCCAAGAACAGCCATAACAGGATCAATCGTCCACTCCACACTCGCGGAGGGTACAGAATCTATTTCCCTGTCAGTGCACCCAGCTAGCAACGAGACAGAGACCCATGGTCGAGTAATCTGATCGGATCTCATCTTCGCTACCGTTCTTCACTATATAATCATTATGGTTTAAGGCTGTGAAAAATATTCATTACTTTGTGGGGAAGTTGGAAATGGGAAACGGTCTGAAGAAAACCTTGACTCGAACCAGGGACCCTCGCTTATGACCAGCGATTCCCTACCACTAAGCCATGGTGTATTTGACACCCAAGCAGCAACACGGATCAAAAAAGAAAGAAAAAAAAGAAAGAAATGAACGTACCGAACTGTGCTATGCACCATCAGAAGTAGCAGAAGGAATCCAGATGTCACCAAGAGTCTGGAAACCGCGCTCGAAAACGGTAGTGATCCAAGCAGGCCAATGGCAATACGCCTCAACAGGTTCACAGCTGACCACCAGCGGCACTCATCAGTGTACATGCAGCACGCCTCGTCCACGAAACCCTTCAACATGATATGACCATGTGTTCGTCGAATGAGTAATACCAACGGCGGTGGGAGGATAACTATGGCCAGGATTGCGCCCGCTGCCAGGACATAGCCTAGATGAGGTGACACATAGCAGTCTACGGAACCATCCATGGCAAGCACCAGCCTGTCGTTGATTTTCACACACCAGAACACACTGAGAGCTGTGAAGGTGAGCATAAAGTAGCTGTAGACCAGAACAAACCACATGACCCGCACTAGTTTCATGTGGCTCTGAAGTCTTGCCAATCGAGTTCCAAGGTAGTTGTACGATCGTGCAATGCGTATAGCCAGGAAGATGAGAAGAAGTGTGATTGGTTGGATGAGGATTAGAGTGCTGACTTGAAGTCGATTTAGGTCCTCTTTGAGACAGACGTGTCCGAGTCCGAAAGTCAACACGGTGTAGATGCTGCTGTGAAAGAATGTAACTTTGTTCGGGATGATATACCAAGACGCCTGAATAACAACCAAAAGAAGCAGAAATCATGGCAGGCTCTAGTTTCAACATACATGTAGTACGAGTTCCTTCCGAACACAGCACATCACTGATACCTTACTTCATAACTTTCTTGACGTTTGATCTTCCGATCTATTCTAGTGATCATGTGTACCTTTCTTCTGATTGGTACTTTGTTACAGACTATGAAAACAAATTCCACTTGCATTCGTTAATCTTTGACCTGTGGTTTACTATTTGAAACCAAGAATGAGATTTAAAGTTGCTTCATCGAACAAAATGCTGTCTGGTGCCTTCAATCAGGCTTCATGCGCATGGTTTCTCTGATAAAAAAATCCTGATTCAAAGGAAGTTGCGCCAACTGATATGCATGTACATGAAAATATCCTTTCATTATGTGATATGTATTTCAAAAACGGATAATAACCAATACTACCTGCACAAAGAACAGCCAGCTATCCAGAACTGGTGAAAGGCCAACATTGAAGTAGAAGAGCAGAATGGATGTCAGGACTGTCATTACCACCATGGTTATGACGTATACCCATAGTGGAATAGATGACGTCATTGGGCAATCAACGCATTTCTGTACAACGACACGGAAGAGGCAAGTAAAATCAATCATGTAATACCGTCGCCAAAACAAACCCGGCCAATGCTGCACATGCAGTATTGGCCGGATTAGTTCCGCGACTATTTTTAGAAGTCCAAGAGGAAGGCTTGCGCAAACATGCTAAGTGTGTGTCGCTCAGGGTTACCAAATAAAAAATATAAATATTAGGGGTGAAACAATTATACCGAATACTCGAGTACTCGCTCGGTTTTTTCAAACAAAATCGTACTCGGAAAAAATCAGAGTACTCGTTTATACTTGGCACATGCATTTACCACAGAAATCTGCAGTTTCAAAGCAGCAGTGGTCAGATATTGATGTGCAGTCTGTGTGGTGAACCAAGTTCACGAGTAGAGGGAGCCCAAATGACCCACCACCAAAGTAGGCCTCGACCAAATATGCTTGCGCATATTTCACCGCATTTTGTGAGATAGTTCATATAATATGGCATATTGAGCGACAAAGGGAATATTGTAATGGGGCCAGCATATAATTCAAATATTATGAAGAAAATGAGGACAAAACATTCATATCATGGACAAAATGCGTTCAGAAATGCCTTTTATGGATGAATTTGCAATGGCTGAGGCGTTTGCTACATTCCCGCATGGATGAACACTATCACTACGGTTGCTGCGGACACACCCCAGCCATACTATTCCGCATGTGTTTTGATTTGCACTATAAGCATGATAGCCGTGAAGCCAATGAATATTCCAAGGTTGTAATTTACCTGAAATGATCTACACTTTCTGCTTATGACGAGCATATTTTGGCATATTTTGGCATATTTTTTTGCATATCTTGCTAAGCCCTTGGCATATTATGGACGCTTTCCCTGATATGCGACGGGCATAATGTGCTCTTTGTTTAGCATATTTGGTCGAGGCCTACACCAAAGGAAACCCACTATACCCGAATGACATGACTTCAACTCGGTTCAATCAAGGCTGTATCATGTGATTTTATGGCCCTTGGTGTGCAATTTTAGGAGATAAAGAATTCTCGAATGCTTCAACATTCGATCGGAGGAAATCAGAGTATTCGAACTCTGGATTTCGGTTAAAACTTTCACCCCTAACAAAAAAACAACACACCAGACTGAGAGCTGAACCAGAATGCATCATTGTCACCTGAATATTCTGTAGGCCATGTTACTATTCTTACCGCTAATGCTAGCTTCAGTCTTGTACCGGCTCTGCATTCTCCACACAAGATACCCGCGGCATTGCCAACACATGCTGGCGTTCCCGATCCATTGTAGAACCACGCACTACTCTTGCAAAGTCCATTCGTGCACTGTGCAATACCGAACGGGTAATCGACGAATGATGCATACGCCTGCGTCTCTTTGAATGTGCTATTCGAAATGTTGCTCTCCGTTTCAAACACCACATCTACAGCAGTAGATTTCCAATCAAGAGGTTCCTTTTCTGAGTCATGATGGCTATTGGTCGCAACATTACCGGCCCAATAACCCGGTTTCATGTGCAAATAACGACCCTTGCTGTACTTCTTTATCCCTATAGAGTTCATATAGTAGCACACTTTGGTCAGTGGAGTCAGTGGCTTGTAGGGTATGGTGACCTGATGCACAATATAAATAATTCAAGGAAATAGAATTACAATGGTTTGATGCAAAATACTCTCCTCGATCGCTCTGAGCCGACAGGTTGCTAACCTCGGTAGCCATTTCACACACAAACAATTCCAAACAACAAATTGGTTACGGGTTTTGATCCTACGACAAGTACATGTACAACTTCGTCGGTGTGGGATCTGATGACTCTGTCCTCAGAGTCACATGGGCCAACCATTTTCTATATGCCAGGAATAAAAATACAACACAAAGCGAATGAATGATTTACCCAATAGCTAGTGGACTACGTCAAAATCAGAAAGGAAATAGATGGCGATCACGCCTAGAACCACGCCAAATACACAACCACATTCATACTTGAAAACATAAACTTGGAGCCTAACATATTAAATCTATTATTTCTGTCCAATGCCTTACCGCTACATGAGGGCCGTAGAAGCCTCCAAAACAAGGTCGCAACTCAAATGGCACATCCAAGTAGAATCCATCTTTAGACTTCTTTTCTTTGGCAGTATCATCCAACACCCTGAAACGGAAGAATCCTCGCGCTCCTGGTTCTCCGCCAAGGGCTATGCCGGTGAGAGGCGAGCTGGACATGAAGTACATCTCTTCCAGGTGCTCATACAGACCTCTATCGCTATGTCTTGTTCCATAGCGTAGCATATAAACATCATCCTGACTGTTAATCTACAACGTTTGGCAGTACATAAAGAAAAAGACAATTCATGAATATCCTCAATCTGTCTCCAACATATCAACGGCCCTTCATTCCATGTCAAACGACAATGCTCTACATAATGTCATAGTGCATTGCAAACTCTATTTAGAGACAAAACGGCGAACGATTTCAACGTTAATCGAGCCAACTTCTAATTCGATAGGTATAATGTGTCTCTTTTGGAGCGCTCGTGTGATGATGGAAGGGCAGCTGCAGAAAGGGTCAAAAGACACACTGTGATAGTGACAGACACAAGCAACTGTAGAATCTATATCGCTAATACCTATACTTTATGCTGTCATAATCACCCACAGTGGGCTCCTGGGGAGGTTAGGAGGCCATAATTATCTGGCTTGTCAAAGCGTCCACCTAGATAGAGCACTAGATACTCTTCGCGTGTTGTTCTGCCATCGTTCACATCAGAAGAAAGGTTCCACGTGGAGCCTTCAAATCATTATAAGAGTTAGGTTCACGAACTCACATAATGCTAGCACTCGTACGCACTCGCACACTCGTATGCACTCACAGACTCGTACTCACCTTTACAGACTCGTACTCACCTTTACTCTCATACTCACCTTTACACTCTCGTACTCACCTTTGTTCCCTTTTCTAACCTTTTCTTCCGTTGGCCTGGGTAGCTGGATTCGCGCTCTCGTACATTCATTTCCATAGCTACCCAGGCCCTTGATAAGCTCTGATTTGGACATTTTCTCGCTCTCTTTCCAACGAATCTCGATTTGAGACTAAGAGATATTGACCTTCGTCCTTTTGTAACCGTGGCTGTTCGCGTGTGTGATCCGGTGATTCTAACATAAGTAAAGGGTTTGTCCATTGTCTGTTACAAAACACCCCCCCCCCCCCAGCACCACTCTTTTCACAGCTGAAGAAAAGAAACCGTCACACCACTTGAAATTCGGGATTTCATTAAACAATTAATCCTGCCAAACTAAAACTTACCTTGACTTTTATTAGAGAACTTGTCGTAGACAGGAAGTTATCATAGGTGCGAATATTGACAGTAATAAGCTCTCCTGGCGCTGGGTATAAAGTAATACGTGAGAGAACCCGCCCAGAACCCTTTCCCGTAGAGGAGCTCCAACGAATGCCGCTAAAATGTGACCACGGAACCAATATAAGTGATCCGGAAATGATAACGTTGCTGAGGTCCCTCACATTGTTGCCGCTCATTCGCTCAGCAAGGAGTTGAAGTGCGCTGTCGGATTGTCCTGCAGACAATCTAAAAAGCAAAGGGTGTAGAAACGTGGATAGATTCCGTGCGGTGTGAAAGGACTTCTGTAGTAAGCTGTAAAGTCTTTGTTGGAACGACTTCGATTTATTTTACGTATTGGATAACTTCCGATGGTGTGTACTATTGCGTGTTTGCTCGAGAGATATTTTAGGGTGGGCTTAGTATGGATGAGAATGTTCCACCGGAACTGCACTTTGTTTGTGAGATTCAATATTCGATTCCCATAAAACGTAATTACCTTTTCATTATGTAAGTTTCCTGTAACATTTTCATACTACACTGATTTCTAGTGTAGAGCCAGGTATTACCGAGATGCTTGTAGCACTCCGTACTTGATTGTCCCAGCAGAATCCAGGCGGTGCTGAGGTTTAACATTTTGCCGAGCGCATTGTTCGGGTTAGTTACGGCAAAAATAGAGGAGTTACTAACAGCGCACTGGTGCCATTGATCCATGCTTGTATCGTCATTGTTCAGTTGATTTGTATCAACAAAAGTGGCACCGAATGTTGCACAAGACCCATTACTTCTTGAGCCCCTCTGGTAGCTCTTGGTAGCGGGTTGATTTTCGAGGAGAACAATCGGATCGGCTTGTATGTAGCATTTTTTACGGACGCTCAGCTGGAGAGGCATAAGCAACACACAAACATAGGTAGTCAAAACAGTTCTTGATGGTTTAAACAAATATCTACCGTAGCTATTGCCTTCAAACTGAGATTCTGCTTAGTGCGTCTTCACAGAAATTGAACCAGACTGCAAACATCAAGACGAGCGGGTCAGAAATTATCGTCATTTTTGTAAAGAATAACCCCTTGAAGGTTGAAGATGTGTGTAATTAATCGTCTCTCTCTCTTTTATCTTTTCTGTCTCATTCGTAAATGTACTTTTTAGTTAACCGTGTTTGTTTACCACCCTTCATCTCATTCTCACTATTGACAGTACGGTGAACCAGCAAATTTTGTATCAATAACAACAGTAACAATAAGAACCATGCAGCTCATTTCATACCACAACCTCTCCATAGCGTCTGTAGGTATTCTAGCCTTTGTCTTACCGAGGGGCTGTGCATCTTCGGATCCAGTGAGCATCGTCCGATATCCCTGTACTGCTTACGAATACTGGCTCCGACAGTAGGCCACCCATAGGACACATTTCGCCTCAGAAAGTGCTGTAGATTCGCCTGTAGACACATTTTTATGGAGAACAAAGCTGGAAAAACGAACCGAAAATATACACCTGTCATTGGCACTGGCCATGACATTCTGTTGAGTGTAGGCTTGTAAGGGAGTTTTCTCCTGCAAACGTTTCTACTTTAGGCGTAGATGTGCTCTTCGCAATGCAATGCTCCATTCTTTCTCAGTTTCACGCCTTGCTCAATACATTGCGCCTATATTTTTCAGTAAAAGCAACTGTGATCCTATTCAGTCTCACCTTCTCTTACGAGCTTTTTTGTACATGTACGTAAAACAGCTGTCAAGGTAAAAGTTATTATCAGTACCCGTAACCCCTCGGTGTTGGAATTTCTGTTTTATGTAGTGGATACTGAGGGTAGCAGCTAGTCGGCTGAAGAGCGCATGAGGAAGAGTAGAGGACAATTGTACATAAAGTATGGAATCACCGCACAGTATCGCTCGCCACTTCATAGTTATCAAAGTGCTTCTAAAGCGTCGTGAGCACTTAAGTTCTTGCATTTTCAGCTCATACATGAACAATATACTTACCGGATTAACCTTTACAATGCTCAGGCCACTTTCTTGCACAAATGTGCCAATATCCACAACAGTTGCTAGAATGCCGAAGAGATTGAGTATACCATTTTGAGAAACTACCGGAGCGCTAATGAAAGACTTGCCTCTGCATAATATATAGGAAAAAGAGATGCAATATGCACCGTTTAGATATTTTATCGTGTAAATTGTACCAAATTTAAGGATCATTTCTTTCAAAAATAAATATGGATTTTCTCTCCCTTAATTTACACGCAGCCATGCAAACATCTCTGGACATAGTCGGATTTAACAGCAAGGTTATTTGGAATTAATAATCTCTCTTCGCTCTTCGTCGGGCCACGATCGTGACAAAGCGATAATACTAATGATTCGATACAAGAAGTGACTGCCAGCCACTAATAAAACCTGATCGTTTCGTGTTTCAAACCATTGAAGCATGAGAAACGAACGTTCTGTAAAATATATTGATGCTTTTTCTAGCCTAGAGCGAAGACTTCAGTAACAGTGATGTTGCTGCTCTTCAGTTGGTCAAGAGGGGCAACGTTGTGGTGTGGTGGTTGATAAGAATCTTCACATGGTGTTTGATTATGTCAATTAATGTGGTTAATGGACGCCCGCATAATTTGTCCATGTTCTAAGTGTGAGTCTAATTCCTATTGCGTGGTGGGCTTGGCCCCGGGTTATCTCTCTCTTTGTCTCTCTCTATTGCTACCAACAATACAAATAGAATGTTGATGTTATTTTCAGTAGGTTCGTAAAACAGTAGTGGCATATTTTTCTTGTGACCAGACGAGACCAAACGACGCTTGCAGAAACCAGCACGAACACTGCACCAGTGACACTCCACAACAGCTACTTCTGAAGTAGAAGTTGCTATTTACAAGCTCTGTTTCTTTCTAAATAATTATGATGACGGGTACTCATCAGAGGAGATGCAGGATATTGAATGAAATGGGTCAAGATATTAGCGCAATGCTTGTACACTCAACAAACTATCATGTGTGACAAATAAACATAATAATAATAATAAAAATATGCTTTTATTCCACGATGGCGTGACGCTAATATGGACAATTGATAAGTGTGATAGAACTGATACTAGCCAGAAACAGCTAAATGGAAATTACCCGGGGAGGCAAGTAGCAATGGATGGTGAAAAACAAGCAGGGGCAATAACGTTAGCAGGGGTGATCGAGATAGTTGAATAGACGTTCGAGATATCAGAAACCTGGGGAATGCGCGGAACAGGTCTTGATCAAAAGAAGACTGGATGCATTGTTTTGGAAAGAATTTCTACGATGTTGGGTTGTGATGTCGATAGGGAGTGAGTTGTAGACCGTAAGGGCTCTGTTGATGGGGGGAATCTCCGTGCCTGTTTGTGTGTGCGTGTCCGATGGAGTAGGTTCTTGTCTGTCGAAGGGTGTATGGTTGGTGTTGACCTTGTCCTGCAATATATGGTTGTTGCAGGTGTGGTGAGGCTCGGGGTTTGGTGTTGGATGGCCCATGCTTCTAGGACTTGTTCAAAAAGGAGTCATGAGTTAAGTGTGGGAAGCTTTGCGTGATGGAGGAGGGAACTGTGGGGAACTGGTGCAAAGACGGGAATCTGAAGGCAGATGCTATAGCACGGCGTTGAATTCTCTCCAGTGTGTCCCGCTGTTCCTGTGTGTTGTTAGAGAGGGCAAGGCTGCCATATTCGAGAACGGGTCGGATGTAGGTCGTGTATAGAGGGGCAACGGTGTGGTGTGGTGGTTGATAAGAATCTTCACATGGTGATTAAAAATAGGCTGGAAGGGCTCATTGTGCCACGTGTCTTGTGGAGTTGGTATAGTAGTGTTTTGGCTTTGTTGGCGGTTTCTATGATGTATTGGGTCTATTGCATAGCCTCTTGGACTGCGACACCAAGATGCCTATGTTGGTGGACCTGCTGCGCCAGAGTCGAGTGGAGCGTGATGTGGATGGTGTGTTGGGATTGGAAGGAAAGGACGACGGTTTTCGTGGTGTTGACGAGGAGCTGCAAATCCATCAACCATCGTCCTGCTGCGTCCACGGCACGTTGGAGGAATGCAGCTGAAAAATCCCTCGTGTATTGCGTCCCGATCTGCCGTGATCTGCCGCATCTGCCGCTAGGGTTTACCGGGTGTTAGCGGCCGCCGTGAGTTCCCTTCGGGAACAGACACGATAATTTACTTACTTTATTTTTTTATTGCGTCCCGATGAGCGGCGTGTCTTCGGCGAACTGGCTGCATTTGGTGTGCGAGATTTTACATGCTGGGGGGGAGGTCGATTGCGTACACCAGGAAAAGAAGAGGCCCCAGGATAAAGCCTTGGGGTACTCCAGCTGGAATGGATTTCCTCGATGACAAAGCGGAGCCAACCTTCACACGTTGTTGGCGGCGAGTCAGGTAGCTTGTGAGCCAGGTAAGGGCAATGCCACGGACACCAAGGCGCTCGAGTTTGGCCAGAAGGCCCAAATGCCAAACTCGGTCAAAAGCCGTTGACAAGTCAAAGAAGCATGCTGACAATGCCTGACCGGAATCCCGGCTGGAGGAAATCTCATACACTAGGCGGGAGAGCAGTAGTTCAGTACTATCCTTAGTTCGAAATCCAGATTGGTCGGCCGGTAGGTGTGGCTCAATGTGGGTGTAGAGACATTGGTGAACAATCCTCTCCTGAACCTTGCTGACAATGCTCAGGAGTGAGATTGGCATAATATAGTTGGTGATCTCTGCTCGAGAGGCCTTCTTGTGTAGAGGACTGAGAGTGGCGTCGCGCCAGTCTTGTGGCTGCTCGCCTCGCGAGAAGGACTAATTGAAAAGCGTTGCGAGGGAACACGATATTTCGTCTGCAGTGTTCTTGAGCAATTTCGTAGCGATGTCATCGTACCTAGCCGGAAATCAAGAGCGAAAAGGAGTTTTCTGGCCTCCTCCTGGGTGGCGATGATTTCCTTCAGTTTGCTTCCGATGATGCGGGACACGGCTTTCTCTGGTAAGACTTCAGTTGGGCCGAAGACAGACTTCTGGCTTTCCGAAATGAAAAATTGTTAAACGCTTCCGCCTTTTCTCCATCGGATCTAGCCACTGTTTCGTTCACTGAAATAGGTGGAAGCTCCATTTTCGGAACGGCGGCAGTGGTTTTATTAACTTGCACAGGTTTCGGTGCGGGACACCAGTTACTTTCGCCTTGCGCCGTAGTGGATACAAAGGCGGATTTAGCTTCTCTCAGTTGTGTTGTGGTCATATTGCGGTGAATAATGAACGCGAGACAGTTCTCGGGGCTGCGTGTTCTGAGATACTGACGGTAGAGCTGATGCTTGAGTTTATTGCTGCAAAGAAGCTGGTGAATCATCCATGGTCGCCGACCTGGGCGAGAATGATGTACACGTCGTGGTGCGAAGTTAGTACTGGACACGTGTGCTGTGTTGATAAGTGAGTCATGCCAATGCGACCAGAGGTCTGACATTGATAGTTGCGGAATTTCCTAAGCCTGTGGCCGAAGTTGCATTGAGTGCAGGGCCTCTTTCAGTGCGACGACGCGATCAGGGTCCCAGTTTCAGCGCCAAGTTTCGACGTTTTTCTGGGGTGGTTCTTGTGGTGGGCACTCAATGGTCACATGTCGTCCGAAGAGTACATGATCTGAAGCTCCGACAGGGGGATACGATGTGCTCCTCACCTGATGTAAGCATTAAAACTACAGACCTGCGTCTCTGCTGTCCATAATATCCAAAGTGATGGAAACGATTGTCAATCGTAAAATAATCAGTTTCCTGAAGTCCCATAATGTCCCTCCGCGAAACAGTTCGGGTTCAGAAAGGGCCTGAGCACAGCTGACGTCTTAACCAAGCTCCACTGGAAATGGTCCAGAGCAGCCTGCCTTGGAGGAGCCGCCCATGTTTTGGCGATAGATGTAGCAGGCGCCTTTGATAAAGTCAGCCATGATGGCCTGCTGCACAAGGCTTCCGTGTACGGTCTAGCCGGCCCGCTTCTCGGATGGCTTGAAAGCTACCTGCACCACCGGCGGCTGCAGGCTGTTGTGGGCGGCCAAGACTCCTACCTGCACCATATCCAAGCAGGGTACCGCAAGTTAGCATTCTTCGACCTACTTTATTCCTCCTTTACGTAAATGACTACGACGGCACCTTGCCTGCTGGCGCTGAGCTGACCACCTATGCAGATGACACGACACTGTATCAGTGCATCTCTGCCGCTGCCAGCATATCCGACTCTGCAACACAACTCCAGAAAGCAGTGGATGCCGTCTCTCTGGAGTTCCAATTGGAAGGTCACCTTCGAGCCAACCAAATCTCAGGCCCTCAACATCGACCACCGCAAGCCTCCCCCAGCGGTCCCACCAGTCCTCTTCAATGGAATGACTGTTCCTGAAGAGAAGGAATTAAAACTTCTGGGCATAGCATTCGACTCGTAACTGTCCCACTCAGCACACCTCCGGGCCGTGGCCTCAAAGGCTGCCCAACGCCTACACTTCCTGAGAAATGTTGCACCCCTGTTGGACTCCAGCGGCCGCACGGCAGTCTAGAAAGGCTCACAATGGAATACTATTGCCTGGTGTGGATGGGGTCATGCACTTCCAGGCTGAACAAAATATAGCTGAAAGCATTGGAGGTGATTGGCCCAGGCGCCTGGCTCCCCAGCTTGAAACACCGCCGACATGTTGCTGCCCTTTTGTTCACTGTCAAGCTGTCCTACCCTCCAACAACAAGCCCCCTGAAGCCCATCCTCCCACCTCCAGCCAACCCCCGCCCATTGGGTGGTCGATCCACTAGGTTAGCCAGGGAGACTGCCCACTGGCACCTGCTCCAGCTAAAATCGACGGTGCCTTTGTGCATTCGTAGCAGCCTTCAGGGTTCCTACCCAGACTGCATTATTCCCTTGTGGAACAGGCTACCAGCGACCATTCTACCAGCACGGCCGCAACCCAGACAGCGCCAATCCTTCAAGGAAAAATGCAACAAGTATCTGCTGCACCTGAACTGGCAATCAGCCACCGCTGCCCTGTGAAACGGTTTAGACCAGCGCCTCACTAATATCCTCCCCCCCCCCCCCTTACCACAATGTGACGTTATCGTTCACTCTGCTTCTCTCACGACAATCTACCTATTGTCCTCGTTCCTCACTTTTATTCATTTCTCCTCTTCCTCCCCTGCACATTGTTTTACTGCATCATGGCGCGCTTTGTCTGCGTAGACGCCGAGACCTTTGAGGTCAGCAGAGCAGCCTGGCCCCGCGACCACTTTTCTCGCACATATTCGGGAATATAGTGGACTTTGGTATACTTCGAAGAAGATGTTGCGACTTCGGCGATGATTTTGTTTAGGAATGGGTTTGCTCCCACACTGGAGCTCGCGCTATTCCGCTATTTGGTATACTTCCAAGTAATAGAAATAAAAATTAAAAAGGAAGGTCTTCTTCTGGTACGTTGGAGATGACTGCGTTGAGGCAGGACCTCAAATTGCCTCTGGAAATACAGGACGGAAAAGACAAGCGCTGGCTTAGTCCTGCAGTGCCAAGTAGGTAGCTCAGCACGTCGCAAACTCTATCAGTGATGTCAGTGGGAAGCCATGAGGTGTGTTTTGCGTTCATATCTCCTACCAATAGAAACAACATGAATGGAATAGTGTAGATTGGAAATGCTATGAACCCTACCGACACAAATATCACATGTGCTAAGTCAAGCACAAGAAAAAAGAGAAATACACAGAATAGGTTGCACTTAAAAACTGCACGTCTCAAAGAATACTGGATGTAAAGTAGAAGCCGAGTGACAGCCAACAAAAATCATTTTGGACGTGTAACGTCATATTTTAAAGCTGCCAGCTGCACAAAGTCATCATACATATATTTGGAACGAAACCAAGCTTGTCAGGAGCAACTCCTAGCTGTTGGTGAGTGTGACTGGTGCAGTGTTCGCGCTGGTGTCTGCAAGCGTCGTATGGTCTCGGCTGGTCGATTGCAAATCTACCAATACAAAACTGATAGAAGAGCTAAGTACCATTTGGCCGAGTGGTTGTGGGGTTGCCTGTGAGACACAAGATCCAAGTTCGAGACACACGCTGGGAGCAGGGAGGGTGTACTGTGCTAGCAAATGCGGTGATACATGCCTGAACCACTTTACATGCAGTATACTGCGCCGACACCCAAGGTCAACTGGATAGTCACTACTCGGAGTGAGGGTAACATTGATGCAGCTAACTAGCTTAGCCCCCTTGTCGGGCACTGGTTGTGAGACTTACCACCTCACCCTCGCCGTTAGGCGCTGCATCTGCCACCCTGGTATCACAAGCATGGTGGTGGCCTGGCACATGCGAAACTTCCTAAGCTGGTTGTGTTCCTCAACGCAATTGTATAGCCGGTGGTAACGTGGACGTGCAAATTTGTTTTTAATCCAAACGCCAGAGCCTATCGTCTAATAGAACAAATCCGCACAGTACTAGTAGCCTTCCAATCAACGTACATACATGTATATACTACAGAATTAAGATGATGGACTAGACTTACTCGATATGATTCCGACGGCGCAGGTCAACTTTGACAGGTGCACCCATAGCTAAAATGATTGGTATACACTTCAGCGTCCGTGGATCCATCGAGCATTGGAATTGGCAATCCCGCGACTGAACAACAGTCATTTCTTCATCCGCAGCTTGTCGATCCATCAAAGTAATAATAGACGATGAAGTATTCATACTTGGGCACCTTCCCAGGATATTCGCTTCACCGAATGAAACTCGACGAAAAAGGATTTCCGCTGGTTTCGAATGATATTTTACAACGTGAATTCCAGCATAACATGCATTCGGACCGATAGTGTTTACCACAAAACTGCAGTCCGTAACTGCAACTCGAACTCTGGAATGTGTTGAAATGTATATCGGACTATGGAAGATGAGACTTTGTGCAATGATTGATCGGATCACCGTCACAAGAGTCACGTCGCGACCCGGCAGTGGATAAGTTAACACCCTAATCATACTACCCGAGGAGCAATTTGTGAAGTTGCAGTTGACAATCCTGACATTGGTGGTCCGAGGACGGTTTGTGTATATAGAAAGTACAGCCTGGGTACGTGTACGGGCACGTTTCATGTTATTCAGTCTGATGTTACTCATTCTGATGTTGCTCATTTGGCAGTTTTCAAATAGAGCAATCAATTGAGTGGAAGCGTGCAGAAAGACACGTACTGCCGAATAGGTGAGGAAGGGCGGTTGTCCGGATTCAGCTGGGTGCGCTGTGAATGAACAGTTTTGCACACGAATCAACCTGGCCTGGGGATTATTTCCTATACGTCGAGTTATAAATGGGTTGTTGATGAACAATCCCCCGTTTCCCGAATAAAGCAGAAACTGACACGATATAAACTCGATTTCGTTCAAATGTTCAATCTCCAGCGATATGAGGAATCCAGACTTCGATGATCCGCCACGAGGACCGCTAAATAATATACATGAGAAGTGCATCGTTTGCGCGAAAGTCATTTTTACAGAAATTAAGCCACCTCGAAGTGTCGTCAAGTTGCAGCCAAGAGTGTCAAGGGTCGACATCTTGAGACTTCTAACACAATCGCTCTTGAGTTTCAATGGGGACCTTCCTAGCTGCAATGTGCATCCAGTTTCTACGGTTGGAACCAGATATATCTGAACGTTAACAGATTTCTTCCCCACACAGGTACCTGTAAGTGTGTAGTTGGCTGAGTACGCGTCAACCATCCGGAGAACCTGTATCCAGGCATCATGTACGGTCAGGCATGGTCGCAAAAGGTCAGCACCACATGGCTCTGTAGGTCTAGTAACTGAAATTCCGCTTCTGTTGGAAACAAACACTGTGAAGGTATTGTATGAGGGGACTACACCTTGGTCGTGGTGAACTTGAGATGATGTGGCTGGTAACACCGCTGAGTCAGCCGACCGAGAGAGCCGCTCACCATCGCTGAACACAGACGTTGCCAGCAAAAGCAACACTGCTAATACTTTTCCAGGAGATGCAGGCATGGTTAGGACTACCATCCCTGCATTGGAAATCAAGGAAATGCAGAAACATAAGTAAGAATTTTATCCTTTTAACTCCCTCCACCTTATGAATATACTTTCAGGTGGACTTTCGGAAGCGGAACAAACACATGACACGAATAGTATGAACGTAACAACCATTGCAATCTGCAATAGGCATAACAGAAGACGAAATGTCATACTTTTGAGAGATAAAAATTGAAAATACCTCTGAAGTCTAATTGAATGTGGCCTATATGTTACGAATTTGTAGTACGACTATGATTTACGCATGTCGTTGTATTTGGTTCTTGTCTTGTGGAGTCCAGTGTCTGATGTCATAATGGCCTAGCTGTACGCGCGAGTATGGTGTGATGTGTGACGTTTATGGTATGTGGTGCATGCAAGAGTACGCGTTGTCAGAGTGTGAGGATGTGCTTCCGTCTGTGTGAGCGTGACTGTCAAGTGAATGCTGTACATGCGCAGTGCTAGTTTGGTCTGGGAATGAGAGTCATGTGTGATTCGTCCGTGGTCTGGTTGTCTTGGCCTTGGTCATGTGTTCTGTACGTATTAGTCCCTGATTGGTCGTTTCGATGTGTTCGCCCTTTTCTCTGTTTTATAACTGTTGGTTGTTTATTATTTCTTTGTCTTTTCTCCCCCGTTCTCCCGCCCACCAGTTAGTTATTTATTCCAAGAGATCTTATTCAAGAAACAGTGTCGTCCTCTTGCCCGCGTGGATGAGTCGGAGAGTGGTTGTGTGGCGGGGAGCGGGGGGAATTTCCTTTACATTGGCGCCCAACGTGGGGCTCGAACCCACGACCCTGAGATTAAGAGTCTTATTGTCTACCGACTGAGTTTCCGCGTGTTGCTGGTTGGCCCTTGCGCGCCCCAGTCGGTCCTTGACAGTTTTTTCTCGGTTTTTTGGTTTTGCGAAGCGGATGTAGTTCCGTGTTTTTCAGGTTCAATCCCTGTGGTTTTTTCAGGTTCAATCCCTGTGGTTTTTTCTCTATAATATTATTTGCGTATTGGTGACCAGTTGTTTGTTTTGTTCCTGCTGTCCTCACCTTGTACTGATCAGATGCTGCTGTACCTGTGTTTCTTTTTTTTTTGCCCTGCTTGGCGCACCAACAACAACAACCGACTGGCCAAGACGCCGATTTCCCAAGATTCTGCTTTCGTGAAGGCTACCTATTCCAAATCGGATCACACATCTCTGGCAACAGCATTCCGTTGTCTTATCGTTTGGGTGTGTTTCCCCTTGTTTCTTTTCTCTGATCTTTGTCGTTTGTTCTGAGAGTCGAGGTCGACTCTCGCCGGAGGGGAAGGCTATGTTACGAATTTGTAGTACGACTATGATTTACGCATGTCGTTGTATTTGGTTCTTGTCTTGTGGAGTCCAGTGTCTGATGTCATATATGGTCTAGGTGTACGCGCGAGTATGGTGTGATGTGTGACGTTTATGGTACAGTACGTATCGCCTATAATGTTGGCGGCTAAAGTAATATACCGGATATAGTGATCAATTTCTCAAATTCATTTTCATTTGCCATAACTAAGTATACACAGTTATCGCGTATAGTAATAATCGTCTATAGTAATATATCGTCTATAGTGATCAAATTCATATTTCAAAAGACCTTTATTACATTATTTTTGCATCGATTATAGTGATTAAGTAGTGGTTGCGACCTCGGCGATGATTTGTAAGAAAAGGGTTTGCTCCCCACACCGGAGCTCGCGCTATTCCGCCGACTTTACTTGACACTTGACTGACTCACGACTGCCATCCAGAGCACACGAGAAGTCCATCGAACCTTCGACTCGGCAAACCTGCAAGAAAGCACCACTCCCTGCTCAATACACAGTGTTTCGGGGAATTCACCCCTCATCAGTTGAGCTTGAGTAGGCTGAGGAAGATTGTGCCTGAAGAGCACCACTTATATAGTGCTCTCCAGGCACGACCATCACCAGGGATACAAACTTACAGAGACGCTCCGTTTTCAGCGCGACAAACACCTCGTGAGCACCAGATAGCAGCGTGAGTCAGTGTCGCTCCTGGACGGTGAGACAGACGTCGAGGACCCTCGGTCATTCGCAACGCTGTCACCTCCAAACCAACTAGTCGCAAGCCCGCGCTGGGCACAACAGTACGAAGTAGTGGTTGCGACCTCGGCGATGATTTGTAAGAAAAGGGTTTGCTCCCCACACCGGAGCTCGCGCTATTCCGCCGACTTTACTTGACACTTGACTGACTCACGACTGCCATCCAGAGCACACGAGAAGTCCATCGAACCTTCGACTCGGCAAACCTGCAAGAAAGCACCACTCCCTGCTCAATACACAGTGTTTCGGGGAATTCACCCCTCATCAGTTGAGCTTGAGTAGGCTGAGGAAGATTGTGCCTGAAGAGCACCACTTATATAGTGCTCTCCAGGCACGACCATCACCAGGGATACAAACTTACAGAGACGCTCCGTTTTCAGCGCGACAAACACCTCGTGAGCACCAGATAGCAACGTGAGTCAGTGTCGCTCCTGGACGGTGAGACAGACGTCGAGGACCCTCGGTCATTCGCAACGCTGTCACCTCCAAACCAACTAGTCGCAAGCCCGCGCTGGGCACAACAGTACGAAGTAGTGGTTGCGACCTCGGCGATGATTTGTAAGAAAAGGGTTTGCTCCCCACACCGGAGCTCGCGCTATTCCGCCGACTTTACTTGACACTTGACTGACTCACGACTGCCATCCAGAGCACACGAGAAGTCCATCGAACCTTCGACTCGGCAAACCTGCAAGAAAGCACCACTCCCTGCTCAATACACAGTGTTTCGGGGAATTCACCCCTCATCAGTTGAGCTTGAGTAGGCTGAGGAAGATTGTGCCTGAAGAGCACCACTTATATAGTGCTCTCCAGGCACGACCATCACCAGGGATACAAACTTACAGAGACGCTCCGTTTTCAGCGCGACAAACACCTCGTGAGCACCAGATAGCAGCGTGAGTCAGTGTCGCTCCTGGACGGTGAGACAGACGTCGAGGACCCTCGGTCATTCGCAACGCTGTCACCTCCAAACCAACTAGTCGCAAGCCCGCGCTGGGCACAACAGTACGAAGTAGTGGTTGCGACCTCGGCGAGGGAGTGGTGCTTTCTTGCAGGTTTGCCGAGTCGAAGGTTCGATGGACTTCTCGTGTGCTCTGGATGGCAGTCGTGAGTCAGTCAAGTGTCAAGTAAAGTCGGCGGAATAGCGCGAGCTCCGGTGTGGGGAGCAAACCCTTTTCTTACAAATCATCGCCGAGGTCGCAACCACTACTTCGTACTGTTGTGCCCAGCGCGGGCTTGCGACTAGTTGGTTTGGAGGTGACAGCGTTGCGAATGACCGAGGGTCCTCGACGTCTGTCTCACCGTCCAGGAGCGACACTGACTCACGCTGCTATCTGGTGCTCACGAGGTGTTTGTCGCGCTGAAAACGGAGCGTCTCTGTAAGTTTGTATCCCTGGTGATGGTCGTGCCTGGAGAGCACTATATAAGTGGTGCTCTTCAGGCACAATCTTCCTCAGCCTACTCAAGCTCAACTGATGAGGGGTGAATTCCCCGAAACACTGTGTATTGAGCAGGGAGTGGTGCTTTCTTGCAGGTTTGCCGAGTCGAAGGTTCGATGGACTTCTCGTGTGCTCTGGATGGCAGTCGTGAGTCAGTCAAGTGTCAAGTAAAGTCGGCGGAATAGCGCGAGCTCCGGTGTGGGGAGCAAACCCTTTTCTTACAAATCATCGCCGAGGTCGCAACCACTACTTCGTACTGTTGTGCCCAGCGCGGGCTTGCGACTAGTTGGCTTGGAGGTGACAGCGTTGCGAATGACCGAGGGTCCTCGACGTCTGTCTCACCGTCCAGGAGCGACACTGACTCACGCTGCTATCTGGTGCTCACGAGGTGTTTGTCGCGCTGAAAACGGAGCGTCTCTGTAAGTTTGTATCCCTGGTGATGGTCGTGCCTGGAGAGCACTATATAAGTGGTGCTCTTCAGGCACAATCTTCCTCAGCCTACTCAAGCTCAACTGATGAGGGGTGAATTCCCCGAAACACTGTGTATTGAGCAGGGAGTGGTGCTTTCTTGCAGGTTTGCCGAGTCGAAGGTTCGATGGACTTCTCGTGTGCTCTGGATGGCAGTCGTGAGTCAGTCAAGTGTCAAGTAAAGTCGGCGGAATAGCGCGAGCTCCGGTGTGGGGAGCAAACCCTTTTGATTATAGTGATTGTTGTAAAATCAAGTGGTGTCAGAGGAGAACAGGGTGTTACTTCTTCGTGAAGAACTAACTTATCCGGTGTTGTTTGTTGAGTTCTGCTTGTACAAGTTGCCAAATATGCCTCCATCGTGAGGAAATGATGATGTTGTGTGACATGAGCTGTAGCCAGCTATGCAGTGCGTATGTGCACGGCGCCCTGAGTCGTTTGACACCCCACTCGCATACATTTCATGCAGTATCGGTCATAGCGATATATCGCTTATAGTGATAAAATGCTCAAAATCAAACACCAACGCTATACGCGATACTGACTGTATGTGGTGCATGCAAGAGTACGCGTTGTCAGAGTGTGAGGATGTGCTTCCGTCTGTGTGAGCGTGACTGTCAAGTGAATGCTGTACATGCGCAGTGCTAGTTTGGTCTGGGAATGAGAGTCATGTGTGATTCGTCCGTGGTCTGGTTGTCTTGGCCTTGGTCATGTGTTCTGTACGTATTAGTCCCTGATTGGTCGTTTCGATGTGTTCGCCCTTTTCTCTGTTTTATAACTGTTGGTTGTTTATTATTTCTTTGTCTTTTCTCCCCCGTTCTCCCGCCCACCAGTTAGTTATTTATTCCAAGAGATCTTATTCAAGAAACTGTGTCGTCCTCTTGCCCGCGTGGATGAGTCGGAGAGTGGTTGTGTGGCGGGGAGCGGGGGGAATTTCTTTTACATATATGATTCAGACCAGTGGCATCCTCTACAGGTGCTCTTACCACCAACCTATTTTGCAATGGTCAGCCAAAGAGTGTGCAGCCACGTTTCTCTCTAATACAACCATTGAAAACTCTTTGAAGTAGATACAAATGTCTATGCGCATAGTTCATAACGTAAGCTGTTCCCAGGGTGTTGCAAACTCGTGGTAGCGTTACGCGGATTTACTTGACACACGTCCGCCAATAACATGGCACGAGGAACAAAATGTTTTCCTTTTGACGAACTTGCTAAGAAAGCATCACGTCGCATGCATTAGTTTTTCCTAGACTAAATTGGTGAACTATGTGCTCCGCGAACACTTCAATCCAGCAGATAAGATCAGAGCACTTCAATCTAGCAGATGAGATATCGTACTAGATCAGAGTTCCTACACGTCTCAATAGTCATTGATCAAATATCCACACCCTGCTAGTACATTTATCTGTTTCTCGCTGTTCCATACCTCACAACGATTTGTTATGCTTCCTGGACCCAGCAGCTCAAACATTACTGGTGCCACAAAAGGGACGCAGCAATAAACGTATTAAAGTGACGCTTCGCACGCAGTGTAACATTAATTTTATGTTATTTGACCCTCGAAGCATCGCGAGTCAGAGTCAGCCATGGAATAGGGAGAAATTTATTATGCAAGAGTGCGAATATTCGACAAATTACTATTGAGTCCAAACCATTCCATTATATACAACGTTTCGGCCAATGGCCTTCGTCATTGACTACCTGAAGAAGGCCTTTGCCCGAAACGTTGTATATAATGGAATGGTTCAGAAATCTGCAGAGTATTCTTGTGGAATGGGTGAGTTCACCCAATTGTGTCTACTATGAAACTGCAGGAAGCCTCCAAATTTCTTCTCAGTTACTATTGAGTCCGTTGGGATTTCTGATCTAACACGATATCTTTGGGCTGGTAATTATCCAACTAGTTCCACACGTAAATGCATAGGCTTTTCCATAGCCAATACTAAACAACGTGGGAATAGTGTCGTTATCATTTCAATCTTACCTTGCTCTGGACACCGACCCGTCAGGATCAATATTCTTGTCGTTCCTTTCTGCAATATCCAGATAATATCGTTTGATCGTCTTGTGGGGGATTTGCTGTGTTGCAACTCGGATTGCGAGCTTAAAATCAATCTTTCCACACCACTAGTCCCATGCAGGCACTATCAATTCTCGACGCTCATCTTCAGCTCTGTAGCCTTGCTGATGTGTTCCTTGGTCTGCGCGGTAGACGGCTTCCGAGCGTTCTGACGTTGACGGTGCAGTGTGTGCATCTCTGATAGCAAATACATGACATGACACGGTATATCCATCTCCACGGGCAGTGGGTGTGACCGGCCGCTCCAAGCTTGGGTAACCCAACTAATTACTTCCTGAAATTCATACAGTGTATTCGATAAACACATACAGCTCACGTTCTGACGTTGATGGTGCAGTGTGTGCATCTCTGATAGCAAATACATAACATGATACGGTATATCCATCTAAGCGGGCAATGGGTGTGACCGGCCGCTTCAAGCGTGGATAACATACTACTCAAAATCAATCCTTCGACACAACAGTTACTAGTCCCTTGAAGTCACTATGAAGTCTCGACGCTCATCCTCAGCTCAGAAGCCTTGCGGATGTGTTCCTTCGTCTACGTGGTAGACGGCTTCCGCACGTTCTGACGTGGACGGTGCAGTGTGTGCATCTCTGATAGCAACTACATGACATGACACCGTATATCCATCTCAGCGTGGAATGGGTGTGACCGGCCGCTTCAAGCTTGGATGACTCAACGAATTACTTCCTGCAATACTGCACAGTGTACTAAAGCCTCGAACCTCAAAGCACATGCTTTGCCCAGAGTAGATTCACTTACGCATGACCCTTGTTATAATTATGCCAAACTTCACAACAGATGTTATCCAGATTCTCCCAAAGAACAGTGTGTGCATTCAGGAAACCGTACCTAACTCATGTTTTCTCAGTTGAAACAATATCCATCATTGACCTTGATCAAATTTCACACACTGCACAAGTGATAACACAAAGATCAGATACGGAAAAGCTGGTACCTTATGTAAGTAATGGAGGCGGAGAATGAACTGTTGATTGCGAATACGTTTATGCTTTTAATATTTTTGTTATTATTAATTCAACATCTCCTTGCTCGTCAGAAAACTGCCAATATGAGAGGTCGGGTGGTAGCCAACCCGGCGGACTGAATAATAAGGAGAGAAATAAAGAGAGTTCTGCAAGGGGAGGCATAACGAAAATGGTGAGATTATTTAGGACGAAGAAGCTGAAGCTTGAACTCCTTAGTGTCTGTGCATGCTTCAAGGCTAGTGGGCAGGGAAGACCAGAGAGTGTACACAGAGAAGATAGGAGATTTCAGAAACAGGGAGGTATTGGCACGGAGTGATGAAAAGGAATGACGTGTTGATCTGGTGGACACAAACCAGTTATACTTAGCAAGATGTTTGGGAGCCAGGTCTAAAAAGATCATGTGTACAAGGATGCAAAGATGTTGCTTGTGTCGCTCTAAAAGGGGAGATACTGAAGCTAAACTGTAGAGACGTTGGGAGGAGAATACTTGATCTTTGCGAAACAGGATTTGTAGAAGCAGACGCTGGTGTATTTCCAGAGTTGAACAAGGGCCTGTCACAGACCGCACCACGCTGTGTCACAGTAATCAAATATAGGTAGAATATACGACGTAAAGAACAATTTTCGGCAATGATCATTTAAATGGTGGCAGTGAGGTTGCAACATGCCATGGGAGGAGCTAGCTCGCTTGCTTACTGACTGGACCTGTGGGGACCAGGACGTATGGCTGTCGAATAATATATAACACCAATTTGTTTGTGTTCATGAACAATTTCAACGTTAGCATTGGCTCCTGGAAAGTGCAACGGCTGAGTGGGCGGCGATGGGCTAATGAACATTGCTTTGGTCTTCGCGATGTTGGGCCTCAGCTTCCAAGCTTCCATCCATGCTATGGTGGAGTTAATGCCGGTCTGCATTTTTTTCTTTGTATATCCTCTGATGTCATGTACATAATAGTTGGGTTTCAGGATTCAATGGTCGTGATCCAGCCATTCGTCGACGGAAGTATGAGTGCTCAACGAGAATGTCATGACATACTTAGAGACTATACTATGGACACAAACCGTACAGTATCAGGTGGTCCGTTGTGAGGAGAGTCACACCATACTGTAACATCTCGAATAGCTGCAATCTGTGCCTAGACGAGAGGCTAGAGATTGCCTGGGCCGACATGACCCGCACCCTCAACATGAGGTCAAGGCTAGTTTCCAAGAGTCTTCAGGAAAACACGTTTTACCTTCGTAACTTTGTCAACAGGATCACGTGACTCTAGCTTTATAGTCATGCTGCTGGCTTGTGTGTGTGTGAGAGAGAGAAAGAGGGTGGAGGGGGGGGGGGGGGCGTCATAGAGTAAGTGTGTGTCCGTGTATGTGAGTGGGTTCTAGTATGTGTGTGATGGTTGTGAGAGTGACAGAATGAGCATTGCGCGTGTGCGTGTGTGTGTGTGTGAGAGAGAGAGAATGTATTTGTGTGTGTGTATGTGTATTCCAGGTAACGGGTTTGACAGATTGAGTGTTTTCACTACCACCTTTATTGGTTTCAGGGTTTATTTACTTAATATTTGAAGTATACATACCTGTTAACCATGGACTATTTCTGCCTAGATTTACTGTTGTGTAATCAACGGTGCATGTGAAGCATCAGATCCTCTCTAATTCAATCACCCACACTAGAAGCGACTCGGACTCTTTTAGTAGATCTAGTGTTTTCTTCTATGAAAGCAGCGTGCAGGTCTATAACCACTATAGGGTGTGTATAGAAAACTGTCTTGGCCGTCCTATTCCGATGTACTCCGTGTGGTGTAAACCAGTATTTGGCTAGTTCATTAGCAATGTTCAAGAAGTGATTTTTTTATGATTTCTTGCTGTGCGACTAAAGCTGACGCTTTTAAGAGTAACAAGACCTAAACAAAGATGCGCTAAAACGAATATGGTGCTGCTGCGTAGATTTATGAATGTGAGCGCAAATAGACTAAAAAGTGGATAATACTAACAAAAAAGACAAACATTACAGGCCTATTTACAACGCATACAGTTTTTCGTGTTGTTCAAGATCTGTCAAGTGCATGGTCACAAAACATAATTTAGAGACGACCCTCTTGTTGATCACGGATGTTATCAACTAAGAGTGGGTCTCTGATGTCACCTATCAAGTTGGCCAAGGCTGTTTCGTCCAGATGTGATTCGTTTCTCTCCCGTCCACGTCCTCTCTGCCAATGCTGCCAGATGCGGCGAACGGAGAGGGTCCTGAATCTTCCGTAGCCTCCCTCCTTGGCTAGACATTGTCGATAGAGGAGTGCTGTTAGCACCAACGCAGTGGGCGTAAGGAAGAGTGCCCCACTGACCCATAACACATAGTTTTCGGTCATCTGCGACTCGTACATGACACTGTAGAGTACTGCGATACAGATGGAAATACAGAGCATGAACGACTCCCATGTGTTGTAGCCAACACCCGCTAAATCACCCTTCCGAAGAGGTCTGAACAAAGAAGCAGAAAACCACGCAAACTGAAATTATAATTATAGTCATGCAGCCGGAGGATGATAAAATCCGCTTTGTCTGCGCCATCGTCTGGCACATCTACATAATTGCAACCAGACACTTGTTAGGCTGTGACAAGGAATGACAAGCGCCAGTCGCGAGAGAACCCAAACACAGCCTTTACATGAACACGTAATGGCCATTAAGTAGGATCAATCATCCACACACTCGCGGAGGGTAAAATATCAGGTTGAGAAAACCCCACTAACTAATCGTGGCATTGTCAAGTTTCAAGAGTGGATTTACAACAAGTATAAGGAGACGTTTCCTGCTACAAATTTCACTGCTCTGCGCTATTTGGCCTAAAGGACAATGTTGGCCAGTCACTAAACTTGGTTATTATCCTCAATCTTCCCCAGTTTTTCATCTCCTTTTCTTCTGGCCCTAATATATTTCTGTTGTTGCACCCAGCTAGCATTGACACAGAGACTCATGGTCGAGTACGTCTGGTCGGATCTCATCACCGCTACCGTTCTTCACTATACATTCTTATAGTTGAAGGCTGTGCTAAATATTCATTAGTTTGAGAGAAAGCTGGAAACGGAAAACGCTCTAGAGACAAACTTGACTATCACCTCCAGGACTCGAACCAGGGACCCTGGCTTATGGCCAGCGATTCTCCACCACTAAGCCATGGTGTACTTGACACCCAAGCAGCAACAGTTAAACATTTTCCTTGTGACACGGATCAAAAAATAAATAAATATACGTACTGAACTTTGCTATGCAGCATTTGAAGCAACAGAAGGAATCCAGATGTCACCAAGAGTCTGGACACCGCGCTCGAAAACGGTAGTGATCCAAGCAGGCCAATGGCAATACGCCTCAACAGGTTCACAGCTGACCACCAACGGCACTCATCAGTGTACATGCAGCACGCCTCGTCCACGAAACCCTTTAACATGATATGACCATGTGTTCGTCGAATGAGTAATAGCAACGGCGGTGGGAGGATAACTATGGCCAGGATTGCAGCTGCTGCAAGGACATAGCCTAGATGCGGTGACACATAGCAGTCTACGGAACCATCCATGGCAAGCACCTGCCTGTCGTTGATTTGCACACACCAGAACACACTGAGAGCTGTGAATGTGAGCATAAAGTAGCTGTAGACCAGAACAAACCACATGACCCGCACTAGTTTCATGTGGCTCTGAAGTCTTGCCAATCGAGTTCCAAGGTAGTTGTAAGATCGTGCAATGCGTATAGCCAGGAAGATGAGAAGAAGTGTGATTGGTTGGATGAGGAGTAGAGTGCTGACTTGAAGTCGATTTACGTCCTCTTTGAGACACACGTGTCCGAGTCCAAAAGTCAAGACGGTGTAGATGCTGCTGTAGACGAATGTAACTTCGTTCGGGAAGATGTACCAAGACGTCTGAATAAAAACCAAAAGAAGCAGAAATCATGGCATGCTCTAGTTTCAACATACATGTAGTACGAGTTCCTTCCGAACACAGCACATCACTGATACCAAGAGTACATAAACAAGAGTGTGCAACTCCAGCTATGGGGTCTGCGACGGCAGAACTTCACATCACGTGATGAACCCGTGCACTCTAGTGCATGATAGATACTGGGTTGTACGCAGCCCAGCTTTGGGTACAACTCTCTTGTGGTCACTTTGCACTGTTTGCCAGCATAACCTTTTGAACCATGTCACGTGATGTGAAGTTCTGCCGTCGCAGCACAGCATAGAGGTTGTGCAGGCAGTTGCACACTCTTGTTTATGTACTCTTGCTGATACCTTGCTTCAAAACTTTCTTGATGTATGATCTTCCGATCTATTCTAGTGATCATGTGACCTTTCTTCTGATTGGTACTTTGTTACAGACTATGAAAACAAATTCCACTTGCATTCTTTAATGTTTGACCTCTGGTTCACTATTTGAAACCAAGAACGAGATTTGAAGTAGTTGCATCATTGAACAACATGCTTCCTGGTGCCTTCAATCATGCTTCCTGCGAATGATTCTCTTATAAAAATCCTCGATTCAAAAGAAGTTGCGCCAACTGATATGCACGTACATGTAAATATCCTTTCATTCTGTTCTAATTTGTATTTCAAAAAGTTATAATACCCAAAATTACCTGCACAAAGAACAGCCAGCTATCCAGAACTGGTGAAAGGCCAACATTGAAGTAGAAGAGCAGGATGGATGTCAGGACTGTCATTACCACCATGGTTATGACGTATACCCATAGTGGAATCGATGACGTCATTGAGCAATCAACGCATTGCTGTAAAACGACACATAAGAGGCAAGTATAAATATCGAATAAATGGCAAAGCCAGCTTTGTTGGCTACACACCAGACGGAGAACTGAACCTGAACGCATCATTGTCACCTGAATATTCTGTAGGCCATGCTATTATTCTTACCGCTAATGCTAGCTTCAGTCTTGTACCGGCTCTGCATTCTCCACACAAGATACCCGCGGCATTGCCAACACATGCTGGCGTTCCCGATCCATTGTAGAGCCACGCACTACTCTTGCAAAGGCCATTCGTGCACTGTGCAATGCCGAACGGATAATTGACGAATGATCCATAAACCTGCGTCTCTTTGAACGTGATGTTTGAAGTGTTACTCTCCGTTTCAAACACCACATTTTCACCAGTAGATTTCCAATCAAGAGGATTCTTTTCTGAGTCGAGACGGCTATTGGTTGTGACGTTACCGGCCCAATAGCCTGGTTTCATGTCGACAAAGCGACCCTTGCTGCACTTCTGTATGGCCGAAGAGTTCATACAGTAGCACACTTTAGTCAGTGGGGTCAGTGGCTGGTATTCTATGGTCACCTGATGTACAATAACAATAATTCAAGAAAACACAATTACATTATTAAATTCAACAATGTTTTGATATTTATAAATACCAAAGACTCTCCTCCTTCGCTCTTACCCGGCACGTTGCTACCCTCGGTAGCCATTGCACATACAAAAAATTCCAAACAGCGAAGAGGATACGGGTTTTGATCCTACTACAAGTGCCTGTACAACTCCATCGGGGTGGGCTCCTTCAGGGTGTGACCAGGGACCATACTCTTGATGTGGCAGGAACAAAATACCATAAGGATGAAATGGGTATTTTCCAAGGGCTAGATAACTCAGTCAAAAAGGAATTATGACAAGCTTACGCACTCAACCACCAACACACACAAACACGCATTTGAAACCAATTATATTCATCATTACTTTTCAATGCCTTACCGCTACATCAGGTCCATAGAAGCCTCCAAAACAGGGCCGCAACTCAAATGGCACATCCAAGTAGAATCCATCTTTAGACTTCTTTTCTTTGGCAGTATCATCCAACAACCTGAAACGGAAGTATCCTCGTGCTCCTGGTTCCCCGCCAAGTGCTATGCCGGTGAGAGGCGAGCTTGATATAAAGTACATCTCTCCCAGGTGCTCATACAGACCTCTATCTCTTGCTCCATACCGTAGCATATAAACATCATCCTCACTGATAATCTACATAAATTTGACAGCACATAAATATAAAAGAATCCATCAGAAACCTCAATCTGCCAGTTCAAGATATCAACGGCCCTTCATTGCATAACATAGAACGACACTGCAGCACGTCTTGTCATAAAGCATTGTAAACTCTCTTTGGAGTCGAAAACGTAAGATGGCAATGGAAATCGACCGAACTTCTACTAAGAGAAGCATAATGTGTCCTTAGTTACAGTAAAGTTAGTTTCTCTTGTAGTAACGGGAGCACAGGACAAGACAGCGTCGAAAGACAAACTGTCGTGGAAGTGACGGACACAATTAACTGTAAAAAAGATCTTGCAACTACCTATACTGTACTTTATGCTGCCATATTCATCGGCAGTGCGCTCCTAGAGCCTGGATGTTAGGTGGCCATATCACTAGGTGCTCTTCATGTAATGTTCTTCCAGTAAATGCACTACAAAAAGGGGCCATGTGGAACCTTAATAAGCAGATGTAACGGTTTGAAATAGGACCGGTGTGTCAGCAAAATTGTGAAGACCCAAACGGATCATCATCGTGGATAGTTCATTTAATGAGAAAACCAGAACATATGTGCAAGTCGATCTCTCAGATTTCGCTCAAATTTTGCAGGTAGGTTTGCTTTGGGGTGTAGATCGACATTCCAAAGCCCGCACAAAATCTTTTGAAGGGAACCATGAAATTGGTATACCCCTCAATATTGGCCCAATATTGGCCCAATTTATGGGTCAACAAACGAGCCACGGCACAGCGTGCAAGAACAAGCTACGAACAAAACTCCATCAAGCCATCATTACCTCACCTTAGAAGAGTTCTTGGGGCAGCACTACTTAGCCACGCCAGCATCCCAGAAGACGAGGGCAATCATCCCTTGACGCCACAAATGATCGTCTTGAAAATAGCCAAATTACAAGCGCTGATAAAACAGCGAGCTACGTCCTCAATTAGCAAACACTATACACCGGCAGATAGTAGAACACCTCTTCTAGCACTGAGGACATGTCCCCCATCATACTTTTGGGGTTTTCTTGAAATAAACAATTTTGAATTTTTCCACTCGACCATTCTGAAATACGTCCAAACTCATACCTGCGCAGGAAAGCTCACCCCTCCGCGACGTCTAGTCAGCAATTTCTACTCCAACACCACTCCCAACGCTGCAGAACAAAGTGTATTGTTGACTCTGACAAGAAAAAGTAGCGGTGATCACTTGTCACTCCAAACGACAAGCTTCTCCTTGCGCCACCAACATTTTTCGTTGCAACAGTTGATGCAAAAGTGACTGAATTTTTGCGTGTAGTTTTTAGATTTTACTGCAAGAGGAATGAAGAAATCACGTGGATCGTGACGTAGAATAATGCTTTCTGGTACACGACACAATGCACACGATCACGATCGTTCCTGAGGCGCTATTCGAAACGGACCATGAGGGAGGAGGTAAGATGCATTATATTTCTTGCATGCTCTGCTCAGAACATGCAGAAACTATCGTTATAACGCCACCATTATTGCATTGACAAGAATTCTTGGAGATATTTCCTCTTGCAGTAAGAACAGGGATGCATTTTTTCACACTAACCTCGTTCATCCCGAACATGGTTCAACAGGAACTACGGCTGGTTTACATGCTGATGATCCACGTAGATCTGCAACAGCAAGGAATGAGCGTGGTCCATGCCATCAAGGTCGCTTGGAGTTGACCAGCACGCGGTCAACACTGGTTGCATGAAGTATGTGGCGCGGCCACATGGCAGATTTCTTACGTCATGAACAACGTGATTTGACCCTTCACGCCCGTCTCTGTGCTGCATGTTGAGGGAAAATCCCAGCTGGAAGGCCTACAACACGACATGCGTGCTCTTGAGCTGGACATCAAGATGCACTTGATCCGATCTCGATCAACGGGTGATCCATGTAAGTGCAGGATCGCTTGATCAAGGTGACTCGGAACAACTGCTGAACCGTGATCTACGAGACCTGGCATTCTTGTGTCACGAGGCACGTGATTTCATCATTCCTCTTGCAGGAAAATCCAAAAACTACACGCAAAAATTCAGTCACTTTTGCATCAACTGTTGCAACGAAAAATGTTGGTGGCGCAAGGAGAAGCTTGTCGTTTGGAGTGACAAGTGATCACCGCTGCTTTTCCTTGTCAGAGTCAACAATACACTTTGTTCTGCAGCGTTGGGAGTGGTGTTGGAGTAGAAATTGCTGACTAGACGTGGCAGAGGGGCGAGCTTTCCAGCGCAGGTATGAGTTTGGACGTATTTCAGAATGGTCGAGTGGAAAAATTCAAAATTGTTTATTTCAAGAAAACCCCAAAAGGATGATGGGGGACATGTCCTCAGTGCTAAAAGAGGTGTTCTACTATCTGCCGGTGTATAGTGTTTGCTAATTGAGGACGTAGCTCGCTGTTTTATCAGCGCTTGTAATTTGGCTATTTTCAAGATGATCATTTGTGGCGTCAAGGGATGATTGCCCTCGTCTTCTGGGATGCTGGCGTGGCTAAGTGGTGCTGCCCCAAGAACTCTTCTAAGGTGAGGTAATGATGGCTTGATGGAGTTTTGTTCGTAGCTGGTTCTTGTACGCTGTGCCGTGGCTCGTTTGTAGACCCATAAATCGTGCCAATATTGGGCCAATATTGAGGGGTATGCCAATTTCATGGTTCCCTTCAAAAGATTTTGTGCGGGCTTTGGAATGTCGATCTACACCCCAAAGCAAACCTACCTGCAAAATTTGAGCGAAATCTGAGAGATCGACTTGCACATATGTTCTGGTTTTCTCAGACATGCTCTCTTAAAATATGTCTGGTGAAAAAGCTGGCATGTTGAGTGTGCTCTGATCGAACTGAGCCACTCCTTTGTGTTGGCCCGTTCCCTCCAAGTTGCCCGATTATCCATTTCAAATGGTGTCGCAGAGGTGGCTCCAAACAGGAATAGTTTTGTAGTGCACGTAAACTGAACGTTCCCCTTGAGTTCTGAAATTAGGTTATTGCTAGTTTATTGCTCTAGCTCCATGACGCCCAGTACAGAGAAATAATAAGCTTTGTGTGTGCTTCCAGTAGTTTTGAATTGGTATACGTGCTTCATTGGCGAGAGGCGAGCAGCTTTTTAACTGCGAGAAGAAGTGGATTTTTGGAAAGACGTTCAACTCTAGTCACCGTGCGAAGCAACAGGTCAAAAACTCACCTGTTTGGTATGGCGCTTCCGGTCATCACAGAGCCATGAACTTCTGGCTCGGAATAAAACACATCGTAGTCTCACTGTGACATTTTATGTTTTCTAATCAAAATACCAAGATAGAAAGTGAATATTGAGCCCGGTCCTGTTTGCAACGTATAGCCTTTTGAAACCGTGTCCTCTACTGGGTTTGCCAATTTCCTGTTACAGAATCTCTCCGCCCCCCCCCCCATTTTCACAGCTCAGGAAAAGAAAAACAACCTACAAAAAAAATAATGATCCTGCCAAACTAAAACTTACCTGAACTTTCATTCTAGAACTAGTCGTAGACAGTAAGTCATCATAGGTGCGGATATTGACAGTAATATGCTCTCCTGGTGCTGGGTATAATGTAATACGTGAGAGGATCCGCCCAAATGAAGTTCCCGCTGAAGAGCTCCAGTGAATGCCGCTAAAATGCGACCATGGTGCCAAAATAGCTGACCCAGAAATCATAACGTTGCTGATGTCTGTAACATTGTTGCCGCCCATTCGCCGGGCAAGGAGCTGCAGCGAGCTGTCGGATTGTCCTGCAGACAATCTAAAGAGCAAAGGGTGTATAGACGTGCATAAGTTCTATGCGGTGTGAAAGGACTTTTGTAGTAAGCTGGACAGTCTTTGTCAGAAAGACTTCGATTTATTTTACGTACTGGATAAATTCCCATGCTTTGTACTATTGCGTGTTTGCTCTAAAGATCTTTGAAGGTGGGTTTAGTATGGATGAGCATGTTGCACCGGAACTGCACTTTGTTTAGATTCAATATTCGATTTCCATAGAACGTAATTACCTTTTCATTATGTACGTTTCCTGTAACATTTTCATACTACACTGATTTCTCTTGTATAGCCAGATGTTACCGAGATGCTTGTAGCACTCCGTACTTGATTGTCCCAGCAGAATCCAGGCGGTGCTGAGGTTTAACAGTTTGCCGAGCGCATTGTTCGGGTTAATTACGGCAAAAATAGAGGAGTTACTAACAGCGCACTGGTGCCATTGGTCCATGCTTGTGCTGTCATTGTTCAGTGGATTTGTATCAACCAAAGTGGCGCCGAATGCTGCACAAGACCCATAACTTCTTGAGCCCTTCTGGTAGCTCTTGGACGCGGGTCGCTTGTCGAGGAGAACAATCGGATCGGCTTGGATGTAGCATTTATCTCGGGAGTTCACCTGGAGAGGCATAAGCAACACACTGACATAAGTAGTCGCAACAGTTCTTGATGGTTTAAACAGATATATATATATACCGAAGCTATTGCCTTCAAATTGAGATTCTGCTTATTGCCTCTTCACAGACATTGAACCAGACTGCAAGCATCAAGACGTACGAGTCAGAGAATATCGTCATTTTGTGAAGAATAACCACTTGTTGTAGGTTGAAGGTGTATGTAATTAATCGTCTTCTTCCGTTCTCTTTTCTCTCTCATTCGTAAATGTAGTTTTTAGTTAGCCATGGTTATTTTCCACCCTTCATCTCATTCTCACTTTTGGCAACACTTTGAAGTAGCAGATGTTGTATCAATAACAACACTAATGATAAGAATCATGCAGCTCATTTCATATCACAACCTGTCCAAGGCGTCTGTTGGTATTCTAGCCTTCGTCTTACCAAGGGGCTGTGAATCTTCGGATCCAGTGAGCATTGTCCGATATCCCTGTACTGCTTACGAATACTGACTCCGACAGTAGACCACCCATAAGACACATTTTGCTTCAGAAATTGCTGTAGATTCGCCTGTAGACACACATTTGTGGAGGGAACAGCAGAAGAAACGAACAGGCAATATACACCTTCTATTGGCGCTGACCTAGATATTCTGTTAAGAGTAAACTTGCGAAGGAGAATTTCTTCTTCAAACGTTTCCAGTTTAGACGTAGATGTGCTCTTCGCAATACAATGCTCCATTCTTTCTCAGTTTCACGCGTTGCTCAATACATTGCGTCCATATTCTTGAGTTTTTTTCTCTTTTTTTTTCTCTACAAAATCCACATATCTCCAGACACTGGGGTGAATAATGGAGTGTGGTGGTGGGGCCCATTAAGCTCCGCCGACCAGAGGTCTCGGCTTCATAGCTCCATGGACGCACCAAATGGATATTGGGTAGGGAGGATTAAATTGAAAAGAAAACAGAAGAAAGAAAATGGAAAGATTGTATTGCTCAGTGATCAAAAGAACAGGTTCAACTTCAAGTTGTTGAGTATTGAAGTAAAAGCAATTGTGATCCTATTCAGTATCGCCTTCTCTGACGAGTTTTTTCGTACATGTACGTAAAACAGCCCTCAGAGTAAAAGTCAGTATAAGTACTTGGTCGTTGGAATTGTTGTGTGTAATGGCGTATGAGGGTAGCAACTAGTCGCCTGAAGAGCGCATGAAGAAGAGCAGAGGACAATTGTACATATAGTATAGAATCACCGAATGGTACCGCTCGCCACTGCATAGTTATCAATGTGCTTCTAAAGCGTCCTGAGCATTTAAGGTCTTGCGTTTTCAGCTCATACATGAACATAATACTTACAGGATTAAGCCATACAATGCTGAGACCACTTTGTTGCACGAATGTGCCAATATCCACAACAGTTTCTAGAATGCCGAAGAGATTGAGTATACCATTTTGAGAAACTACCGGAGCGCTAATGAACGACTTGCCTCTGCATAATAAATAGGAAAAAAGAGATGCAATGGGCACCGTTTAGATATTTAGCGCGTGTATTGTACCAAAGTGAAGGATCATGTCATCAAAAAAATTAATATGGATTTTCTCTCCATTAATTTAAGACACGCACACATACGAACATCTCTGGACATGGTCGGATTTAACAGCAATTCTTTTTGGAATTCGTAATCTGTCTCCGGTCCTTGTCGATCCACGACAGTGACAAAGCGACATTACTAATGATTCAATACAAGAAGAGACTGCCATCCACGAATACAACCTGATCGTTTGGTGTTTCGAACCATTGAAGCATGAGATGAGTTTTTTCATGCCTAGAGCGAGGACTTCAGTAACAGTGGTGCTGCTGCTTTTCAGATGGTGTTTGATCATGTCAATTGATGTGGTTGATGGATGCCCGCATAATTTGTCCATGTTCTAAATGTGAATCCAATTCCTATTTCGTGGTGGGCTTGGCCCATGTAATCTCTCTCTCTCTCTCTCTCTCTCTCTCTCTCTCTCTCTCTCTCTCTCTCTCTCTCTTTCTCTCTCTCTCTCTCTCTCTCTCTCTCTCTCTCTCTCTCTATTGCTATCAACAATACAAATCGAATTTTGATGTTTGTTCAGTAGTAGCGTCAACGACCTTTGTGTAGTGATGGTGACTGATTATAATACTACCTCCAACAAGCGAAACTTGGCGCGTTTTTTACTTCAAATTACTCGAAATAAATCACACTTTACAATCAAAACTAATTATTGACTCAACACAATTCAACTTTGTATTGCTCAACAAGGACATTAGAGACATCTGTTAGGCTGAACAACTCTCCTCTGATTCAGACATCACAGTTTCTTCTGGAGAGGAATTGTCCCTGTTTTGAGACGAAAGTGCGACTAGAGCGGATTCAGTTGCAGCAAGCACCTCTGTTGTAATCGCTCTGAAAATCTCGATGTCGCTCCTGTGTGATGTGCTCGAGCCAAGGTGTCGAGGGTAGTCGTTTCCGCCGCCACTATCCAGATTAACGTGGTAAGAACTGTGCAACAACTCCACAAGCGCCTGGACTCCAACTGTTTTGCAGGGTATTCTCGCCAACTGTCCAAAATTGCCTGCAGCAATTCCTGGCGATTTTCCTTAGCCACCAGAGACGCATCGCTCTAGTGGCTGTTGAAAACCGCTAGGATTGTTTGGCATGGACGCATGGACTCTGTGCTGGCGGAGTGACCAAGAGGAGAGAGAGAGAACTCCTTGGTTTTGCATTGCCACGCGAAACCACGACAATTCTCCTTCGCACAATGGACGCGCGCACAGTTTTGCTGGTGCACGAGAGACACGCTTGCCTCTGACTAAGACTAAGCCTGTTTTGTGTAAGCAGAAGGAGCACGTTTGTGGCACTGAAATTGTATTCTTAGGTTAACACTTCGTTCAGTGCCTTCTCGCCTTTGGTTACGTAATCTTGTTACCTTTTTGCGTTTCCTCTAGTGGTTATATTGCACTTGTATCTTGTTGTTATTTCTAACACCTTTCTATTTTATTAGTGCAATTAGGAGTATAATCGATGCAGACATGGCCAGACAACAACGAGTTCATGGAATTTTTAAGGATTTTTATGTTATTCAAAATCGATTTTCGTGTTCCGCTCATCAGTGAATAGTATCGGAACTGAGGGTACTGTGTACAACAATAGAACTTTTTATAACAGCATAATTAATTAAAAGTGTGAACAACAAAGGAAGTGCTACAGCATTACATAATATGTGTCAAACATAGTCAAACATAGAAAATCGATTTTGAATAACATAAAAATCCTTAAAAATTCCATGAACTCGTTGTTGTCTGGCCATGTCTGCATCGATTATACTCCTAATTGCACTAATAAAATTGCTTTCTCCACGCCGACTCTTTAAATACCTTTCTATTTACAGTACTTAACTTCAGTTTCTTTGGTTGTATCCTTAGTTCCGTATTTTTTCCCACTGATGATAGGAACAAGAACATCGATTCTGGGTTTTCAATAATATTTTTGTTATGAAATACACGGTAATACATGTCAAAAAAGGAACGTAGTTGCGTGATGTCTGCGGCCTTCATCCTATTCATAGCTATATTAAAATTATTATCTCCACCTAGATTATTTAATAATGTAACTCCTTCTTCTTTTCACAATCAACATAACGAGAGAGCTTGGAAGCTCAGGGCCCTACGCTATGCTTTTTTGCCTTGATGACCTAGACAATAAAACATAGGGATGTTATATGAGCGTTAGCATGCTAACGCGAGTTAGCAGCCAACCCAGCGAGCTTGCCCAACCTGCACGCATGCGCGAGTCACGTAGGCACGCGCCCTTCAAAATCCTGTACAATGTCTCTTTCATGTCATTGCTGTTTGGACTTTCGAGCGTGCAACTTGCGGAACAGGTGTTCCCAAAACAATTTCCTTCCCACCCTCCCACCCACTAGCTCAACGCATGTTTCTGGCGCACACATGATGGTATCTGTATAGTCCATGAGAATATAATTATGCTCTCAACTGGTTTATGCATCTCTATATATCTAGCATTTTGCGGCTCTATTCAGAGTCATTGCCGGCTCCATGCGGAGGCATTGGGGGCTCCATACGGAGTCATTCGGCGGTCCCATGCGGAGTAATTGGCGGTTCCATGCGGAGTAATTCGGCGGCTCCATGCGGAGTCAATTGCGGGCTCCATGCGGAGTCATTCGCCGGACCCATGCGGAGTCATTTGCCTGCTGCATGCGGAGTCATTTGCCGGCTCCATGCGGAGTCATTTGCCGGCTCCATGCGGAGTCATTTTCCGGCTCCATGCGGAGTCATTTGCCGCCTCCATGCGGAGTCATTCGCCTGCTCCGAGCGGAGTCATTTGCTGGTTCAGCTGCGAGCCATTATACCAGTTGCGAATCGGCACTCCCAGCTTAATGCAAAACTCGGTTGCTCTGTTGTGAGGTGGGAGGATGCTAAAAATTCTTATAAGTTTCTACTTTTTGTCTTTAGACATAACCAGGGATTCGAACCCGCTAATTCTTCCAAGTTGCTTCACGTCTTGTATTTGAAAGCCCTGTTTGAATATGCATTGTGGCCAGCCGTCTTTGATTGTACGGTACAGGTACGGGACAGGTACGGTCGAGGGTAATACGACACCGTCTACCGCCTTGATGACGACAAAAAAAGAAAAGGGATGCTATAAATTTTTCAATTCTCCAATTTTTTCAGGCATTACCTGGGATTCGAACCCGCACTATCGCCCTACATGCATTTCCCCATACACTTCTCATTCATACTCATTCTTCCAAGTTGCTTCACGTTATGATCTTGCGTTTGAAAGCCCTATTTGAATATTGCGGCCAGCTGTATGTGGCCAGCTGTGTTTGATGGTACGGTACGGTACGGGAAAGATACGGGATAGCGCCAGGCGTGACACAAACACACAAACACACAAACACAAACGAACAAACAAACACCAAATTAAAGCTGGGTGTACCCTGGCTAGCGCCAGACGTTACTGAAGTAACGTCTTCTGCACAGCTACGGGAATAATATTATTTTATTCCACGATGGCGTGCCGCCAATAAGGACGATTGATAAGTGTGATAGAAGTGATACTAGCCAGAAATAGCTAAATGGAAATTACCCGGGGAGCCAAGAAGCAATGGGTCAGGAAAAACAAGCGGGGACAATAACGTTATCAAGGGTGATCGAGATATACGTTCGAGATATCGAAAACCAGGGGGAGCGCGGGGCAGGAACAGGTACTTTATTTATTTATTTATTTTTTTATACGAAAGTCCACTATATTCCCGAATATGTGCGAGAAGTGGTGGCGGGGCCAGGCTGCTCTGCCGACCTCAAAGGTCTCGGCGTCTACGCAGACAAAGCGCGCCATAATGCAGTAAAACCATGAAGAGGGGAGGAAGAGGGGAAATGAATAATAGTGATAAACAAGGACAATGGGTAGATGGTCGTGAGAGAAGCAGAGTGAAAGATAACGTCACATTGTGGTAAGGGGGGGGGGGGGGGGAGGATGCTAAGTGAGGCACTGATCTAAACCGTTTCACAGGGCGTCGATGGCTGCTTGCCAGTTCAGGTGAAGCAGATACTTGTTGCATTTTTCCTTGAATGATTGGAGCTGGCTGGGTTGCGGCCGTGCTGGTAGAATGGTCGCTGGTAGGCTGTTCCACAAGGGAATAATGCAGTCTGGGTAGGAACCCTGGAGGCTGCTACGAATGCGCACGGGCAGCGTCGACTTGAGCTGAAGCGGGTAGCAGTGGGCAGTCTCCGTGGCTAACCTAGTGGATCGACCACCCACTGGGCGGGGATTGGCTGGAGGTGGGAGGATGGGCTTTAGGGGGCTTGTTGTTGGAAGGTAAGACAGCTTGAACGTGAACGAAAGCGCAGCAACCAGTCGGTGGTGTTTCAGGCTGGGGAGCCAGGCGCCTGGGCCAAACACCTTCAGTGCCTTGTGCTGCATTTTGTCCAGTCTGGATGTACCTGACCCCATCCACACCAGGCAGCAGTGTTCCATTGTTGGCCGCACGAAGCCTTTGTAGACTGCCGTGCGGCCGCTGGAGTCCAACAGGGGCGCAACCTTTCTCAGGAAGTGTAGGCGTTGGGCAGCCTTTGAGGCCACGGCCCGGAGATGTGCTGCGTAGGACAGTTGCGAGTCGAATGCTATGCCCAGAAGTTTAATTTCCTTCTCTTCAGGAACAGTCACTCCATTGAAGAGCACTGGTGGGAACGCTGGGGAGGCTTGCGGTGGTCGATGATGAGGGCCTGAGATTTGGATGGCTCGAAGGTGACCTTCCACTTGGAACCCCAGTGGGAGACGGCGTCCACTGCTTCCTGGAGTTGTGCTGCAGAGTCAGATATGCTGGCGGTGGCAGAGATGCACTGATACAGTGTCGTGTCATCTGCATACGTGGCAAGCTCAGCACCAGCAGGCAAGGTGTCCTCGCAGGCATTTACGTACAGGAGGAATAACGTTGGTCCAAGGATGCTATCTTGTGGTACCCCTGCTTGGATATGGTGCAGGGAGGACTCTTGGCCGCCAACAACAGCCTGCAGGCGCCGGTTGTGCAGGTAGCTTTCCAGCCATCCGAGATGCGAGCCGTCTAGACCGTACACGGAAGCCTTATGCAGCAGGCCAGCATGGCTGACTTTATCAAAGGCGCCTGATATGTCTATCGCCAAAATATGGGCGATTCCTCCTAGGCCGGCTGCTCTGGACCATTCACAGTGGAGCTTGGTTAAGACGTCGGCTGTGCTCAGGCCCTTTCTGAACCGGAACTGTTTCGCAGAGATGTCATTGTGGGACTCCACGAAACTGGTTATCTGACGATTGACAATTGTTTCCATCACTTAGGATATGATAGACAGCAGTACTGCTCAAAAGAAGACAGGATGCATTGTTTCGGAAAGAATTTCTACGATGTTGGGTTGTGATGTCGATGGGGAGTCAGTTGCAGAGGGTGAGGGCACTGCTGTTGGGTTTGTGTGTGTGTCCGATGGAGTAGGTCCTTGTCTGTCGAAGGGTGTATGGTTGATGTTGACGTTGTGGTGCAAGATGTGGTTGCTGCAGGTGTGGTGGGGAGGTTTGGTGGTGAATATCCCATGCTAGTAGGAATTGTTTAACAAGGAGTCGTGAGTTAAGGGTGGGAAGCTTTGCGTGATGGAGGAGAGAACTGTGGTGAACTGGTGCAAAGAGGAGAATCCGAAGGCAGATGCGTATAGCTGGGCGTTGAATTCTCTCCAGTGTGTCCCGCTGTTGCTGTGTGGTGTTGGAGAGGGCAAGGCTGCCATATTCGAGAACGGATCGGATGTACGTCGTGTATATTAAGTTAATAATAGGCTGGAAGAGTTCATTGTGCCATATTTCTTGTGGAGCTGGTGTAGTAGTTTCTTAGGGTGCGTTCTTATATTCTCTAGCTTCTAGAAGAAGAAGAAAAGAGAAGTCGACGAAACCGGGATTACTCCAGAACGGGTCTCGAAGAATTCGGAGATATTTTGCACATGTCAAGCAAAATGAAGCGTGAAAGGGGCCGCGATCTTGAGTGATGAATGTATGTGCGTATGCGAAAAGGGAAATGCGTACACTCATGATGAACACGTGGCTTTTAGTCGTGTAGTTCGCACGCGCTGATCCCAAACCGCGGGAATCTCCGAGTGTCAACCACCTCTGAAGCTTGGAGAGCTTGGAGAGCTTTGGAGAGCCTCCTAAAAGTCGGAGAGGATATAAGAACAGCTCTCGAACTTTTCGGAGAGTCTCCAACTTTTCCGAGAGGATTTAAGAACGCACCCTTAGCTTCGTTGGTGGTTTCTATGATGTGTTAGGTCCATCGCATATCGTCTTGAAGTGTAATACCAAGGTTCCTATGTTGGCGGACCTGCTGCAGCGGAGTCGAGTGGAGCCCGATGTTGGGGTTGGAAGGAAAGGACGACGGTTTTCGTGGTGTTGACGAAGAGATGCCAATCCTACAATCATCGTCCTGCTGCGTTTACGGCACTTTGGAGGAATGCAGGTGATAAATCGCTCGTGTGATGCGTCGCGATGAGTGCTGTGTCATTGGCGAACTGGCTGCATTTGGTGTGCGAGTTTGTACATGCTGGGGGGGGGGGGGGGCGATCGTGTACACCAGGAAAAGAAGAGGGCCCAGGACACAGCCCTGGGGTATTCCAGCTGGAATGGATTTCCGTGATGAAAAAGCGGAGCTTGGGAGCCAGGTAAGGGCAATTCCACGGACACCAAGGTGCTAGCGTTTGGCCAGGAGGCCAGCATGACAGACGCGGTCAAAAGCCTTTGGTAAGTCAAAGAAGCATGCTGACACTGCCTGACCGGCATCTCGGTTGGAGGAAATCTAATGCACTAGGCTGGAGAGCTGTAGTTCAGTTCTACTATAATAACAATAAAAATAATACCACAGCACGCGTAATAATATAATTATGTGGGTATAAGTATACGTTCCGCTTCTGTCCTATCTCCTATGATCAAATTCCATTATCAAGATAATAATTATTAATACGGTGCACAGATGACCTGTGACGCAAGATCATGGATTGTCGGCCAGATTTCTCCATGTAGGCTTGTCCAGAGCGATGGCCCTCACATTCTCCAGCTGATTGCTGCACTTCAGGTCGATGTTCCTTCTCTGTAAGTCGCTTGTGATGCGCGTCGCAATGGATGCCCTTGGATGTCCACGCCCAGCCTTGGCATCTCCTGCAAAAAAGCCCGTAAGCGCGATCCATGGCGGCGCATCCCTGTCCATACGGAGAATATGGCCGGTTAGCTGCCATCTTCTCCTGTCCACGATGTCAGATAGTGGTTCCGCGTTGCACCTCTCATACAGCTTAGTATTTGATTTCCTGGCTGGGTAAACTATGCCAATGAGCCGTCAGAGCTGCTTCCGGTGGAATGCGTTAAGTGATTCTGCTTGTGCCGCTGTGAGCCCCCATGCGCCGCAGTTATACAAAAGAACGGGCAGAACCAGGGCATTATACAGTCGGATGCGCCTCTGCTCACTGACCTTCCCACGCCTCAGCCAGAGGCTATACATCCTGCCGTATGCACTCGAAGCGAGGTCTTTCCTCCGCTCCAAGTCTTCACTGTCGCCAATGACGGACCCTAGTTGCCTGCTGGACCGCCAGGAGTCTGAAGTTGATGTCAGATGCAAGAATTCGGTCTTGGTCTCGTTTACTGTAAGGGACCAATCCCCGAGTTCTGCGCTAATGATGGGGAGGCTTCGCTTCAACCACTCCTCACTGGTTGAGTACAACGTCACATCATCGGCGTAACCTGTTTCTCCGGGTATGTGACGGTCGGCGAAAGGGCGTTCGGGAAGGTTTGGTCTCACTTGGCGCAGTGCTGCCTCCAGGTAACAAAAAAAAAGAACAGGGCTTAGGCCATCTCCCTGGGGGTGCCGATCCTTAGATGCTTACTATCCTTAGATTGAAATCCAGATTGTTCGGCCGGTAGGTGAGGCTCAATGTGGGTGTAGAGGCGCTGGTGAACAATCCTCTCCTGAACTTTGTTGACAACGCTTAAGAGCGAGGTTGGCCTATAATTGGTGATCTCCGCGCGTGAAGCGTTCTTGTGTAGGAGATTGACAGTGGCGTCGTGCCAGGCCTGTGACTGCTCGTCTAGCGAGGCCTCATTGAAAAGCGTTGCCAGGGAGCACAATTTTTCGTCTGCAATGATGCTGAGCAATTTCGTCTGGATGCCATCGTACCCAGACGACTTCCGGAAATCAAAATGGGAAAGGAGTTTTCTTACCTCCTCCTGGGTGGTGATGATTTCCATCAGTTCGCTTCCGATGATACGTGACACGCCCATCTCTGGCACGGCTTAAGTTGGTCCGGTGACGGACTTCTGGCTTTCCGAAATGAATATTTTTTAAACGCGTCCGCCTTTTCTCAATCCCATCTAGCCACTGTTCCGTTCGCTGAAATAGGTGGACGCTCCTTTTCGGGGACGACCGCAGTGATTTAATATATTATCTTGTACAGGTTTCGCTGCGGGACACCAGTCACGTCGCCTTCCGCGGTAGTGGATGAAAAGGCGGATTTCGCTTCTCTCAGTTGTGTTATGGTCCTTTTACGTTGAGTAACGAACGCGAGCCAGTTCTCGGTGCTGCGAGTTCTGAGATACTGACGATAAAGCTGATGTTTCAGTTTAATGCTGCAAAGAAGCTGTTGAGTCATCCCTTTTCGCCGACCTGGGCGAGACTGGTGTGTGCGTCGTGGTGCGAAGTTAGTACAGTACAAGCTGTGTTGTTAAGCCAGTCATGCCAATGTGACCAGAGGTTTAACATTGATAACTGCGGAATTTCCCCAGCTGGTGGCATAAACTGCATTGAGCCCAGGACTTGTTTCAGTGCGACGACGCGATCAGGGTCCCAGTCCCAGCCCCAAGTTTCGATGTTTTGCTGGGGTGTTGGTGCTTGTGGTGGGCACACAATGGACACATGTCCTCCGAAGAGTACATGATCTGACGCTCCGACAGGGGGATACGATGTGACAGGTAGATCTTCTTCTGGTACGTTGGAGATGACCACGTCGAGACAGGACTTCCTATGGAAATAGAGGACGGAAAAGACACGCGCTGGCTTAATCCTGCAGTGTACCGTAGATAGCTCAGCAGGTCGCCAGCTCTATCAGTGACATCAGTGGGAAGCCCTGAGGTGTGGTTTGCGTTCATATCTCCCTCCAATGGAAACAACATGAGTGGAAAATTGTAGAATGGATGTGTTATGAACCCTACCGACACAACTATCAAAGGTGCTAAGTCAAGCACAAGAAGAAAGAGTGGTACACAGAATAGTCTGCCTTTAAAAACTACACGTCTCAAAGAATACTGGTGGAAAGTCGAAGTCGAGTGACAGCCAACAAAATCATTTTGGACGTCTAACGTCACATTGGAAAGCTGTCAACTGCGCCAGGTCATCATACATGTGTTTGGCACGAAAGAAAGCTTGTGGGGAGCAACTCCTAGCTGTTGGTGAATGTGCAGACTGGTTGCTCTGTTCGTGCTGGTGTCTGCAAGCGTCGTATGGTCTGGGATGGTCACAAGCAAAATCTACCAACACAAAATAAGGCAAGAGCTAATCCAAACGCCAGAGCCTATCCTCTAATATATCCAAACAATACTAGTAGCCTTGCAACAACCGTACATGTATTTACTACAAAAGTAAGATGAGGGACTAGACTTACTCGATATGATTCCGTCTGTGCAGGTCAACTTTGACAACTGCACCCACAGCTAAAATTATTGGTATACACTTCAGCGTATGTGGATCCATCGAGCATTGGAATTGGCAATCCCGCGACTGAACAACATTCATTTTATTGACGCTCTCTTCATCTGCAGCTACGCCATCAAGCAAAGTAATTACAGACGATGAAGTTTTCATACTTAGGCAGTTTCCCAGGATATTTGCTGCGCCGAATGATACTCGAACAAAGAAGATTTCTGCTGGTTTCCAATGATATGTTTCGAAATAGGGTTGTAGCCCTTGATGGTCTTTTTTCTCAACGTGAATTCCAGCAGAACATGCATTCGGACCGATGGTGTTTACTACAAAACTGCAGTCCGTTACTGCAACTCGAACTCTGGAAATGGTTGAAATGTATATCGGACTATGGAAGATGAGACTTTGTGCAATGATTGATCCGATCACCGTCACATGAGTCACGTCGCCACCCCCATATTGCACCACCCCAATCATATTGTTGGAGGAGCAATTTGTGAAGTTGCAGTTGGCAATCGTGATATTGGTGGTCCAAGGACATTTTGTGTCTATAGAAAAGACAGCCTCGGTAAGTGTGCGGGAACGTTTCATGTTATTCAGTATGATGGTACTCATTCTCATGTTGCTCATTCGGCAGTTTTCAAATAGAGCAATCAATTTAGTGCGTTCCCTCAGTAAGACACGTACTGCCGAATCGGTGAGGAAGGGCGGTTGTCCAGATTCAGGTGCGTGCGCTGTGAATGAACAGTTTTGCACACGAAACAACCTGATTGGGGGAAGCACATTTTCACATGTAGAATGCCATGGGTCGTGGACGGACAATCCCCCTTGTTCGGAATACAGCAGAAACTCACAGGATATAAACTCGATTTCGAACACACGTTCAATCTCCAGCGATATGAGGAATCCAGACTTCGATGATCCGCCACGAGGACCGCTAAATAATATACATGAGAAGTGCAGCGTTTGCGCGAAAGTCATAATTACAGAAATGAAGCCACCTCGAAGTGTCGTCATGTTGCAGCCAAGAGTGTCGAGGGTCGATATCTTGAGACTTCTAACACAATCGCTCTTGAGTATCAATGTTGACCTTCCTAGCTCCAACGTGCATCCAGTCTCCTCCATTGGAACCAGATATATCTGAACGCTAACATGTGTCTCCGGCAAACAGGTACCTGTACGTGTGTGATTGGCTGAGTCAATGATCCGGAGAACCTGTATCCAGGCATCATATACGGTCAGGCATGGTCGCAAAAGGTCAGCACCACATGACTCCGTAGGTCTAGTTACTGAAACTCCGCTTCTGTTGGAAACAAACACTGTGAACGTATTGTATGAGGGGACTACACCTTGGTCCTGGTGAACTTGAGATGATGTAGCTGGCAACACAGCTGAGTCAGCCGACGGAGAGAGCCGCTCGCCATCGCTGAACACAGAAGTTGCCACCAAAAGCAACACTGCTAATACTTTTCCAGGAGATACAGGCATGGTTAGGACTACCATCCCTGCATTGGAAATCACGGAAATGCAGAAACATAAGTAAGAATTTTATCCTTTGAACTCCCTCAACCTTATGAATATCCTTTCAGGTGCACTTTCCAAAGCCGAACAAACACATAATACGAATAGCATGAACGTAGCAACCATGGCAATCTTCAAAAGGCATAACAAAAGACGAGTTGTCATATTTTCGAGAGACAAAAATTTGCAAATAACCCTTAAGTCTAATTGAATGTGACCTACATGACTTAGACCAGGGGATTTCCCTACAGTTGCTCTAACCACCAAGCTATGCTGCAGTGGTCAGCCAAAGAGTGTGCAGCCACGTTTCTCTCTAATACAACCAAATACACACACAACAGAGGCGAAAGGCTGTGTTAGCTGTAACTTAAAGTTTCACGCATCGGAACGATCATCAGACAGCAGCATTCACTATCGAATTCTCTACGAGCAGGCCTAGATATTTGATGCTAGTGTGGAAGTTAGTGCATATGTGCGAAATGAAGACGTGGTATTGGGACAATGGTATTGAGTTGTTTTGTGAGAGTTAACGGATATAGGTGAGAATAGAGGCGATAACAGGGCAGTGTTACCGAGTCATTGAAGGCGATAGCGACGGTAGCGCAAGACCACAGCAAGAGTGAAGAGGGAGAGAGAAAGCACCATGGCGCCAAACCTGGTACAGGTTGCGCCATGTCGAAAAACGCACGTAACTGATGGTGAGAATCTGGACAGGTAATACTTGTTCTCGTGTCTGCATTTCGACACCAACTCCGACCTTTTGTTGATGTGGACCGTTTTATCTGCTTCCAGGATCTCCAGATTCTCAGCAAGGCATAGGGGACACCGCTTGGTCGCGTTCGAGTAGGCCTGGGCCTTGGTGACGACCGCCCATTTCACAGAGTGCGGAGTGTTCTTCCGCTTGAGCTTCCATATGCACTTGGACAGCTCCGTTCTTTTTTCCATCCTCTCATGCCTCGTCGTGCTCATGTGATTGTTGTATCTCTGTTTAAAGGGTGGTTCCGTTAGGCCGAGGTACTCGTGCCGCTGCTCTCTTCCGGTGTGCTGGACTGTTGCCTTGTACACGATGCATCGTACTTGGTAGTCGCCGTCCATTGGAAAGGTGCTTTTGTCTCGGCAGTTGCATCGTTTGTCGGGGACGTTCTTGTATTGTGTTTGTCTCTTCCTTTGAACATGGTTGTTGTGGGATTTGACTATTGCGGACATATTTGGCATACATGAATAGCTAACTTTGACGTTGTTGCGGTTAAATATGTGACGCAATCGGCAGTCGTGAGGAAAGTGTGTGTCGAGGAGTCGGAGGAATTTGTGTGCGATGTCTGTGGCCACGTTCTTGCTAAAGGGTGGGTTGTACCAAGTGATGTTGCGCGGCCAATTTTTCTTTCTTCGTCCTGTCTCCTCCTTCCTCTCTTCCATGTACTCGACTCGTTCCACGTATCCACTCTCTCTGAGGGCATCGTTGTACGCTGGTGCCGATTCCTCAAATATGTGTCGGTCACTTGATATGCTTGTTAGTCGTCTGCTGATTGTCTTTGGCAATTGTTGGATGATGGCCGGTGGGTGATTGGAAAGTTGGGGTCACCCACCGGCCATCATCCAACAATTGCCAAAGACAATCAGCAGACGACTAACAGACATGTCAAGTGACCGACACATATTTGAGGAATCGGCACCAGCGTACAACGATGCCCTCAGAGAGAGTGGATACGTGGAACGAGTCGAGTACATGGAAGAGAGGAAGGAGTAGACAGGACGAAGAAAGAAAAATAGGCGGCGCAACATCACTTGATAAAACCCACCCTTTAGCAAGAACGTGGCCACAGACATCGCACACAAATTCCTCCGACTCCTCGACACACACGTTCCTCACGGCTTCCGATTGCGTCAGATATTTAACCGCAACAACGTCAAAGTTAGCTATTCATGTATGCCAAATATGTCCGCAATAGTCAAATCCCACAACAACCATGTTCAAAGGAAGAGACAAACACAGGACAAGAACGTCCCCGACAAACGATGCAACTGCCGAGACAAAAGCACCTGCCCAATGGACGGCGACTGCCAAGTACGATGCATCGTGTACAAGGCAACAGTCCAGCACACCGGAAGAGAGCAGCGGCACGAGTACCTCGGCCTAACGGAACCACCCTCTAAACAGAGATACAACAATCACATGAGCACGACGGGGCATGAGAGGATGGAAAAAAGAACGGAGCTGTCCAAGTGCATATGGAAGCTCAAGCGGAAGAACAACACTCCGCACTCTGTGAAATGGGCCGTCGTCACCAAGGCCCAGGCCTACTCGAACGCGACCAAGCGGTGTCCCCTATGCCTTGCTGAGAAACTGGAGATCCTGGAAGCAGACAAAACAGTCAACATCAACAAAAGGTCGGAGTTGGTGTCGAAATGCAGACACGAGAACAAGTATTACCTGTCCAGATTCTCACCATCAGTTACGTGAGTTTTTCGACATGGCGCAACCTGTACCAGGTTTGGCGCCATGGTGCTTTCTCTCTCCCTCTTCACTCTTGCTGTGGTCTTGCGCTACCGTCGCTATCGCCTTCAATGACTCGGTAACACTGCCCTGTTATCGCCTCTATTCTCACCTATATCCGTTAACTCTCACAAAACAACTCAATACCATTGTCCCAATGCCACGTCTTCACTTCGCACATATGCACTAACTTCCACACTAGCATCAAATATCTAGGCCTGCTCGTAGAGAATTCGATAGTGAATGCTGCTGTCTGATGATCGCTCCGATGCGTGAAACTTTAAGTTACAGCTAACACAGCCTTTCGCCTCTGTTGTGTGTGTATACTGCTCTGTACATTCGTACATTGAGCACTCTACTTCGAGCTTCCAGGACCGGCCTTGTTGGTTAATACAAACAATTAAAACTCTTTTAAGTAGATAGAAATGTCTACGCACATAGTTCATAACGTAAGCTATTCCCAGGGTGTTGCAAACTGCTGGTAGCGTTACGCGAATTTTCTTGACATACGTCCGCCACTAGTATGGCACGAGGAACAAAACAATTTTCCTTTCGATGAACTTGCTTAGAAAACATCACGGCGCAAGCATTAGTTTCTGCCCGAGTACAGTGGTGAACTATGTGCTCAGGGAGCACTTTTAAATCTAGCAGATGAGAATTCGTACTAGATCAGAGTTCGTACACGTCTCAATAGCCATTGGTCAAATATCCACACCCTGCTACTACATTTATCTGTTTCTCGCTATTCCATAACTCACAACGACTTGTGATGCTTCCTGGGCCCAGCAGCTCAAACATTACTGGTGCCACAAAAAGGACGCAGTAATAAACGTATTAAAGTGATGCTCCGCACACAGCTTAACATTTATGTCATTTGACCCTCAAAGCATCGCGAGTCAGGGTCAACCATGGAATATTGAGAAAAGATTATGCAAGAGTGTGGATATTCGACTAATTACTATTGTATCCGTTGGGAGTTCTGATCTAATACCATATCTTTGAGCTGGTAATTATCCAACTAGTTCCACACGTAAATGCATAGGCTTTGCTATAGTCAATACTAAACAATGTGGGACTGGTGTCGTTATCACTTTCAATCTTACCTTGCGCTGGACACCGACCAATATCAGGAGCAATATTCTTGCTGTTCCCTTCTGTGATATCCTAATAATATCTTAACATCGACTTGTGGGGGATTTGCTGTGTTCCAACTCGGACTGCAATCTTTCGACACAACTAGTCCCATGCAGGCTCTATCAATTATCGACGATCATCTTCAGCTCTGAAGCCTTGTGGATCTGTTCCCTCGTCTACGCTGTAGGAAGCTTCCGCACATTCTGACGTTGATGGTGCAGTGTGTGCATCTCTAATAACAAATACATAACATGACACGGTATATCCATCTCAGCGGGCAATGGGTATGACCGGCCGCTTCAAGCGTGGATAACTTACTACTCAAAATCAATCTTTCGACACAACAGTCACTAGTCCCATGCAGGTACTGTCAAGTCTCGACGATCATCTTCAGCTCTGAAGGCCTGCGAATCTGTTTCTTTGTCTGGGCGGTGGCAAGCTTCCGCAAGTTTTGACGTTGACGGTGCAGTGTGTGCATCTCTGATAGCAAATACATGACATGACACGGTATATGAATCTCAGCGGGCAATGGGTGTGACCGGCCGCCTCAAGCTTGGATGACGCAACTAATTACTTCCTGCAATACATACAGAGGGATAAAGCCTCGAACCTCAAGGCTCATGCTTTGCACAGAGTAGATTCACTGACGCATGACCCTTATTAATCTGGATAACATCTGTTGTCAAGCTGGGCATAATATTATTATGCCCAGCTTGACAACAGATGTTATCCAGATTCTCCCAAAGGGCAGTGTTTGCATTCAGGAAACAGTACTTAACTGATGCTTTCCCAGTTGAAACAAATATCGGTGATTGGCCTCGATCAAATCCCTTTCACACACTGCACACGTGATAACACAAAGATCAGATACAGAAAAGCTGGGACCTTATGTAAGTGATGAATGCGGAGAAGGAACTGTTGATTGCAAATACTGTTGTGCTTTGGATAGCCTCTGTTACATGTATATAATAATTGGATATCAAGATTATTATTTATTATTTTTATATATTTATATTATTATTATTTATTCTTCTTTTACTAGGGAATTCCCAACAGGCGTCAGCGCCTTTTTACAGGGAACCCTAGGTATAAAAGATTCAATGGTCATGAACAAACCATTCGTCACCGGGAGTATGAGTGCTCAATGAAACTGTCATGACATATTTGGACACTATGGGTCTCACATAAGCGTAAGGGTCGTGTGTGACTCTTACAGTAAAATCGCATTTTCTGTGAGTCGTGTTGCTAGGAGACAACTAAAATGGTGCCACTCGTAGCTGAGGTCCAAGGCTTTCCAACGGTGTAAAAACAACCACACTTACCATACCCATTTTTGCAGTATCGATCGACTGAAGTCTGGTGAAATAGGAAAAGACGACCATCCGCCATGCGCGCATTTCGAGAATGGGAGTGCATCTCTTGAAGCCGTGTCAGAAAAGCTTTCTGAGGACGGCACCAGTCTAGGCTGGATGTCCCTGGAGGATTTCCAGTGTGATGTCGTGAGAAAGAGAGCTCCGTTGAGTCCTCCTTAGTCAAATAAATCGTCCCCGAATGAAGAAATCAAATTTACCAACCAGCGAGGAAGCACAGCAACAGCAACTCTTACAAGCACTTGTCAGGTGCGATCAGCTGATTCGCCTGGCCGTGAGAATAACGGCACGCGTGACATCGCGCCTGAGTACTCATCTGAGCGAGAGTGAATCTGACACGAGCGGCGCTGAGGTGAACGAACCAAAATCGTGATATTGTGGAACTGTTGCTGCTGGTGCATCGCCGATGGCGAGGTATTGGAGTTCAAGGACGGAATTAGGAGCATATATTCTTCACCAAGACGTAGCGCTTACCTGATTGTTTATCATAGGACTTCAGCTCCATCACTATCTACGCACTATCTGACTGGCCCTGCCATGATTACAGCCCTCCTACCCCAGCCAGCTCCAGCCCCAGCCCAGGCCCGCACCCGAGCCAGTGTGCGCACAATTGCAAGCCACCATCCGTTCCAGCTGACCAAGACTGTCCCGCCTCAGTCTCGGAACAATGTCCTTCGGTCGTTCCCCCACTGTATGATTGACACCTGGAATTTCCTCCCAGCCTCTATCCTCCGTGCTCGCCCCTCCCAGAAGTCGGTGCAGACTTTCAAGAAGAAGGTCTATGACCACCTGAGGCAGTCTGATTGGAACTGGGCAACCGATCGCCTCTAGCCTCCTCCGGGATTATGCTCCTGCTTCTCCCACCCCAAGCCTAATTGTCGCCAATCCTGAGTAGCCAATCTCCACTGCTACCATATTGCACCCTTCATTTGAAACTCTCGTTTCACTCCTATTATCGGTTTGATTATTTGCTATTTTCTGCTGTGTTCCAAAATTAGATCCTCTCCTTCGTTCTAAATTTTTTCTCCCGTTTTCATTTTTTCTCCCGTGCTTTTTTCCCTAATGCTTATGCTTCCCTCCCGAATTTGTTGCGCCTGCCATGTGAAGATGCTGAGACCTCTGGTCGGTTGAGCATGGCAAGTCCCTCCAGCACCATCTCATTCCATGCTAGCCCCATGTTCCTGCCGGTGAGTAGTGTATTTTGTAAAAAAAAATTAAAAAATTAAAAATCACGAACTTGGTATGCACTTCGTGCTGTGATTTGTGTTCTTTTGTTCGCAATTGTATTTTCTCTCAAATTGAAGGGCTACCATGGGTAATACCCTTGCCAGGACATAGTCATGTTTGTGTTTTCTGGACTCATATAGGCATACAGATTTTGAAAATATATAGTTTACCCATACATACAACTCACGGAACTTGAGTTATGGCTCGTTGTTTGTACGCGTGTTTGCGTGACCACCCCTCACATACATTGAGTAAGACCCACAAAGGGCTAAAGGATGGACACAAGGCACACAGTAACAGGTGGTCCGTTGTGAGGAGAGTCACACCATACTGTAACATCTCGAATAGCTGCAATCTGTGCCTCGGCGAGAAGCTAGAGATTGCCTGGGCCGAAAAGACCCGCTCCCTCAACAGGAGGCCTGAGCTAGTGCCCAAGAGTCGTTAGGAAAACACGTTTTACCTTCAAAACTTTGTCAGCAGGATGACGTGACTCTAGCTGTATAGTCATGTTGCTGGTTTGTGTGTGTGTGTGTGTGTGTGTGTGTATGTGTGTATGTGACACAGAGAGAGAGAGAGACACACACACACAGACGGGGGGGGGGGCTGACAGAGAAAGTGTGTGTCCGTGTATGTGGGTGGGTGCTAGTATGTGTGTGATGGGTGTGAGAGTGATAGAATGAGTATTGTGCGTGTGCGTGTGTGTGTGTGAGAGAGAGTGTGTGTGTGTGTGTGTTCCAGCTAAAGGGCTTGACTGGTTGAATGTTTTCCCTGCCACCTTTTTAGGTTTCAGGGTTTATCTACTTAGTATTTGAACTGTACATACCTGTTACCCAAGGACTACTTCTGGCTAGATTTACTCTTATGTAATCAATGGTGATAGTGCAGCTTCTATCAGATCCTCTCTACTTCATTTACCTACACTAGTAGCGACTACGACTCTTTTAGGAGATGTAGTGTTGTCTTCTATGAAAGCAGCGTGCAGGTTTATAGCCAGTGTAGGATGTGCATAGAAAACTGTCTTGGCCGCCCTATTCCGATGTACTCCGTGTTGGATTAAACTACTATTTGTCTAGTTCATGAGCAATTTTGAAGAAGTGACATTTTATGGTTATAATGTACATTATGCGCAAAAGGTGTTTTATATGGCAAGAGCTCTGTTCACGAAATTGAAGAAATTAGCCAATGCCATGAGCATGACGGTATGGAGGAGGGAGTAAGGAAAAGGCTAGTGCGAGCATGTACTGACCTGATATCTCTAGATTTCAGGAAAGCATTCGACCGGGTCGACCATGCTCCCTAGAGTCACTAGCCTATCTTCGTCAAATCATCAGTCTCACTACTTTTCACAGATATGTTTTCCATCATCGTGATTACCTTGATGATTTCCATTTCAAGATTACGAATAGTGAGCGACGGCCAAATAAAATCATTCTTCGAAATTTAAATCATTGCCTAAGTCTCTCTTCATGTTCCGAACTGCTATTCTATGGAACTGTTTACCCCCCAGTCTAACATCGGAAGCCTCGATCTATAAGTTCAGAGCTGCCCTCAGGAAATTTACAGCTGACCATGCTTATGCAATCAACGGAATTCCGCCACCTTGCAGTTGATTTTCCCCATTTCTCTCCTCATCAATCCCTACTTGTCTTTGTACATACATCTACATCTACTGTTCTTTCAATCAAATGAACCCCTCGATAGGCACATTGCCTTTGGGTCATTTCATAATAATAAAAAAAACAATGATGTACATGTACGATGAGGAAAAAGCATTAAAACACCTTGTAGAAGAACATGTGAACATCCAAATGTGTATCATTGTGTTGCCACCGTCAGTGTAGCATATTTTTTCTTAACTAAAATTGGTAGTAATATTGACTGGGAGAGCCACGCAAGTACGAGATGCATGAATGTTTACGTGTCAAGGAAACTAGTGAACGCCAATGTCACGACGCGACCAAAGGACATCAACAGCATGCTGCGCTATCCCATGTCATTTCACCTGGTGTATCCCTCTTGCAACATCATGAGAAACGCAGACCTCCGAAATTTTTCTACTGTTCAGGGGCACACTTTAGCGATGAATGCGGGCAGTACCGAGATTTAGATGCACGCAAAGGTCACTCGAAACTCAATGATCGCTGCTCCATATGTTACAGATCGGATCATATCGCACGTGACTGCAAACAGGCGAGACCGTGCTTCCACTGTAAACTGTCTACGCATCACAGAAGCTCGTGCGATAAGAAGTTTGGCGGTGCGTCGGTAGCGCATTTGGAGCAGAAGCCGGAGAACTCTACAGCATTGAACGTCGATGCCACACCATTTCTGTTGGAAACTCAAACCTTGACATCGACTTGTGAACATGTTATCATGCAGACGGCCCTTGCTACCATCCAAGACGCAAGCTCGCCTTTTGTTCGATACTGGTTCCAGTCGAACTTACATCAAAGAATCCACCCGAAAAGCCTTGCACATGCCGACAATTGGCACTGATGTCACAGCAATAGCCAACTTTGGTGCATCCCAACGCACCACGCAGTCCCTTCCACAAGTGGAAATCCAGGTCCAACTTCTCGATGGCTCTGCCCAATCCGTTCAAGCCAGCGTTGTCCCGCAGATCTGTTTTCCAATTCTGAAGACTCCGCTGGATACCCAGACACATCCGTCGCTCGAACGCCTACCTCTTGCTGAGCCCTTAACACTCACTCGCGAACATGTCGAGATTGACTTTCTGGTTGAGACATATTTCTACTATGACTTTGTGCTGACAGATCGCACCCACTTCCCAGGTGGTCTTATTCTCCTAGACAGCAAGCTAGGTTTATCTGCACAGGAAAGGTTGCCCACTCCGAGATCCAACCAGACGAGTCCACACTCATGGTCCATGACGTTCCTAACCCGCAGTGCACTCATTCTGACTTCTTGGATATGCCGCCTAGCGAGTTGCGCGGATCTCCATCTTCCTTTCTGGGGGAGGATCCTGTACGGTTTACCACAGCCACTCCTGATGAGTTTGAAGAGTGTGTTGCAGAAGATGAAACTCTGATCACAGATATTCAGTCAGAATGCGCATCCTTCGGCATCAATACCACAGCTTTTGTGAACACCAGGCCACCTGTTGCCCATACTGACGAGTTCTGGGGGTGAGGGATCCTCTGACACCGGCTCATTTCTTATCCCTCCATTATCTTATGTTCCCCAGTTTCTTGATACTACCGGTAATGTACATGATAACACAGAATGTCTTGTATCCAGCTCTAATTATAATTTGCAAGCCAGGCCAGCAGTGTCTTACCAGCCAACGAGAACGCCCAATTAGTGCACCAGCCAAGAGAAGCAAGAATGTGGAACCGCGTGTGAACAGTATTGTGTTGACCAAGGAGAGCGGCATGCCAAAAGGGGCATGGAGGCTGGGCAGAGTGGTGGATATCCATGACAGCCAAGATGGTTGGGTGATATCAGCGACTGTGCAGCTTGCGTCTCAGAAACAGGCCACGCCGCGCTGCTGCTCAGAAATGCCAGAATATGGTTCGCAGGCTGAGGGATGATGATGCACTGTGAGTTAGTGGCGTACTTTATTTCTTTCTTTGATCGTATAATTATTTGGTCTCCCAGATTTGTCGACTGCGTCTGTAATTTAATTGCTCTTCCGCTAGCTTTCTTTTTTTTTGTTTGCTTCTTTCGCCCGGGAGTGTTGCGAATCGCGAGAATAATCCAATCAACTCCGTAGTTGCGCATCGTGCGCCTAAATCTGCTATGCGCACTGTATTGTTGTACGCTGTATTTTCTCTTCGGGGTGCTAGTAAATATAGTGCCGAATTGGGCCAGCGCCGTACTCACCTTTTTTCTGTAGTATTCATATTTGGTTACAGTGTGCTCGTAATGGTGTTGCTGCTGTTTTTCCCCGAAACAAAGAGATCTTTCCGGTTGGTGAAAGAGCTGCCGAATTTCTTCTTATCATCGACTTCATTACTTGAAATGATCTTACTCGTAGCCTTGACCAGAGTCAAGCTATAACAACCGAAGGTCTTGTTGTGTGTTATGGACTGACATAGATAATCGGCCAGTGATACACAACAAACTGTTTATTTTTATTTTTGGAGGAACAACTCCGCTCACGGGACGAGCAGCTAGCAAATGGGAGACAAGTTGTCTGTACTGAAACGGAGGTTAAGACGGATGACCAGAGGATGGAAGAGGGATTGGATGACGAAACGGTTGGTGAGGAGACAGAGGACGAGGCAGATGATGGTGGTGATAATGATCGTGAGGATGACGAGCGGAACGAGGAAGAGGACGATGAGATGGACGATGAGGAGTCGGGTGGGAAGGAGCGGGATGAGGCGGATGAATGCGTTGATCGTAAGAAGTCAGCTGTGTATCTACACTTGTTATCTCGTCCTGACTGTCTTGGTGTGTAAGATGACTCTCATTTTTCTGTAGTGTGTCGTGCGCGTTATGTCCAACAGTTGAAAGTCCTTGAGGCAGTTTGTATACGTATTCATGAGCCTGTTTTGTGTAAGCAGAAAAAGCACGCTGTTGCACTGAAGTTGTATTCGTAGGTTTGACACTTCGTTCGGTGCCTTCTCGCTTTTGGTTATGTAATCTTGTTACCTTTTTTGCGTTTCGTCTAGTGGTTTTATTGCACTTGTATCTTGATGTTATTTCTAACACCTTTCTATTTACAGTACTTAACTTCAGTTTCTTTGGTTGTATCCTTAGTTCCGTTTTTTCTCACTGATGATAAGAACGAGAAAATCGATTCTGGGTTTTCAGTAATATTTTTGTTATAAAATACACAGTAATACATGTCAAACAAGTAACCTAGTTGCGTGATGTCTGCGGCCTTCATCCTATTCATGGCCATATTTTTATTTTACGGTCGGTGAGGCAATCACCAGGTAACTGAGTAAGTTGTCTTTTCATTGACCTGCACAATGAAACTCGGAGTGCCAACAACAAGAATGTCCTCGTCCTCGTCTACTATGAAACTAAATAAGATACAATCATAGTACTATGTTTCGAGGCAGCACCCACATCAAGTGGTCCACGTGGCGATAATTACCATCTTGCCAATAAATGCTTCAGATGGATATCCAGGCAATGAACCCCAAGCGCAGTGCAGCATTATTCATAATTATGCACCTGCTCTGCGCTTCACAAAGCATATCCTCGGGCATTTCCAGGAAATTGTATAGATTTTAACGCACACGCATGCACACACATTGCTGCCTTCTCCACGGCAAGAAGGCAGCAATGCCTGTACCTATGGTGAAGTAAAATAAAGGTAACAGAACAATAACACAACACGCATAATTATGCATATCTGCCTCGACACAAATACACCTACACACACACGCACACACCTCCTACACGCGCACGCGCGCACACACACACCTACACACACACACACACATGCACACGCACACACACACAGACACACACACACACATGTAAACGTGCACGTCAACACAAACAAATAAGGTCATACGTACCATTAAGGAAAGAGGGTTCGCCATAGTGTTACCGACTGACAGTGACAGTTGACTTACTCCCGTCTGCTATCTGGAACGCAGAAGACTTGAACGTGGACGCGCTCCTGCATTCTTCTCCACAGATCCAGAATGCAATCGTGAATTGCTCAAGTGTCAGTCATTCGGCAGGAAGCACGAGCACCAACTATATTAGGAGCAGCCACCTACATCTATGATCGTTATTGCTGATGAGAAATTCCTTGTTTGGTCTTGGACGCAACATTCTATGCCACTGGCTGGAGAAAATTCAGGTAGAGTTAAACGTGTGCAGGCGAACACTCTGAACAAAAAACCACCTGCCCAAACAGACCACTGCAACTGGGACCAAGGGATGTTATTTCCTGTCAAAAGAAACTGGATAAGAAGAAAAAACAGGGCCAGGGGAACACTGGATGCATTAGATAACGGCCTTTGTGCAATACAGATCGACGAACAGAACAGTCACATCCATAGCTCAAAGCCCGTCACGTCTTGATATTTTCTCATTGGCGGCCAGTTTGCAAGCCGCTGAAAGGTAGTCCTGTTGTATTATTGGATACGGAATATGCGTTGACTTAGTAGTATTACGATTTGGAATGATTTTTATAACAGTCCACATTGAACAATCATGAAGTGAGTGTGTTGCAAAGGGTAAAGTTGGAAGAAAATAATGACTCTTATCACCTGGAATCGAAGCATAGGCTCTAGCTCTAGGTCAGCGATGCTCTAGCAACCTAGTGAAGCTGTGACTCCTCAACCTTTTCTTCAGACTTCATGTGAAAAGTCAGCAGTGCGCGACTGCTTACATTTTGCACGTTCCTGGCATATGAACTCGCGTGTCAACATGTCCGATTTCGCCAACAACAGTCCACTTTTTTAAATGTATCCTTCCAAAGTCTTGAACACACCTGTGTTTGTGTTACCAGTAGGATGAAGACACTGCCAGGCACGCGAGCCATGGTCATCACTTATTCGGTAGCGCTGCACAGGAAGGGAGCTAAATCCACTCTCACTAAAGTCTTTTCTGCGCTACACTGGGTAGGCCTGCTGTTCGGTGGACCTTGCCAACCAATATATTGGTCAACAGTTCGATCAGTTTGAGTCGACCAGGATGGTGTCTTCTTCTCAACTGTCCACGTTGCGTACGAATTTGCTGATTTTATCTCCATCTGATACATCTCTTATGGCATCATTGATTGATGCCTATTGTTGGGAAACCTATTCACTTGATCACGTGATTCAGAACTTGCACACGTTTGACTCTGATCTTATTTCCATACTGTATCAGTTCACTAAAGTGGCGGTATCATGTAAGGAATCTTTAAGATGAGATATGATTTTGGTGGGCATGCCGCTGATTGGACAAAATGCTTCTGGCGGGTTTGATGCTGGTTCGTCAAATGTTTTTGGTGGGCTCAATGCTGAGTGGTCAAATGTTTTTGGCGGGCTTGATGGTGATTGGTTGACCTAGCTGACACATACTTTATCACTTCTACCCGCCTCCGTCTCTGCCTTGTATAAATACGGGTGGTTGTCCTGTAGTCGAGTCATTCGTTCATCGAATACAGTGCTGATGAGTTGTTCTCCCTTCGCTTCCTGGAAGATGGATAACCTATACGAGCGGCGGGTGAGGAAGAATTCCGCTCTTCCTGCTGACCCTCCTCAAGTTGTGCTCTCTTTGAAGGCAGTACCGGCTAAGCGTCGCTATGTGTCACCTGCTCCTACCAAGCTCCACAAAGAGATTGTTGTAGATGGGTTTCAGGAGGACATGCAACTGTTCTACAAGTCATCAGGTAGATCCTTCTACAAGCCTGGTTATAAGATGTACTTCCCTTCAGGAGCTCTACCAGCCTGTGGTAGTACGGCAACAGCTCGCAAAGATGCTCAAGGACAGGTTTACATCGAACTGAATGAGTCCACTGAGTTCATCATTACGAACTTGATCAAGACTTGTCCATCGCTCCGTGACACTCTCCGAAGAGGACGTGTGGAGAAGATCAAGACCAACTTCTACCCATCACGTTCGTCCTACGGTCAATGTCGGGTGTACATCAACGGTGAAAGCAAGCTAGTCCCGACCAGCTGGTTCGAACTGGATGTGGAACAAGATGTTTTCATCTACCCCGGGGCAGTCTCCCTCGACATTGACGAGCAAGCGTTGAAGGTACGTCTTGCTGTTGCTCCAATCGTCTGTATCAACGTGGACCCCAGATGTTTTCATCGTTCTCTGGACGCACACATGACACTTTCTACCACGGAACTGAAACAGCTAACTGAGAGCTTCATATCATTATGCAGTGTCGCCGTCCAACATGACGATCAGCTGGTAGAGACCTTCCAATAAGTCTTTAATGAACTGCATTCTTTATCAGACAGCTGATCATTCATTCTTATCCTATCCTATTTGACTGTATACTACTTCCTGCTGCAATAATTATATCATTATAGTCAAAACTTCTAGAAAACAAGTATGGGTGGTGTTGTGTCGAGTAATACATCCACGGAAGAGTGCTGCCTTGCCTCTTCTGATTCTAGCATCCCCACTGATACTAGTAGGGTATGGGTTGCAGGATGTGAAAAGAATGGAGTTGGAAAAGATGAGCCAGGGTGATTTGATGTGCGCACCATCAAGGAATGCGTCAATCACGACAAGGTTCCATCATGAATGTGAAGACTTCGAGACTCGTCATGCCTTTGACATGGACCATTTATTCGTTCCAGATTCACCGTTGTTTCACGAGTCTGCTAAAAAAATTGCTATCTGCTAAAAAAGTTGCAATGAAAAAAATAAATAAATAAAATAAAATGAAAAAATCCAAGCGCGTTTTGTACGGTCATACCTCAAAAAGAAGAAGATTAAGTTCCAGTATGAAGCTACCAAGTCCGATTTGAACAAGGTGGCGGGGCTCGAGTCTCTCAAGTGCCGGTGGCAATTCATGTTATTATTATTTTATTTATTTTACTAGGGTGTTTCCCACAGACCATGTGTTTGGTTACGCTGCACAAGCAGCGCATTACTTTATCCCTTCCACTTATTGTTATCGGCCAATCAGCATACTCTCACCACCTCACATCCAATCAGCATACCCCACGTCACACTAACGTTACACAAACTTGTCTCATATATGCGAAAAAATGGTACTGGATCATAGCAGCATCCTCCTGGATAATGAACAAAATAACGATTAAAACACAACAATCGACAACAACCGACAACAACCAAAAACAACCAACAACAGCCAACAACAACCAACAACAACCGACAACAACCGACAACAACCGACAACAACCGACAACAACATCCAACAACCAACAACAACTGACAACAACCAACTACAACCAACAATTACAACAAACAACAACAACCAACAACAACCAACAACAGCCAACAACAACAACAACAACAACCAACAACAACCGACAACAACCGACAACAACCGACAACAACATCCAACAACCACCAACAAACTACAACCAACAACAACACACAACAACAACCAACAACCGACAACAACAAACAACAACAACCAACAACAGCCAACAACAACCAACAACCGACAACAACAAACAACAACAACCAACAACAGCCAACAACAACCAACAACAACCAACAACAACGGACAACAACCGACAACAACCAACAACAACCAACACCAACCAACACCAACCAGCAACAACACCCAACAACCGACGACAACACCCAACAACCGACAACAACCGACAACAACCGACAACAACCGACAACAACAACCAACAACAACCAACATTACCTGACAACAACTGACAACAACCAACAACGCCCAACAACAACCAACAACAACCAACAATAACCAACAACAACCAACAACAACCGACAACAACATCCAACAGCCAACAACAACCGACAACAATCAACAATAACAACCAACAACCGACAGCAACAACCAATAACAACCAACAACCGACAGCAACAACTAATAACAACATCAACAACGACGACGATAACGACGACAACAACCGACAACAACATCAGCAACAACCAACAACAACCAACAACAACCGGCAACAACCGACAGCAGCAACCAATAACAACATCAACAACGACGACGATAACGACGACAAAAACCGACAACAACATCAACAATGACGACGACGATAACGACGACAACTACAACAGTGTCCGGTAATGTGTGGTAGAGAATGGCAGTCAGCCAGTCTGTGTACAGTTGAAAATGTATAATAATAATAAAACACATTTCGCGTAGTTGAGCACTAAATAAAGAAATTCAGTGTTTTTTCCCACTTCTGTCTTGTGAGCATCATCAGCAAGGTGTAGTAGCTGCTGATACTGATTTGTCCTCGAGTGTCGAGCTGCACAGTTTCTACCAGTCTGTCTTGTCCTCTGCATGTTGCCGGCACCTGGAAAGGTCTTCCATGGTCTTCATGGGCACACCCAGCTTATTCAACCGGGGGAACAGACTTGTGGCTAGTGTCAACCTTGGCCGCCCACGAGGTGCTTTGTTGTTCTTGTCCAAATAGCCGCTCATGGCTACTTAGGGTGGCGTGTCCGTGTCCATCTGTAACACATGACTGGTCATTTGTAGTCGCCTACATGCAACTGTGTCAGGTATTACTACAAAAACTCAACCAAGTCCTCAGCAGTCATGGAGTAGCGGCAGGTTGGGCAAGTTGGGCTGGGGGCAGAACTGATCCACTCCTTCATACAGTGGTAGTGAAATTCATGACCGCATTCCAACTTGGATAGAGGACGGTCCAGGGTATCCTGACAAATCACACAAATGGGCTCATGACTTATTGCTGACGAGTCTACCTTAGTAGGCACTATATTGATGTACTGCAGCTCCATGGGGTGTATTGCCTGGTCTTGATGGTGGCTACCGTAATACACCCCGTTGAGGTACCACTGATAGATACCCTCCTCCTCCTGAGAGATGAAAGCAGGTCCATCTTCCCTATGCCGAAGGTTGTATCGGTACCACTCCCGTACACGATTGTTACCTTCCCTGCGTATCACCGCTGGCGCATTCTCCCTGTGGAGCCTTCCGTGGTGATACCACCGTAGAATACAGCATGTGGCGTCACAATAACTGACTGCAGGACCGCCGGCTCTATTACGGACACCGTTGAGGTAGTACTCGATGCTACCCCGTCCTATCCAAGCAGGTTCATTAACGCGATGAAGGCGACCTCCATAGCACCAGGCGGACACTCCCCTACTATCAACAAGAGCTGGTCCGTCCTCCCGATGGAGTCTACCATCGACGTGCCAAATTTCTTGCTGCGCTTTTTGATCTGCCAACTCCACAACAGTTCTTATTGGCGTCCGTCTTTCTATTAGTAAAGGACCCGTGGTGAGAGACCACGACCGGTCGTCCAAGTCTACGCCGAATGTATCAGCCATATCTATTTACTGAGAATAATGTAACAACTCCTCCACAAACGCTTCTACAACTGACGTCTTCTTCATCCTGGTTTTTTCCTCTTGGTGGTTTTGGATAAGAGTTGAAAAGTCCAAAAGGTCAACTGATGACCTTTGCGTTACTTGGTATGATTGGGTTTTAGCGGATGACATCGGTATGCAGCTGGGGAGCGAATTCGACAGGAAGAAGGTAAAGGTCTTGCTTTGCGGTTCACACCTTCACTTCAGTATCATTACAGTCCAAATGGCTTTCACTTGTCACTGTAGCGTTCGAATGTCAGGGGTAATACTTTAATGGGTAGCCGAGTGGTAGGCGCGGTGCAATTAACAAGAATTACTTTTATTCTACTTTCAGGTACACACCTGAGATATAATTATTAATGAAAGAAGAAACGGCAAAATAACTGACTTTCTCTCCGGTGCACACCTGGAGGTTGAATAGCTCGTTATTATCAAAATCTCATCTAAACAGAAATGCGCAGCAGCTTTTATGCAGCAGACGCCGTACGCTTATATGCGGAGATACAACATAAGGTCGTTCCGTATTAGTTCCGTACTGCTTCCGTATTGGTCGGGCAGGGATACTACACCCTCCCTTCCTACAGATAATCACGCCCTCGTGATTTTCAAAAAATTAGTGAAGTGTTACGAACACAGCTTCAACCTGAAGATGGCAAATTATATCGGAAATGATAACGTTTAGAGTAGACAGAAGAAATGAACTGATAACAAATCATAAAATAGAAGTGAAAGCACACCAGGTTCACACGATCTCACGGGGTCAAAAGGGAAAGAACTGTCCTCCAAATAGGACCTGAAACCACAGCACTCTTGCTGCACTACGCTGGCACAACCCGCCAGGAACATCGCAGTTCAAACACCGAACTGAATACACTATAACTATAAGGGGCGTTGTCACACACATTGTCCCACGTTAGCTGGGTAAACCGTGGCTCACCATGATCAGACGCCTACCAAACTAAACTGGATTCACACACTCGCATAAAGGAAGACTGAAGAGAACAGGGAGACTGAAGGAAGACAGGAAAGAAAATGCCATACCTGGAATCAGCGTTAGTAACCACGGCGGCGGCTGGAGCTACGGCGGAGGGCAAGCCAGGTTTTATCTTCATCTTGGTTGAGCCGGTCACTCAGAGCGGCTAGCTCGGCGTCAGACAAATGACCTCCCTCCTCGTCTTGAATCGTGGTCTTCACATTGTCAATAGCATCGCTTTGCGCGACGTAAAGAGTGATGGTCTAGCCAGGAAGAGTGATGACGAAAATCTGCATCCCACTACGGAGGCGAAGTACCAAGTGAAGAGTGGGCTCCTGCTTCCGACTGCGTGAAGGCGAAAATCAAACGCTGCTGGTCTTGGGGACTACCCTCCTTGTCTTGGGCAGCAGACTGCCTGTTGTCGTCCTCATCAGCGTCGCCATCACCACCGGTAGTATACATGTACATGTAGGTAGCGGGTCGCTTGGAATCACCATCGGAGTCTCCAGTGAGTGCTGTGCGGAGAGAAGGGTGATCCACGCTAGCACCCTGACTGTGCTGCAGGCTAATAAGCAGGGCTAAGCCCAGGAAGGCGAGAAACATGATTCTCATATTGATTCGTCGCAGGGAGCTGCAGCGGGTTGAGCCATGGGGGTCTGGGGTCGAATCACGTTGTTTTATTTAAAACTACACCGCTGCCACCAATGTAATGAATGGCCGAGTGGTAGGCGCGGTGAAATCTGGATTGAGGCGCCAGTCTCTCCGGAGGCGTGGGTTCGAATCCCACCGCTGCCACCAATGTAATGGGTAGCCGAGTGGTAGGCGCGGTGCAATTAACAAGAATTACTTTTATTCTACTTTCAGGTACACACCTGAGATATAATTATTAATGAAAGAAGAAACGGCAAAATAACTGACTTTCTCTCCGGTGCACACCTGGAGGTTGAATAGCTCGTTATTATCAAAATCTCATCTAAACAGAAATGCGCAGCAGCTTTTATGCAGCAGACGCCGTACGCTTATATGCGGAGATACAACATAAGGTCGTTCCGTATTAGTTCCGTACAGCTTCTTCCGTGTTGGTCGGGCAGGGATACTACAATACCCCTATTCCAGCACCTGAGGCGGTGCGTCAAGCGCCGCCTCTTTCTCATCATATATTGTGACAAATGGTAAGTGTGCAGTGCTCCTAGCTCTCTCCCCCAACAAAAGAGCTCTATGACACTGTGCTTTCTGCGGTTTCTTTCGTTTTTACAGTGGAGAAAGGCTGGTGGGAGGCCAAGCCGTGGCCGCACACCTGGCGGGTGCGGCCCATCGAACCCGTTACTGGGAGGACCGGCAGGTCGGGCTGCTGTTGCAGTCCGACTACCGGGACGCCGTGGAGCGTATTAGGACCCTGTAAGTAAGCACTGCTCTGTCTACATGCATACTTATCCCCCTCGTTATAGCGATACTTACTTGTTTCGTATCCTCTTGTCTTACCCTGCTTCCGTATTCGTGACACTAATAGTGTTTGTGTGCGCTCATGCTTGGTTTTACAGATGATGATGATGTATGAAGGTCTGGAGCTAGCTGCCGTCTTCGGGATGTGCCATTTGTTTCAAACTTATTTGTAAGTACTTGTAACAGGCGTAGTGTAGTAACTGTGTGTGTAGTGTAGTAACAGTGCAGTCGTAATATGTTTTGTGATGGTCCTGAGCGGTCGTAATGTGTTGGGCTACTGAAGTATACTGCATGAAGGGGTACATGTATGTGTGGGTGCTTCGACATATTCTTGTGCTTCCTAAACCCTAGATACGTGTATAGCACTATAACCTAGATGTGTGTGTGTGTGTGTGTGTGTGTCCGCGCATGCGTGCGTGTGCGTGCATTGTGTTCTTTTCTACAGACTCATCCAAGTCCATTTAAATAAAAGGGTAATATAGTAAACAGTATTGTGTTTTGTTACAGTGAATATGTGGGGAATGGTGGACATGCCTTAGTGTGACTGGATACCCGCGGGTTGTGACTCTTTGCTGGCCACTCTGGATTCTCCAGTATAGATTCGGTACAGTGCAGAGGGGATTTGTGGTGCGTAGCAACACTGCTTCACTGTGACACCCCTTCAATAATTGTTTTGATGCATGATACTCCGGGCGTAGCCGGTTGATTCTAACTGTATCCTGATCAAAATAGAAATATGCATCTAATGCACCTGCATGGACAGTAGGCATTTCCCAAATCGGCCGGCCGAAAAATTCGCCGAAGAAAGTGGTTTTGAAGAAATCACCCATCTTTTCGCCGAATTTTCAAATTTCGCTTGTTGAATTCGCCGAAAATCGATGTTTCAGTGCTTCAACAGAGTGTGTGTAAATGCACATGACGTAATGGGAACGGTGACTTCAAGTACTACGTTGAGCCGAATTCTGATCTTGGGGCTCATAATATGGCCGAATTTGAACATTCTCTTAACCGATCGAAAAGCCGATTAGGCATGCTCTGTATGGGCAATGTGTCAATCAGTACACATCGACGATGTGCGAATATAACGAATGCACGGAACGTGAACTTGTTTGCTGCACATCTACGAAGTGCGAATCAGGGAGTAGTATAATGACACGTGTACTAGTACACCTTGTGTTGCACTGCATCTTTTCCACACGCATAGGACCATTGAAGGTCACATGCTCCGCGTGCGTATGCGCGCATGCGCAATATGTCACTGCATGCAATGCACATCTACGATGTGCGAATCAGGGAATAGTACGTATTTTACTACTCCCTGGTGCGAATACAATGAATGCACCGAACGTGCACAAGTGCACGTTCGCCACGGAAAAGAACATGATGACATTTATGGCATGCCAGGGGTCAAAGGTCAAACTCAGGGGGGTCCCGGGGCCAGACCAAGCACGCCCGACACAGTGTGCCTTATTTGGCCCAAAGGTCAAAGGTCAAAAAGTGGCCCAGAACCCGCCCCGCACTTACTACTTACTTGTCGTAAGTTGTATAGTGATGATATCTTTTCGATTTTGACTCGTGGAAGGTCTAAGTTACATCTTGCTGTGTTAGAAGCTCTGTATATTCGTAAACTAGATCCCTCACTATGTGTACAGAAGAAGAATGTGTTATCGTTGCAGTTGTTTGGTGTTATACCTCGTGAAAGTGTGACAAGTGTTCCCTGATGTGTTCCACGTGTTTGTCTACAACTTGCAGCTGTTTGTTTTTGAGTTTTTAACACTTTAATCATTTTAACACCTATGTTGAAGTGTTGACTTTTTCCTTTCTTTCATTCTCTATATAGTTATGTGTTTTTCAAATTTAAAACATTCCCTGTACTATCCTGAAGAGAAGGGAAAGAAAACGTTTGATAGAAAAGAAGTGTGTACTGAATTGTGTGGATTTGCGTCGTTGCATGCGAATACGTATTACGAAACTGTTTTCCCACCGCCTCCAAACTACTGTTTGAATTATTATTATTATTATTATTATTATTAAAAAGCTTACGTGGATATAAAAATGTAATCAACGCAATAAATAGAGTAAGCTGCGCACTCAGTACAAAATAATTACTTGCATTGTGCGTATATATATTGAGTTTAGAGCTAATGTTGATTTGCAAGTAATCCTCTGATGAGATGGCGACGATAACGTTTAGGAACAAGCTTCGTTATTTACATGAAAACAAGTTTTGCTAATGGTGTTTGTACTGAGTGCGCAGCTTACTCTATTTATTGCGTTGATTATTATTACGAAGTAGTGGTTGCGACTTCGGCGATGATTTGTAAGAAAGGTTTGCTCCCCACACCGGGAGCTCGCGCTATTCCGCCGACTTTACTTGACACTTGACTGACTCACGACTGCCATCCAGAGCACACGAGAAGTCCATCGAACCTTCGACTCGGCAAACCTGCAAGAAAGCACCACTCCCTGCTCAATACACAGTGTTTCGGGGAATTCATCCCTTATCAGTTGAGCTTGAGTAGGCTGAGGAAGATTGTGCCTGAAGAGCACCACTTATATAGTGCTCTCCAGGCACAAACATCACCAGGGATACAAACTTACAGAGACGCTCCGCTTCCAGCGCGACAAACACCTCGTGAACACCAGATAGTAGCGTGAGTCAGTGTCGCTCCTGGACGGTGAGACAGACGTCGAGGACCCTCGGTCATTCGCAACGCTGTCACCTCCAAACCAACTAGTCGCAAGCTCGCGCTGGGCACAACAGTACGAAGTAGTGGTTGCGACTTCGGCGAAGATTTGTAAGAAAGGTTTGCTCCCCACACTGGTTCTCGCGCTATTCCGCCGACTTTACTTGACACTTGACTAACTCACGACTGCCATCCAGAGCACACGAGAAGTCCATCGAACCTTCGACTCGGCAAACCTGCAAGAAAGCACCACTCCCTGCTCAATACACAGTGTTTCGGGGAATTCACCCCTCATCAGTTGAGCTTGAGTAGGCTAGAGAGCACTATATAAGTGGTGCTCTTCAGGCACAATCTTCCTCAGCCTACTCAAGCTCAACTGATGAGGGGTGAATTCCCCGAAACACTGTGTATTGAGCAGGGAGTGGTGCTTTCGTGCAGGTTTGCCGAGTCGAAGGTTCGATGGACTTCTCGTGTGCTCTGGATGGCAGTCGTGAGTCAGTCAAGTGTCGAGCTCTGGTGTGGGGAGCAAACCCTTTATTATTATTATTATTATTTCGTAATACCTATTCGCATGCAACGACGCAAATCCACACAATTCAGTACACACTTCTTTTCTATCAAACGTTTTCTTTCCCTTCTCTTCAGGATAGTACAGGGAATGTTGTAAATTTGAAAAACACATAACTATATAGAGAATGAAAGAAAGGAAAAAGTCAACACTTCAACATAGGTGTTAAAATGATTAAAGTGTTAAAAACTCAAAAACAAACAGCTGCAAGTTGTAGACAAACACGTGGAACACATCAGGGAACACTTGTCACACTTTCACGAGGTGTAACACCAAACAACTGCAACGATAACACATTCTTCTTCTGTACACATAGTGAGGGATCTAGTTTACGAATATACAGAGCTTCTAACACAGCAAGATGTAACTTAGACCTTCCACGAGTCAAAATCGAAAAGATATCATCACTATACAACTTACGACAAGTAGCACTGCCCGACAAATGAAGCTTGATGGACGATGTCCGATCACTTAGCTCTGTCACCTTCGACGCCTGCCGTTGTTCTCTTCCGTTAGGCTTGTTTGGTTGGTTGCTCCGGTCCACACCTCCAACGTCCGTTGATTTCATGTCCGTTTTTGTTGATTTCATGGCCGTTTTCGTTTCACTTCTTGGTCTTCCTCGTTTCCTCTTGTTGATCGTTGTTGTCACTTCCATTATCGACGTATTCAAATCCCCAGTACTCCGTCTCTTCACCTTGCTTCTGGTAACTCTTCCGGTGTCTATGAGCTCCAGTGTCACATTGGGTGATTTTCGAGACGGCCTCCCTCGCTTCCTCACGATAGTCTGAGATGGGCCAAGCTCCCCGCCCGTCGACGGCCATTAAATCAACAAAAACGGACATGAAATCGACGGACGTTGGAGGTGTGGACCGGAGCAACCAACCAAACAAGCCTAACGGAAGAGAACAACGGCAGGCGTCGAAGGTGACAGAGCTAAGTGATCGGACATCGTCCATCAAGCTTCATTTGTCGGGCAGTGCTACTTGTCGTAAGTTGTATAGTGATGATATCTTTTCGATTTTGACTCGTGGAAGGTCTAAGTTACATCTTGCTGTGTTAGAAGCTCTGTATATTCGTAAGCTAGATCCAGAACTATGTGTACAGAAGGAGAATGTGTTATCGTTGCAGTTGTTTGGTGTCACACCTCGTGAAAGTGTGACAAGTGTTCCCTGATGTGTTCAACGTGTTTGTCTACAACTTGCAGCTGTTTGTTTTTGAGTTTTCAACACTTTAATCATTTTAACACCTATGTTGAAGTGTTGACTTTTTTCTTTCTTTCATTCTCTATATAGTTATGTGTTTTTCAAATTTAAAACATTCCCTGTACTATTCTGAAGAGAAGGGAAAGAAAACGTTTGATAGAAAAGAAGTGTCTACTGAATTGTGTGGATTTGCGTCGTTGCATGCGAATACGTATTACGAAACTGTTTTCCCACCGCCTCCAAACTACTGTTTGAATTATTATTATTATTATTATTAAAAAGCTTACGTGGATATAAAAATGTAATCAACGCAATAAATAGAGTAAGCTGCGCACTCAGTACAAAATAATTACTTGCATTGTGCGTATATATATTGAGTTTAGAGCTAATGTTGATTTGCAAGTAATCCTCTGATGAGATGGCGACGATAACGTTTAGGAACAAGCTTCGTTATTTACATGAAAACAAGTTTTGCTAATGGTGTTTGTACTGAGTGCGCAGCTTACTCTATTTATTGCGTTGATTATTATTACGAAGTAGTGGTTGCGACTTCGGCGATGATTTGTAAGAAAGGTTTGCTCCCCACACCGGGAGCTCGCGCTATTCCGCCGACTTTACTTGACACTTGACTGACTCACGACTGCCATCCAGAGCACACGAGAAGTCCATCGAACCTTCGACTCGGCAAACCTGCAAGAAAGCACCACTCCCTGCTCAATACACAGTGTTTCGGGGAATTCACCCCTTATCAGTTGAGCTTGAGTAGGCTGAGGAAGATTGTGCCTGAAGAGCACCACTTATATAGTGCTCTCCAGGCACAAACATCACCAGGGATACAAACTTACAGAGACGCTCCGCTTCCAGCGCGACAAACACCTCGTGAACACCAGATAGTAGCGTGAGTCAGTGTCGCTCCTGGACGGTGAGACAGACGTCGAGGACCCTCGGTCATTCGCAACGCTGTCACCTCCGAACCAACTAGTCGCAAGCTCGCGCTGGGCACAACAGTACGAAGTAGTGGTTGCGACTTCGGCGAAGATTTGTAAGAAAGGTTTGCTCCCCACACCGGTTCTCGCGCTATTCCGCCGACTTTACTTGACACTTGACTAACTCACGACTGCCATCCAGAGCACACGAGAAGTCCATCGAACCTTCGACTCGGCAAACCTGCAAGAAAGCACCACTCCCTGCTCAATACACAGTGTTTCGGGGAATTCACCCCTCATCAGTTGAGCTTGAGTAGGCTGAGGAAGATTGTGCCTGAAGAGCACCACTTATATAGTGCTTTCCAGGCACAAACATCACCAGGGATACAAACTTACAGAGACGCTCCGCTTCCAGCGCGACAAACACCTCGTGAACACCAGATAGTAGCGTGAGTCAGTGTCGCTCCTGGACGGTGAGACAGACGTCGAGGACCCTCGGTCATTCGCAACGCTGTCACCTCCAAACCAACTAGTCGCAAGCCCGCGCTGGGCACAACAGTACGAAGTAGTGGTTGGGACTTCGGCGATGATTTGTAAGAAAGGTTTGCTCCCCACACCGGAGCTCGCGCTATTCCGCCGACTTTACTTGACACTTGACTGACTCACGACTGCCATCCAGAGCACACGAGAAGTCCATCGAACCTTCGACTCGGCAAAGCTGCAAGAAAGCACCACTCCCTGCTCAATACACAGTGTTTCGGGGAATTCACCCCTCATTATTATTATTATTATTAATTCAACATCTCCTGGCTCGTCAGAAGACTGCCAATATGAGAGGTCGGGTGATAGCCAACCACGGCGAACTGAATAATACGGAGAGAAACAAAGAGAGTGCTGCAAGGGGAGGCATTACGAAAATGGTGAGATTATTTAGGACGAAGAAGCTGAAGCTTGAACTCCTTAATGTCTGTGCATGCTTTAAGGCTAGTTGGCAGAGAAGACCAGAGAGTGTACGCAGAGAAAGTAGGAGATTTCAGAAACAGGGAGGTATTGGCACGGGGTAATGAGAAGGAATGACGTGTTTATCTGGTGGACACAAACCAGTTATACTTAGCAAGATGTTTGGGAGCCAGGTCGAATAAGATGTGTACAAAGATGAAAAGATGTTGCTGGTGTCGCTCTAAAAGGGGAGATACTGAAGCTAAACTGTAGAGACGTTGGGAGGAGAATGCTTGATCTTTGCGAAACAGGATTTTTAGAAGCAGACCCTGGTGTATTTCCAGAGTTTGAACAAGGGCCTGACACAGACCGCACCACGCTGTGTCACAGTAATCGAATATAGTTAGAATATACGACGTAAAGAACAATTTTTGGCAATGGTCATTTAAATGGTGGCAGTGAGGTTGCAACATGCCAAGGGAGGAGCTGGCTCGCTTGCATACTGACTGGACCTGTGGGGACCAGGACGTATGGCTGTCGAATACAACACCAAGGTGTTTGTGTTCATGATCAATTTTAACGTTATCATTGGCTCCTGGAAAGTGCAACGGCTGAGTGGGCGGCGATGGGCTAATGAACATTGCTTCGGTCTTCGATGTTGGGCCTCAGCTTCCAAGCTTCCATCCATGCTAGGGTGGAGTTAATGCCGGTCTGCGTTATTTTCTTTGTATATCCTCTGATGTCATGTACATATTAGTTGGGTTTCAAGATTCAATGGTCATGATCAAACCATTCGTGGACGGAAGTATGAGTGCTCAACGAGAATGTCATGACATACTTGGATACTATACAATGGACACAGACCGTACAGTATCAGGTGGTCCGTTGTGAGGAGAGTCACACCATACTGTAAGCTCTCGAATAGCTGCATTCTGTACCTGGGCAAGAGGCTAGAGATTGCCTGGGCCGACACGACCAGCACCCTCAACAGGAGGTCTAGGCTAGTGTCCAAGAGTCTTCAGGAAAACGCGTTTTACCTTCGTAACTTTGTCAACAGGATCACGTGACTCTAGTTTATAGTCATGCTGCTGGCGTGTGTGTGTGTGAGAGAGAGAAAGAGGGTGGGCGTCATAGATAAAGTGTGTGTCCGTGTATGTGAGTGGGTTCTAGTATGTGTGTGATGGTTGGGAGAGTGACAGAATAAGTATTGTGCGTGTGCGTGTGTGTGTGTGAGAGAGAGAGAATGTATTTGTGTGTGTGTGTGTGTGTCCCAGGTAACGGGCTTGACTGATTGAGTGTTTTCACTACCACCTTTATTGGTTTCAGGGTTGATATTTGAAGTATACATACCTGTTAACCATGGACTACTTCTGCCTAGATTAACTGTTGTGTAATCAACGGTGCTAGTGAAGTATCATATCCTCTCTAATTCAATCACCTACACTAGAAGCAACTCGGACGCTTTTAGTAGATCTAGTGTTTTCTTCTATGAAAGCAGCGTGCAGGTCTATAACCACTATAGGGTGCGTATAGAAAACTGTCTTGGCCGTCCTATTCCGATGTACTCCGTGTGGTGTAAACCAGTATTTGGCTAGTTCATTAGCAATGTTCAAGAAGTGACTTTTTATGATTCTAATTTACATTATGAGTCCAAAAATTTTACAAGGCAAAGGGCTCTGTTCACCAAATCGACGAAATTAGCCAATGCCATGAACATGACGATATGGAGGAGGTAGTACGGAAAAGGGCTATTGCGAACATGGACATGTACGATGAGGAAAAAGCATTAAAATACCTTGTAGATGAACATGTGCATCCAAATGTGTATCATTCTGTTGCCACCGCCAGTGTAGCATATTTTTTCTTAACTAAATTGGGTGGTAATAATGGAGAGCCGCGCAAGTTCGAGATGCATGGCAGTACTTCGAAGTATTCATATTGTGAAAAGAATTGATCCACTGCAAATATCAGGTAAAATGACTAGTCATGAATTGCATGAAGCTTGGAGTGCTGCTGTACGGAATGTGTGTTGCAATACACATACAAATGTAGGAAAGCAACATGGCAACATGTTGTCATTCAATGTTAGTACAGAAGACCAGATACTCCTCCATTCCTCTCTTCATAGTTATTAGTGTCTTAGTACCAAGAATGCATGTCTAGGACTTTCATGCTTTGCGACTAAAGCTGACGCTTTTAAGAGTAACAAGACCTAAACAAAGATGCGCTAAAACGAATATGGTGCTGCTGCGTAGATTTATTAATGTGAGCGCAGATAGACCAAAAGCGGAGAATACTAACTAAAAAGGAATAAAATTACAGGCCTATTTACAACGCATACAGTTTTTCGCGCTGTTGAAGATCTATCAGGTGCATGGTCACACAGCATAATTTAGAGACGACCCTCTTGTTGATCACGGATGTTATCAACTAAGAGTGGGTCTCTAATGTCGTCTATCAAGTTGGCCAAAGCTGATTCGTCCAGGTGTGATTCGTTTCTCTCCTGTCCACGTCCCCTCTGCCAATGCTGCCAGATGCGGCGAACGGAGAGGATCCTGAATCTTCCGTAGCCTCCCTCCTTGGTTAGACATTGTCTGTGGAGGAGTGCTGTCAGCGCCACCGCAGTCGGCGTAAGGAAGAGTGCCCCACTGACCCATAACACATAGTTTTCGGTCATCTGCGACGCGTACGTGACACTGTGGAGTACTGCGATACAGATGGAAATGCAGAGCAAGAACGACTCCCATGTGTTGTAGCCGACCCCCGCAAAATCACCTTTCCGAAGAGACCTGAACAAGGAAGCAGAAAGACCACACAAACTGAAATTATAAAGTCATGCAGTAGGGGGATGATGAAATCCGCTTTGTCTGCGCTATCGTCTTGCATCTCACTGCCGCGTTCTTCACTATACATTCATATGGTTGAAGGCTGTGTGTTAAATAGTCATTAGATTGTGGGGAAAGGAGTACATGGGAAAAGCTTTGAAGGAAAACTTGACTATCACCACCAGGACTCGAACCAGGGACCCTCTCGTATGGCCAGCGATTCTTTACCACTAAGCTAAGGTGTAATCGTCACCCAAACAGCGACTATTCAACATTAAATTAATTTTGCCTTGTAAAACAGAACAAAATGGAAATACCTAAACGTACCGAAATCAACTGGAGTCGTGTGGTTTATCCAAAAGCTGGTCGTGTGTAAGAAGGTTACATCCCTCACTCACTGCAATCCTAGTTCCATGGCGTTAGGTATGTTACAGCTGTACAGAGTGTGATAGATGACTTCACACTAAATGTTTTCATTATTACTATTAGCACCGCCACATTTAGACGGCTAAATACAGCCGATACGTTCTGCAGAGACACGCACTTCGTGGCGTGTGTAGGCAACAAGTTCAGGCTGCGCAAGGGTGCATTGTATTGAGTTATTGTTGCTGTTGATTTGCTACTCTTTTGTATTCCCTCTCCTTACTTCTATTTTTCGCCGTGGTTGGCAATCACTATTTCTCTTAATATTGGCGGGTGTTTCCACCGAGTCGTGAAATGTTGTAATAAATCGAATTATAATATTGTTGCAAAGCCCGAAGCACGCAGGAACTGTCATCATTCGAGCATCCCTGGTCACGCGAAATGAATGATCTTCTGATCGTCTTGACTTACGGATACAATTCTGGAGTAGGCTTTCCTCAAATCAGCCCGTTCTTTCGCCCCTTCGGCTTTTTGGTAAACGCAAAAATGCATCAGATTCGGCTGCGAAATCAGCTGATTGTTCGAAAACCGCCTTGAAAAGTGGAATATATTGGAAAATCAGCTAAAAGTATTATTGATATATTGGCTTAAAAATTGGTGAGATATTGGAAGATTTGGTAGATTTTAAGCGATTCTCAAAGGAGCCCTCAAAAAACGGCGAAAAGCTAAGCGAATTCTCGATAGAAAGGAAAAGGACATATGGGAACGAGTTAAGAGTAACTCTCCACTACTGTAACTAGATACTATATACAGTCAGAAAGTGCAACAACTAGGCACAAAACTGACAGAGTACTGAGACATTCGACGTCCTGACACCTAGCTTCAACACATCTCCGTAGCGCTAACCGACAGCCTTCCAACTTCCAACATATGTCCTTTTCCTTTCTACTTTTATTATTGGCTCAATACCCGAAATCTCGATAAGTCACGTTTTTTTCAAAACTTTGGGGCGGCCGATTTGTGTAATTTAAAGGTAACCATCTTCCTAATGGCTAATGTTTGTTTGAGAGGAGGTCAAAGGACACGTGTTGCAAACCACCAGTTCTCAATTGGGAAAGGCCTTCGCGCTTATGGCATTGTATTCGTTGAAATGTTGTGTTTCGACTCCGGCGTACCGCTGATGTTGCTGCATGGCATACGCTATATGCGCTGTGTGCGTTTTGCTGTATACGCTGTTATGTCCAGTTTTATATGCGTATGTTTTTGCATGTACGCTGTTTTGCATGCTATAAATAGCTGGTGTTATTAGTGTTCATTGTTAATTGCTCGATGAAGTGAAATATACTGTGTAAAGGAAAGAGTTGTCCTCGTGCCGTCTGGTCGTACGATCCTGACAATTTAGAGAATCTTAGAGGGTTCATAACATTTGGCGACCACGCCAGGATAGGAGCGAGCATGGCAGAGCAACTACACAATTTGGAAGCCAGCTTTATCGACAATGGAGAGCGGTTAGGATTAGAAGGCGAGTTGTTGAAGGTACATGTGGAGCAGAGGCTCAAACAGTACCAAGAGCGTGAGGAGCGCAGTGCCAGACGGCGAGAGGAGGCGCTCCGCACCGAGTTTGACAAAACACTAAAGGAGATTAACGAGCGCATCGCCAATGCGTATGAGGGTGATGGTAAAGCCGCGATGGGAGGTACAGAGGAAGCTCCCAGTAACAGCGGGGGGCGTCAACCGTTGATGAAAATCCCCTCATATGATGGAACGCAGCCATTGGAGCGTTATCTTGACCTGTTCGAGGACATCTGTTCCAAGAACGAGTTCGAAGAAAGCGAATGGCCGCTGCGACTGCGCATCGCGCTAGCGGGTAGCAAAGCGGAGAGGATATGTATTGGATGCAATAATTACGAGGAAGCGAAGCGAGAGTTGCTCGCCTCGCTCGGAAAGACTCCGGATAAAGCGTGGAAGACATTGCTGACAGGCAAGCAGCGGTCAGATGAGTCGTTTCACCAATACGTTGTCCGTGTTTGCCGAGAAGTAGAGGTGTGGGCCACACTCGCTATGACAGAAGATGGCGAGGTGGACACCAAGTATAGCGCCGATATAGGAAAAATGTCCCCGGTGCTGCAAGCAATGGCAAAGCAGGTAATCTTGGAGCAATGCGGACCTGAGATGAAAACGTACCTGGTCGAACGGCAGTGCTACGGGATGTCACTGCGCCAGGTACAGGAGCACGGCGCGTCTTACCAGGTCGCGCACGGACGACAGGGTGATACTGCCAGGAAGCCAGTAGAACGATCCGTGCCAAGGCCCACGGCGTTGGCACAGTGCATGGCGATATCGGTCGCAGATGCAGAGAAGCAGCTAAAGTCGCTGCCACTGGAAGGGAGAAAGGGTTTTCTGCAGCGAGAGAGACTCTGCTGGAACTGCCTTAAGTATGGCCATATGGCCAGAGAATGTCGGTCAGGCTCGAGATGCACGAAATGCCAGAAGAAACACCACCTGCTAATACATGATGTGTTGGATAGAGCAGGTTACAGCCGGGAGAAACCGACTGAGATAGTTACGGAGAAGAATGTTGGGTCGTGCTGTCTACACTCGCCAAGTGTGCGGCTGATGACCGGAGTGGCACGAGTTGAGGGAAGAACTCGAAACGCGAAGGTTCGCGTGTTCCTGGACTCGGGTGTTGAGGCGTCATTCGTGACTGCAGCGTTGGTGTCAGCAATCGATGCAGAACACGTTGGGGTTGAAAATGTAGAGGTGAAGCCGTTCGGCGCGGAACCAACCCAACAGCGCATGCATAAGTACGCCATCACGATCCAGGGTAGCTCCGCTAGCATTCGGGTACGCGCGTTCGTGAAACCAACGCTTGAGCTGGACCTGAAGTGCGCAAGTCCGCAGACCGTTGCGCAGTGGCACAGTTGGGGAGTAGAGCTGAGTGACAAGCCTCAACAAGGGACATCAGACGAAATACATATGCTGATTGGTGCAGACTATATCAACGCGGTACTGCACAGCAAGAAGGAAGTTAATGGTGAGACGGTGTGGAACACAGAGATAGGTAATGTATTATCTGGTCCAGCGTCTGCACCAAGTCGAAACAGTCAGCCGGTGACCGTGTCATGTGTCACAGCCCACATTGAACAACTATGGCAGTTGGATGAACCTCCAGAACAACATCAGCACCTGCCATCGTTCCCGCTATGTCGCCAGGGCAGCGGGTACCAAGTGGGTCTCTTGTGGCGAAATGAGCGTCGCCCAACGGATAACTTTGCTCAAGCTAGAGTCATCGCAACGCGGCTTCTCGAAAAGCTGAAGAGGAATGGGAAGCGTGCGCTCTATGATGATGTGCTGATCAGGGAGTACCGCGAGCTTGGAGCAATTGAGCTGGAGCCATGTGAGAGCGATGCCGGGTACTATGTACCGCATCATGGTGTATTCCGCGAGCACGCTGCAACCACGAAGTTAAGAGTGGTGTTCAATGCCTCGGCCACGGCTCCAGATGGCAAGTCGTTGAACGACATGGTTGACCCTGGACCGTCGCTATTGCCGAGTCTCGCAGGTATGCTATTACGGTTCCGTGAATATAAGAGCGCGCTGCAAGCGGACATCCGCAAGGCTTTCTTCATGGTCGCGGTTAATCCCGAAGACCGTCCGTACCTGCGTTTCTGGTGGCCCGGTCGAAGCGACAGCGACGAACTGTTAACCTGGAGGCTAACGAAACTGCCATTTGGCGTAAACTGCTCGCCGTACATGCTTACTGCGGTGATTCAGCATCACTTGAAGGAGGTACGGGCGTTGTCTGCACCCAAAGAGCGAGATCGTATTGATCTCTTGCTCACGAGTTTCTACGTTGACGATTTGGTCTCTAGTGTCTCAAATGCCTCGGAAGCCAAGGAGATGCAAGAGTTCAGCGTGCGTGTGCTTACGGATGCTGGCATGGAGTTACGCAAGTGGCGAGGCAACGAAATCCCGTGCGATCCAGAGGCCGGAGATAAAGTCCTCGGTCTGAAATGGAAAACCAGTAATGACTTGCTCAGCATAGCAGCGCTAGGCGAGTCCGATAGGCCGTCTGTTTGGACCCGGCGATCCCTCCTCAAGTGTGTTGCATCAGTGTTTGATCCGCTAGGTCTAGCAGCACCGGCAGTTGTGCCGGGAAAGATACTGCTACAGCAAGCCTGGAAAGTCGGAGGCGACTGGGATGATAAGTTGCCTGATGGCATCTCAGCCGCATGTGCGCAATGGTGGGGAGAGTTGGCCGAAGTGGTGAGCATTGACATACCACGTTGGATTTGCTGCAATCTTGACACGCCGATTGCGCTTCATGCCTTCGCCGATGCCAGTGAGAAAGCGTTTAGATGTTGTTTGTATGCAGTCGTCAATGGACAGTCGCACTTGGTATTTGCCAAGGCCAAAGTGGCACCCGTGTCTCCGCCCACGTTAGCCCGCCTTGAGTTACAAGCAGTATGTCTAGCGGCTCGCTACGCTGAGTTTGTGAAGGAGCTGCGTGTGACCGTCACGCAAGTCGATGGCTGGACTGACAGTCTCACTTCCGTTCATTGGATCAGTAATCCATCGTACAAATGGAAAACATTTGTGGCTAACCGCGTCAGTCAAATCCAAGAGATATCGAAGAAGGTCGGCATTGTGTGGAACCATTGCCCGGGCCTTCACAACCCAGCAGATTTACCGTCGCGTGGGAGTAGTGCGCAGCAGATCCGTAGTCCGTTCTGGAGGGGCGGACCAACCTGGATCACGGAGCCCAATGACTGGCCCACCGCACCCTCAACCGCAGCTACAGATGAGTCCAGTGTAGAAGTACGAGTATCAGCCACCACCTGTAGTCGAGAATCTGATAAGGAATGGTGGCTCCGATTCAGTAAATGGTCGAGGGCACAGGGCATGGTGACTCGGATGTTGCAGTGGAAGCACACTGAGCCTCGTGCTGAACTCTATTTTGCAGCAGACAACGTATTGTACCGCATCGTTCTAGCCGCATGTTTCGCTGAGGATCTTGAGCTGATCAAGCAAGGTCAACCAGTGAAGCCTGGGTCGAAGGTGTATCAGCTTGCACCGTTTCTGGATGAGCATGGAGTGCTCAGAGCCGGGGGACGAATTCAGCACAGCGAGTTGGCGTATGGAGCCAAGCACCCAGTCCTGTTAGGCAAACATCATCTGACCGAGTTGCTGTTGGAGAAAATGCATGTTGAAAGGATGCACCAAGGTGTAGAAGGAGTCTTGTCGTTCATCCGTCAGAAATTCTGGATTATCGGTGGTCGACGAGCGCTGCGCAGCATTACTCAGCGATGTGTTACATGCCGCCGCTACAAGGCTAAGGCTGCCTCAGAAGTCTGCCCGCCGCTGCCAGAAGACCGAGTTGTTCACGAGAGGCCGTTCGCAACTACCGGCATCGACTATGCTGGTCCGTTGTACGTGCGCCATGGTCAGTCATCTCCGAAGGTATGGATAGCATTGTTTGTGTGTGCCACCACCAGAGCAGTTCACTTGGAGGTGGTCGATAGTTTAAGTACTGAGTCATTCTTGATAGCATTTCGGAAGTTTGTCGCGAGACGTAGTTTGCCGTCTCGGATCAGGTCTGACAACGCTACAACGTTCAAGGCGGCATCTGACAAACTGAGTGTGCCATGGATGTTCAATCCTCCTGCTGCACCATGGCATGGAGGCTTCTATGAGCGAATGGTTGGTACAGTGAAGAGTGCCTTGAAAAAGGTAATGGGAACAGCGTTTCTGAAGGTTCAGGAGCTTGAGACCATCTTGTATGAGGTTGAAGCAGTGGTGAATAGTCGTCCGCTAACTTATGTGTCTGATAGCCTGGATGAGCCACCCGTAACCCCTGCAATGATGATGGGTAACATTTGGATGTCGTCAGCGAAGCCAGCAGGTACCCCGGACGCTACGCATATGTCAGCGAGATTGCGTTACCTCAGTCAGACACTGAAGCATGTCAAGAATCGTTGGGAGGTGGAGTACCTAAGTCAGCTGAACAAGCACCAACAGACCATGTCGCGCCCTTTAGCTGTGGGTGATGTTGTCTTTGTTCTCGATGATACCAAGCGCAAACAGTTCTGGCGTTTGGGACGGATCATCGAGTTATTCCCTGGTCGAGATGGCAAGCGTCGTGTTGCCAAGGTTAGGTTGAGTACCAGTACCCTGTTGAGGCCGATCCAAAGGTTAGTGCCATTAGAAGTATCGTCACAGGACGTGGCTCCTGGGCTTGCCGATACCGCTCAACCTGCTATCGTCCCTCAGCAGCCAGCGTATGAACCGCCAGCACCGTTACCACCACCACGGCAGCAGGAGATGACGCGTTCTGGGCGCGTAGTCAGAGCCCCGGATCGTTTTTGACTTGTGTGCATTGTTGTACGGCGGTGAGAAGCCCTTTGGTGGGGAGAATGTTGCAAACCACCAGTTCTCAATTGGGAAAGGCCTTCGCGCTTATGGCATTGTATTCGTTGAAATGTTGTGTTTCGACTCCGCCGTACCGCTGATGTTGCTGCATGGCATACGCTATATGCGCTGTGTGCGTTTTGCTGTATACGCTGTTATGTCCAGTTTTATATGCGTATGTTTTTGCATGTACGCTGTTTTGCATGCTATAAATAGCTGGTGTTATTAATGTTCATTGTTAATTGCTCGATGAAGTGAAATATACTGTGTAAAGGAAAGAGTTGTCCTCGTGCCGTGTGGTCGTACGATCCTGACAATTTAGAGAATCTTAGAGGGTTCATAACAACACGAGTCACCCGACCTCAACGCATTAGTACTACAAGTATTGAAGTATAGAGCTCCAGCGGTCATGCTTTCAACAACATCATTCGTTCGTAAACGCACTTTGCAAGAACATTAATTTTCGTAGGTTATCGGCGATTCCCAAAGAAACCCTAAAAAAATCGGCGGAAGGCTTGCCGATTTTTCGGAAATATTTTTCGGCCAGCCGATTTGGGGAAAGCCTATTCTGGAGTCCCCTATCGGTAGCCGTTGCTGGATTTTGACAACAGAGTATGTGGCATAATTTAGTATGTTTCAGACTGCTTGGGATGTTGATCGAGTAATGGAGCAGATTTCAGCGAGGTGCCTGCTACAAGTTCTGGATGGTTCCGCCATTTTCCCTTTTTTTGGAGCTGAATCTACAAATTGTATGAGCATTATAGCCCAAGGGCTACCATCCAATGCCTACGGTTCTTTTATGGGTGCGTGACCTGTGGATTCCTGGCCATTCGAAAGCATCCGCGCAGCATGCTGTCTGATGTCTCCGAATCTCAATTCAACACATCCTTCCTCGGTACGGCGGAGTCGAAACACTCCATTTCAAGTCTTAAGGTGGCAGACTACCCAAAAATTCGCTGAAAAATCGTATTTGTAAATTCATATTGAGTGCTACGTCAGTTGAAAGAGCATGAATAGCTGCAAATTCTCTGAAAATTGTGTCCCGATCTGACCGGCCGTTCAAGAGTTATGGCCGAAAATGTGCCCTTGCAAGGAAAGATTTTTTTGTTGCACGCTGTCGTTTGTTGGCAGCACTGTATTTGAATGTGAGCAGACCGTGCGCAACTTGTCGTATCATGGAAACACGTGAAAGTGTGCAGAATTTTGCTCCAAGTCCAAAAGCTCAGGTTTTTGAGCCACGTATTGGGCTGCACGACTTTTGCCAGCACCCTCGTGACGTTGCAGATATGTGGCTTGATTATTGTAGTTGACGTTGATTTAGTGACTTTGGCAAGTTTGAGTCGTGTCAAGAAGTCAGGTAGGATTCAGTACTAGGCAGTAGTGAAACGTGAGTGGTAGTCTTTGCCGGTTTCTGAGGGTATCCTGGATTTGGTGTGCAGCGCTGTGGAAATCGCTTGCTGTGGAGGTCCCAGCACTGGATGTTGTATCAAAGGTACGACCTCGTAGCACGTGCTAAACCTAAAAAAATTCAAAAATTGGCTTGGGTCTGTGGGAGTGTGTGAGAGAACGCCCACTCGTTCCCTTGTGACAGATTCCAGGGCCTCGTCGAGGGGCCCTACCCCATCACCCATGGCTGCTTCTGGACTTGTTCTAGGTTTGAGTCCCGCGCACGAACAGAATGAGCACGAAAATGTGAAAAAAATTGTAAATGCATTTGTTTGGCTCCTGGGTGGCTCGCACACCGTGGCACTATGCCGGAAATTTGAGTTTTTCCGGCCTGGAAAGCCTGTCAGTGAGGCGCAAGAACTTGTAAATCATATCCTGTGGGCCAGCATAGTGGCAGGAGTGTGTGGTCAAAATTTCACTCAAATCCATTGAGAAACACCAAAGTTACGGTCAATTGAATGCCATATGAAATTTATGGGTAGGCTGCCCCCTTAACTCAACAAATCCGCTGTCCTTAGCCTTTCAGAAGCCTTTTTGTCACAGGTCCAGGATGCGAACGTTCATGACCTGGGGACATATAAAGTCAATCTCTTATTATATTCATTTCACAACTGTAGGAACGTAAGATCCTCCTAGCAGCAATGCGTCCATATTAGACAGTTTTTCTTCGAGTTGAGTATACCTATTGCATGTGCACGGTGAAACACTTTTTTCCTCTCATCATTATCAGATGGATGATTCACTGACTTGGCAGTTCAAAGGACTTCAGTCAGGATAAGACGCCCGGTGTGGCGCGACTAGCTCAACTATAACCTACTCTTTTTGATCTCCCTTTCTTCGACAGTAGCGTTAGACGCTCACATCAGGGTGAGAAGAGGGTTGCGATTGGCCATGACATGGTATGAAATTTAACACCAATGAATATGACGAGTTTGGATGAATACGTTCATGGTGTTTCTTTCCCGGACCTTGTCGAAGTGGTTGACTGCAAAGGTAGTCGACTGGAGCGAAATGGAAACGAGTTTCGTTTACAGGGATGCGAATTGATAGCCCTAGATTTGAAAAAGGAGGATATGTTGGAGATTCACGACGAGGCAAGCAAGATCGAGCTTGCCACAACCGGCTTTGAGAAATCCCGGCAGTTTAGTATTCTCTCACCCGAACCACGTTTCGACGGTGTTACATTCGGAGGCGTTGAGGATATCTTGACCTTGGCTTAGACTGATAGACCAGTGTACGTCAGGGCAAAAAATGGATGGATGTCCAACAGAGACGATTTTTCTGTGTATGATGGTGATGTTTTCCGAGTGGGAAATCGTATCAGCAAGACTTCAACCGGAGAGCTATGCGTTACATGGGAGCGATGCTATTTCACGACCAGCGATGCACCTATGCAGTGAAGTGTTCTTCGTAAGGCCGAGTCGCGTCCAACCCAGCTAGGGTTTTCTGCTCACTGTGGTTTCATGGCAAGCGCCGAGCACACATCTTACACTGTGCTTGCATTGGAAGAGCTCGTACGCAACAAGAAGCTCAGGTTCCCCGTGCGACTGCAGGAGATACACACAAACCAGGGTAGCACAGTGAGTGGAAAAAAGTACTGCCTCAAAGGTACCAAGACGGTAGAATGGCTACTTGCTCTGTGCCACGAACCCAACACCTCTCATGTTTACACGCCAGTGAGGATACAGATGTCAACATATCTCAGTCGCCGTATCAAAGTTTGCAGGCCCAGGCAGTCGAATCCGAGCAAACTCCAACATTCCCTCCACACTTACATCCTGCAATCCGCCGCCCTGAAGTCCGTTGAGGAGATAAGAGTTTGCGCTGAAACAACAGCGAGACTATCTCTTCCGCCACCCTCGCCAGTACCTAGTCGTGGTCAATCACCGATACTCTGGGAAGAATACGAGCAGCTACACACCACGAGAACTAATAACCATCCATCGCATATCGATCACGGCAGACGATCTCTACCGGCACGCCCGAACGCTATGGCTTTGCGCCGTAAGTCTTTACCCGGTCCTCAGCAGAGCACAACCGAATCAGATCCCTACTTGGTTCTAGTGCCTCGCACGGATGGCAGGCTGAGAGCTGAGCCGACCCTTGGCGTCTCCACCTCACCGCAGCGTAATATGAGGGGAGCCTCCCAGCAACTTCCAATTCCTGCTTCTACAGCTATGGAGTATCTCTCTCAGAATCCACCGAAACTACATCCACGCTCACCTACCCTGTCAAAAAGCCGTACAGCAGGCGCACCCCCATCACCTGGCGCTGTGTTCGTGGACGCATGAGCAAAGGGCAAGCAGCAAAAATGGTCATCAAAAAGTTCAAAAGCCGATATTATCTAAAGTACATGGATACTCTATTCACTCCAATTATCGATAATAATTATTTAACTTTGCAGGGGTAACATTTTTCGTGATATACATGTAAATGTGTTTTCATACCGGACTTGTCAGTGAACACAGACGGCAGCCATATGTCACGTTAAGGAAGGATATTTCTTGAACAAGAGATAGAGGGAGAATGATGGAAAGAGAAATGAAAGAGGAAGAGAGACGGGGAGAGAAAAGTATCTCATGACAAGCCCACAAATTCACGGTTACCTAATGCTGGTTTAACAGTTTGCTGTCGATTTTTTCTTTGGTTATCTCAGAAAATATAAGCGCTGGAGATGTTAACAAACATCCTGACAACTCGCTAAATGCAACTTTCTCTCGCTTCATGGCCAATATTGTTGTGGAATGTAATGGCTACTCTAAGTCATAATATTATTGTATCGAAGTCTTGCTGTACATACACAATGTCCAGATTAGGAATCATTCCTTCACGCTTGCCCTGGCACTTCATTTGGAGATGACCATTCTGTTTATCTACCTTTAATTTGAAGAGTCATGACAGGTCAATAAACTTAACTAGTGGGATTGCCTCGCGATTCCGCAAGACATGGTGTATGCATATTCTATTTTATTTTATACTTTGGATGAAGTTTTCCATTAGTCCTATTGGTATTGTTGCTAACGGCTTTTGTTGACGTCACTTCTGTCATTTCATTATATTGTATTACTCTTCAGACATCAGTCCTTAATGGCATAAGCGAAAGTGGCACCCCGCCACCTACGCGGACATGCTTTTAATAATAATAATAATAATAATAATTGCCTCTGACCCTGCAGAGAGCCTTGACAGAATTAGATTACCACTAGTTGTTCGACTCTTGCATCAATCTTAGAATGGCTCTACTGTGACCTACTAATCATCGTCTATCTTGACTACCACCACCAACATAACGGCTATAGACGATACGTACATCAGGGGATATATCACATAATTAAAAGGCCCATTGGTGGAGGTTCTGAGGTGAAGTTTCCAAAATTCGGCGTCTAAGACGGCAATGGGGACGGTGATGGTAGATCTACCCTCATTTTGAATAGATGATTGGTTTTCTCATTGTAGTATACTGAACAAGAACGTATCTAGCTCGTGTTGGAGATCACATGATGAAGACTGTGCAGTTCTCCAAGATCCAGTCTCGCCTAAAAATACGGTAGCGTAGTGGCTATCCTGCAGTCACTCATGCTGGCATGCAGAACACTCACCACAGTATTTTAGATTTCCAGTGTAAATCAATGAACCTGTCTAGTTTATGAGCAACTAAGGAGTGAAAAAATGAATAGTTCATGGATATGGCGTACAATTCAATGTTTTACACGGCATGGGACTCTGTTCCCCCCAACCGAAGAAAAGAGCCAACGCCATGAGCATGACGATACGGAGGGGGGAGTAAGAATAAAAGGCTGGTACGAACATGTACATGCAAGATGAAAAGAAAAAAAACATTGAAACACCAAAAGTAGAAAAACATGTAAAATTCCAAATGCCTATCGTTCTGTTGCCACAGCCAATATGGAAGGTTGTTCTTCCGAATCACCCTCCAGGTGGTAATATAGATCGGGAGAGCCGCGCAAGCACATAATGCATGATCGTAGCAATGAATAATTATATTCAATTACGCTTTTCGTAAAAAGAAAGGATCCGCTACGGATACCAGGACAAATAGCGAATAGGCGATTGCTTGAAGCTTGAAGTAATCCAATACAGAATGTGTGTTGCAATATGCATACAAATGTAGAAGATCCATTTGGCAACATGTTGTCATTCAACGTTATTACAGAAGACCAGATACTCCTCCATTCCTCTCTTCATAGTTATTAGTGTCTTAGTACCAATAATGCGTATCCAGGCCTTTCCTTCATTGCTTTTGAGGGGGAGAAAGATGTGCTTGAACGTGTATGGTACTTCTGCGTGGAGATCGTCATGTGAGCGTTGAGAGATCATAATTGGGGAGTGCTTACTACTACTTAAAAATTAGAGGCTAATTTACAGCAAATACAGCTTCTCGTGTTATAGAAGATCTGTCAGGTGCATGGTTACACAACATAATTTAGAGACGACCCTCTTGTTGATCACGGATGTTATCAACTAAGAGTGGGTCTCTGATGCCGCCTATCAAGTTGGCCAAGGCTGTTTCGTCCAGATGTGATTCGGTTCTCTCCCGTCTACGTCTCTCCTGCCGACGCCGCCACATGCGGCGAGCGGAGAGGGTTCTGAATCTTCCGTAGCCTCCTTCCTTGGCTAGGCATTGTCGGTATAGGAGTGCTGTCAGCACCAACGCAGTGGGCGTAAGGAAGAGTGCCCCACAGACCCATAGCACATAGTTTTCGGTCATCTGCGACGCGTACATGACACTGTAGAGTACTGCGATACAGATGGAAATGCAGAGCATGAACGACTCCCATGTGTTGTAGCCAACACCCGAAAAATCACCCTTCCGAAGAGGCCTGAAAAAGGAAGCAGAAAAGCCACACAAACTGAAATTTTAAAGTCATGCAGCCGGAGGATGATAAAATTCGCTTCGTCTGTGCCATCGTCTAGCACTTCTACATAATTGCACGCAGAGACTTGTTTGGCTGCGACAAGGAATGACAGGCGCCAGTTGTGAGTGAACTCAATCATCCACTCCACACTCGCGGAGGGTACAGTATCAGGTTGAGAAAACTCCACTAACTAATCATGGCGTTGACAAGTTTCAAGAGTGGATTTACAAGAATTATGACACTTATGACCAGACCAATATTCCTGCTTCTACACATTTTACCTCACAGCACTATTTGGCCTAGACACAATGTTGGCCAGTCACCAAACTTGGCTAATATCCTCTTCTTCTTCAATTTTACATGTCCTTTTCTTCTGGCCCTAATATTTTCCTGTCGGTACACCCAGCTAGCAATGACACAGAGACCCATGGTCGAGTAATCTGGTCGGATCTCACCACCGCTACCGTTCTTCACTATATATTCATATGATTGAAGGCTGTGCAAAATATTCATTAGTTTGTGGGGAAGTTGGAAATGGGGAACGGTGTGAAGAAAACCTTGACTCGAACTAGAGACGCTCGCTTATGACCAGCGAATCCCTACCACTAAGCCATGGTGTACTCGACACCCAAGCAGCAACAGTTCAACATTTGCCTTGTAACACGGATCAAAAAGCAAGAAATGAACGTACCGAACTTTGCTATGCACCATCAGAAGTAGCAGAAGGAATCCAGATGTCACCAACAGTCTGGACACCGCGCTCGAAAACGGTAGTGATCCAAGCAGGCCTATGGCAATACGCCTCAACAGGTTCACAGCTGACCACCAGCGGCACTCATCAGTGTACATGCAGCACGCCTCGTCCACGAAACCCTTCAACATGATATGACCATGGGTTCGTCGAGTGAGTAATAGAAACGGCGGTGGGAGGATAACTATGGCTAGGATTGCGACTGCTGCCAGGACATAGCCTCGATGTGGTGAAACATAGCAGTCTACTGAACCATCCATGGCAAGCACCTGCCTGTCGTTGATTTGCACACACCAGAACACACTGAGAGCTGTGAAGGTGAGCATAAAGTAGCTGTAAACCAGAACAAACCACATGACTCGCACTAGTTTCATGTGGCTCTGAAGTCTTGCCAATCGTGTTCCAAGATAGTTGTGCGATCGTGCAATGCGTATAGCCAGGAAGATGAGAAGAAGTGTGATTGGTTGGATGAGGAGTAGAGTGCTGACTTGAAGTCGATATAGGTCCTCTTTGAGACACACGTGTCCGAGTCCAAAAGTCAACACGGTGTAGATGCTGCTGTAGACGAATGTAACTTCGTTCGGGAAGATGTACCAAGACGTCTGAATAACAACCAAAAGAAGCAGAAATCATGGCATGCTCTAGTTTCAACATACATGCACTACGAGTTCCTTCCGAACACAGCACATCACTGATACCTTGCTTCATAACTTTCTTGATGTATGATCTTCCGTTCTATTCTAGTCATCATGTGACCTTTCTTCTGATTGGTAGTTTGTTACAGAATACGAAAACATAATATGATTCCGCTTGAATTCTTTAATCTTTGACCTGTGTTTTACTATTTGAAACCAAGAACGAGATTTGAAGTTGCATCATCGAACAACATGCTGTCTGGTGCCTTCAATCAGGCTTCATGCGCATGGTTTCTCTGATAAAAAATCCTGATTCAAAGGAAGTTTCGCCAACTGATATGCATGTACATGGAAATATCCTTTCATTATGTGGGCCTCAACCAGCGAAAACAGCCATTAGGGTCAACATTTTCAAAATTCCTTTTTGATTAGAAATTTGTTGAAACACATCTTCTGAAGGACCTCAGCCAAGAAAAAGTTCAATATTCCGATTCTAAATGGGTGTTTACACCAATATACAAGATGTATCCCAAATTGGTGCAATGTATGTATACGATGTATGTGTACAATGAATATTCAGTATTCTAAGGTGGGTGGGCAGCTTGAATACTTTTTGACATAGTGCAGTAAGCAATAATGACAAAGAATAGCTGAGCAGTGCGGAGAAATGATCGACATATTCGCAGCTGCATCCTGCGTGTAGTGGCTCCGCAATCTCGTCTTCCATTTCTTCCTCCGCAGCTGAAGACACGACGTCGCTGCCTTCACTAGCCCCAGACTCAAAATTTATCTCAGACGACTCCTCATCTTCCGACTCTGACCAGTCATCGGCCACCTTGAGCCGCATCGCAGCAGGAGATGACGGCTGCGACTCCGCCTCGCTGTCGACATCGATGTCGGAACCAAAGAACGTCTCATCCTCACTCTGAACTTCAGCGGCTACTTCAGCATTCACACCCCACCAGGCTCGAGCTAGCTGTACACAATGACTGCCGTGTGTGCTCTGCGAACAGCTCTGGCGTCCGCAGCCATCGCAACAATATCAAGGAACACTGGAGTCGCCACACGACACAACTTCAACTTCAAATAATTACTTCAAGCAAGGAGTTCAAGAAGTCGTCGCGCTGTTTGCAGCGCGATCAAAAAATTGTTGAACGTCACAAATCGACCTTTTTCCCAAAAAAATTACGAAATCTCTAAGGGTCGTTTTCGCTGATTGCGGCTCATGTGATATGTATTTCAAAAACGGATAATAACCAATATTACCTGCACAAAGAACAGCCAGCTATCCAGAACTGGTGAAAGGCCAACATTGAAGTAGAAGAGCAGAATGGATGTCAGGACTGTCATAACCACCATGGCTATGACGTATACCCATAGTGGGATAGATAACGTCATTGAGCAATCAGCGCATTGCTGTACACCGACACGGAAGAGGCAAGTAAAATCAATCATGTACTGTCGTCGGCAAAAAAAAACCGGCCAATGCTGCACATGCAGTATTGGCCGGATTAGTTCCGCGACGATTGTACATGTCCAAGAGAAAGGCTTGCGCAAACATGCTAAGTGTGTGTCGCTCAGGGTTACCAAATAAAAAATATAAATTTTAGGGGTGAAACAATTATACCGAATACTCGAGTACTCGCTCGGTTTTTTGAAACAAAACCGTACTCGGAAAAATCAGAGTACTCGTTCATACTTGGCACATGCATTTACCACAGAAATCTGCAGTTTCAGAGCAGCAGTGGTCAGATATTGATGTGCGGTCTGTGTGGTGAACATTTGTTCACGAGTAGAGGGAGCCCAAATGACCCACCACCAAAGGAAACCCAATATACCCGAGAGACATGACTTCCACTCGGTTCAATCAAGGCTGTATCATGTGATTTTATGGCCCTTGATGTGCAATTTAAGGAGATGAAGAATTCTCGAATGCGTCAATATTCGATCGGAGGAAATCAGAGTATTCGAACTCTGGATCTCGGTGAAAACTTTCACCCCTAACAAATATCGAAGAAATGGCAAAGCCAGCTTGTTTGCAACACACCAGACTGAGAGCTGAACCAGAATGCATCAGTGTCACCTGAATATTCTGTAGGCCATGCTACTATTCTTACCGCTAATGCTAGCTTCAGTCTTGTGCCGGCTCTGCATTCTCCACACAAGATACCCGCGGCATTGCCAACACATGCTAGCGTTCCGGATCCATTGTACAGCCACGCACTACTACTGCAAAGGCCATTCGTGCACTGTGCAATACCGAACGGGTAATCGACGAATGATTCATAAGCCCGCGTCTCTTTGAACGTGCTATTTGAAATGTTGCTCTCCGTTTCAAACACCAAATATTCAGCAGTAGATTTCCAATCAAGAGGTTCCTTTTCTGAGTCGCGACGGCTATTGGTTGCTACGTTACCGGCCCAATAGCCTGGTTTCATGTGCACAAAGCGACCCTTGCTGCACTTCTGTATCGCCGTAGAGTTTATACAGTAGCACACTTTAGTCAGCGGAGTCAGTGGCTGGTACTTTACGGTCACCTGATGTACAATAAAAATATATCAAGAAACACACAATTACAATGTTTTGATATTTATACTTCTTTACCAGTACCCTTTTCGCTTGCTTCTACTCAGACTTCTTATTTAACTTCTTCACATTAATCTTTTTGTATCGTAATATTTTCTTCCTTTTAAGAGTTGCACCCTATTGTACACGCATTGTACACGTATTATTATTCTCGGAGACCCCTTGATTTAGGCTTCGGCCTTTGGGGAATCCCTCAAATAATATAATAATAATTAATGCAAAAGACTCTCCTCCTTTGATCTCAGCCGGCACGTTGCTACCCTCGGTAGCCATTGCACACGGCAATAAATCCAAACAACAAAGTGGTTACGGTTTTTGATCCCACGATAAGTACCTGTGCAACTCCGTCCGGGTGGGATGTGATCACACTGTCCTTTGAGCCACAGGGGCCAACACTTGTTATGTGACAGGAATATAAATACAACAAAAGGCGAATGAATCATTTACCCAAAAGTTACTGGACTACGTCAAAAACAGAATGGAAATAGAACGCAATCATGCCCACAATCAAGCCACATACATAAACACATTCATACACGAAAACATACACTAGAAGAGCCAGATATATTCATTATTACTCTTCGATGCCTTACCGCTAAAACAGGGCCATGAAAGCCTCCAAAACAAGGTCGCAACTCAAATGGAACATCCAAGTAGAATCCATCTTGAGACTTCTGTTCTTTGGCAGTATCATCCAACAACATAAACCGGAAATATCCTCGTGCTCCTGGTTCGCCGCCAAGTGCTATACCGGTGAGAGGTGAGCTGGATATAAAGTACATCTCTCCCAGGTGCTCATACAGCCCTCTATCTCTTGCTCCATAGCGTAGCATGTGAACATTATCCTCACTGATAATCTGCAATGTTTGGCAGTACACATGCATATGAAAGAATTCATGTAAACCCCAATCTGCTAGTCCAACATATCAAAGGCCCTTTATTACATAATGTAAAACCACACTGCAGGACATACATAATACATTATTATATTCATAGTGCATTGCAAACTCTATTTCGAGACAAACGCGAAAGGTTGCATTGGAGATCGACCCAACTTCTACTATGAGAGGCATAACGTGTGCTTTTAGTAAAGTTTGTGCCCGTGTAGTAATGGGAGAAAGGGTGAAGAGAGCGTCGAAAGACACACTGTCGTAAAAGTGACGGCCACAAGCAGTTGCAGTTCAAGAGTCGTCACTAATACCGGTACCCATATTTTCTCCTATCATAATCACCTGCAGTGTGCTCCTAGAGCCTGTTGGTTAGGTGGCCATAGCTTGCTTGTCAGAACTTTCACCTAGATACAACACTAGGTGCTATTCGGGGGATGTTCTCCCATTACATGCAATACAACAAGGTGTCATGTGGAGCCTTCAATTCATTGGTTGCGACGGCTTCAATTAGGACCGGTTTGACAGAAAAATTGTGTAGACCTAGACGGATCATCATCGCGGATTGTTCACTCGAAATATGTTTGTGGAAGGAGACTGGCATATTGAGGTTTGCACTGAGGCCAGAGTTAATCGAACTGATTGACTCCTTTGGGTTGGCCCGTTGCCCTATTATTCTTTTCAAATTCTGGTGTCACAGAGGTGGTTTCAAACAGGAACAGTTTTGGAGTCCACATCAAGTTAACACTGACTTCTGAAATTCGGTAATTGCTATCGCTCCACGACGCTCAGTACAGAGAAACAATAAGCGTGGTGTGTGCTTCCATTAGTTTTCATTAAACTGCGACAATAAGTTGATTTTTCGAAAAACGTTCAACTCAAGGCGCAGTGCGAAGAAACACGTAAAAAACCCATCTGCTTGGTATGGCGCTTCCAGTCTGCGCGGAACCATGAGCTTTTTGCTGGGCGTAAAACACATCGGAATCTCACTGTAACATTATCATCTTTTCTAATCAAAATTCCAAGAGAGAAGGTGAACACTGAGCCCGGTCCTGTTTGCGACGTATATCCTATTTGAAATCTGACTCTTCTTACTGGTTGTCATCGCTTTCATAATATTGGGCTAAACTGCCCGTTTTCCATGCGATGTAAATTAAATTAACAACAAACAAACCCAAAAAATCGTCCCCTCTACAGGGTTTGGCAATTTCCCCGTACAGAATACACCTCCCCCTCTCCCCCCCCCCCCCCCCAATTTTCACATCTCAGGAAAAGAAACCGCCAGACCAGTTGAACCTCCCGATTTCAAAAACAATCTAATAATTCTGCCAAACTAAAACTTACCTGAACTTTCATTCGAGAACTAGTCGTCGACAGTAAGTCATCATAGGTGCGGATATTGACAGTAATATGCTCTCCTGGGGCTGGGTATAACGTAATTCGTGAGAGGATCCGCCCAGATCTATTTCCAGCTGAAGAGCTCCAGTGAATGCCGCTAAAATGCGACCATGGTGCCAAGATAAGTGATCCAGAAATAATAATGTTGCTGAGGTCCCTAACATTGTTACCGCCAATTCGCTTGGCAAGGAGTTGAAGTGCGCTGTCGGATTGTCCTGCAGACAATCTAAAGAGCAAAGGGTGTATAAACGTGCATATATTCCGTGCGGTGTGAAAGGACTTCTGTAGTAAGCTGGAAAGTCTTTGTTTGAACGACTTCGATTTATTTTAGGTATTGGATAAATTCCCATGCTGTGTACTACTGCGTGTTTCCTCGAAAGATTTTTGAGGGTGGGTTTAGTATGGATGAGAATGTCGCACGGAAATCGCACTTTGTTTAGATTCAATATTCGATTTCCATAAACCGTAATAATTATTACCTTTTCATTATGTACGTTTCCTGCAACATTTCCATACTACACTGATTTCTCTTGTATAGCCAGATGTTACCGAGATGCTTGTAGCACTCCGTACTTGATTGTCCCAGCAGAATCCAGGCGGTGCTGAGGTTTAACAGTTTGCCGAGCGCATTGTTCGGGTTAGTTACAGCAAAAATAGACGTGTTACTAACAGCGCACTGGTGCCATTGGTCCATGCTTGTGCCTTCATTGTTCAGTGGATTTGTATCAACCAAAGTGGCACCGAATGTTGCACAAGACCCATTACTTCTTGAGCCCATCTGGTAGCTCTTGGACGCGGGTCGGTTGTCGAGGAGAACAATCGGATCGACTTGGATGTAGCATTTTTTTCCGAAGTTCAGCTAGAGAGGCATAATCAACACACTGACATAAGTACACGTAGTCGCAACAGTTCTTGATGGTTTAAACAAATAATAATTATATCTTCCGAAGCTATTGCCTTCAAACGGAGATTCTTCTTAGTGAGTCTTCACAGAAATTGAACCAGACTGCAAACAACAAGACGTACGGGGCAGACAATATCGTCATTTTGGTAAGAATAACCACTTGAAGGTTGAAAGTGTATGTAATAATATTAATCATCTTCCTCCGTTCTCTTTTCTCTCTCATTCGTAAATGTAGTTTTTAGTTAGCCGTGGTTGTTTACCACCCTTCATTTCATTCTCACTATTGACAGGGCGGTGAACCAGCAGATTTTTTTATCAATAGAAACAGTAACAATACAAGCAGCTCATTTCATACCACAACCTCCCCATGGCTTCTGTTGGTATCCTGGCCTTTGTCTTACCAAGGGGCTGTGAATCTTCGAATCTAGTGCGCATTGTCCAATACTCCTGTACTGCTTACGAATACTGGCTCCGATAGTAGACCACCCATAGGACACATTTTGCTTCAGAAATTGCTGTAGATTCGCCTGTAGACACATGATTATGGAGGACACAGCAGAAAAAACTAGGAAATATACGCCTGTCATTGGCACTGGCCATTTGAAGCTTTCGTTATGCCGTGCATTTAGCACTTACCATCACTCTTACCATCGACCATGAGTCGTCGACCATGAGACCATGAGTCGTCGACCATGAGACCATGAGTCGTCGACCATGAGACCATGAGTCGTCGACCATGAGACCATGAGTCGATCGACCATGAGTTACAAACCTATCGTCGTTGTCTGTTATTCTTTTTTATATTTGTTGATCTTTCGAATAGATCCCGTGCATTGAGCACCTATCATCGAACATGAGTTATGTGCCTATCGCCTGCTGTCTTACATTTATTTTTTACTTTTATTTGTTTTTGTTTTCCTCTCTGCCCACTTTGCCTGTCTTCTGGCACATGCGAATACGTGGACTTACTGTTGACGTAAACGCGGACGTGCGTATAATAATAATAATAATAATTATTATTATTATCAAGTTTAGCACGACACAAAACTCGAAGGAAAATAATAATAGTGACAACAACATAGTGAGCAAATTAAGTTATATTGTTACCACCTCGACGAGGAGTAACACTAAACAATTGTAGCGACAACACATTTTCTTTCTGTACGCAAAGTTCAGTATCTAACTTACGGATATACAAAGCTTCTAACACAGCCAAATGTAACGGACATCTACCACGTGACAATATTGAGAAAACATTATCACTGTACAACTCACGACAATTGATACGGGCTGACAGATGTTGCTTGATTGACGAAGTGCGAAGTATCACTGTGAGTTGTACAGTGGTAATGTTTTCTCAATATTGTCACGTGGTAGATGTGCTTTACATTTGACTGTGTTAGAAGCTTTGTATATCCGTAAGTTAGATCCTGAACTTTGCGTACAGAAAGAAAATGTGTTGTCGCTACAATTGTTTAGTGTTACTCCTCGTTAGGAGTGAAAGTTCGCACTGAGATCCCGAGTTCGAGTACTCTGATTATCTCCGATCGAATATTCGAGTATTCGAGTATTCTTCATCTCCTAAAAATTGCACACCAAGGGCCTTAAGATCACATCATGATACAACCCTGATTGAACCGAGTAGCGGTCATTTTTCTCGGGTATATTGGTTGGTGGGTCATTTGGGCTCTCCCTACTCGTGAACAAATGTTCACCACACAGTCTGCACATCAATATCTGCCGACTGCTGCTCTGAAACTGCAGATTTCTGTGGTAAATGCATGTACCATGTATGAACGAGTACTCTGTTTTATTCCGAGTACGATTATGTTTGAAAAAACCGAGCGAGTACTCGAGTATTCGGTATAATTGTTTCACCCCTACTCCTCGTCGAGGTGGTAACAATATAACTTAATTTGCTCACTATGTTGTTGTCACTATTATTATTTTCCTTCGAGTTTTGTGTCGTGCTAAACTTGATAATTTTTTCTACCTTGTCACGAGTGTTGTTATCTAATAATAATAATAATACTGACTGGTTTGAGGGAAAGAGACAAACGGGAAAAGTCTGAAGAAAAAATTGACTGTCACCACCAGGACTCGAACCAGGGACCCTCGCTTGTAGCCAGCGATGCTCTAACCACTGAGCTATGGTGTAGTTGTCATCCCAGCAGAGGCCGTTCAACAAGGCCGTTCAACAATAATAGGCCGTTCAACAATAATAATAACAATAATTATGCCGATATAAGACTGCATGCGGGTATCGCTCATTGTCTAGTAGGATTGTTTTACTTTGGAATGCTCTGCCCTTTGAAATGACGTCTTGTAATACGTCTTCTGCATTTAACGCCTATCTTGCTTGCCTTCTTATTAATGACCGGCCACAATGTACCCGGTTAACACAGCTCCTTTTTGAAAATGTTTTCAATGAGTGATGTGTCGCTTTGTTTGGCTTTAATTGGTGCTTTTCCCCAATGTCATGTAGTCGTAGTTATTCAGCTTTTATTTCTTGTGTACTTGCATACTTGTATTAGTTTAGTCCCACAACCTGCGATAAAATGATCAGCTGTAGCACCTACTCCACTTTTATGTTTATGTATCTATGTCATTCGGATCTTCCCAAGTTGTAGATTGTACTGTTGAGATACCGAATTCAAATAAATTAATACCATACCATACCAAAGACATCGTGTTGAGAGTAGATTCTCGTGGGAATATTTATTCTGCAAACGTTTCGAGTTTAGGCGTAAACGTGCTATTCGCAATGCAATGCTTCATTCTTTCTCAGTTTCACGCCTTGCTCAATACATTGCGCCCATATTCTTCAGTAAAAGCAATTGTGATCCTAATCAGTCTCGTCTTCTCTGACTTCCTTTCTTGTACATGCACGTAAAATAGCTGTCAAGTTTAAAGTCATTATCAGTACAAGTAATCCCTCAGTGTCGGAATTTCTGTTGTATGTAATGGCTACTGAGGGTAGCAGCTAGTCGGCTGAAGAGCGCATGAAGAAGGGTAGAGGACCATTGTAAATGCAGTATGGAATCACCGAATGGTATTTCTCGCCGCCTCATAGTCATCAATATGCTCCTAAAGCGTCGTGCGCACTTAACCCTCATTCGGGGTTGTGGGGTTCAAACGGACCGCAGGGGTGTGATTTTTGAAATTATGTTTACTTTTCTGCATCACATCTCCCTGAAACGTCCTGTATTCCTTACCAACACATTAACCGAGATAACTAAATAATCTGGGTTAGAGGTTCAGGATGGATTTCACTTTTATTACGGAAAATGCAGGCGGGGTCCAACTGGACCCCAGTAACATAGAACACAGGGAAGTGCAACAATTGCGATAGTTTTGGTATTTATCTCCATGGTCACCGAATACATGGATGACATGCACTGAAGTATGCGGCCCTACAAGAAAATGTTCTTCTATAGCCATAATCCTTCATTCCATGTTGACTTTTTTCCTACGTTCCCAGTATATTGAGGTCCTTTTAGACCCCAGAAACGTTTTAGGTGGTATCCTTGCAAACTTGCAAATAATCCCGATAAACTTCAGAGCTCTCAACAAAATGCAGTTTGGTCAAAGCATTGGTCTATGGGAAGGTAACACAGCAAAACATTACATAAAATGGAGGTTTTTCAAGAATACCACCCAAAATGTTCCTGTGGTCCAAAAGAACCCAATATACTGGGAACGACTACAAGTCAACATGGAATGAGGGTTAAGGTCTTGCGTTTTCAGCTAACCCAGCTATCCTTGGTCCGAATTGAAAAATAATTTGTCACATAGGTCACACAACCAAAATACATTTATGTGGAAAGTTTCGTAATGATAAGGCAACTCCTTGATGGGTCGGGATGATAAAGGTTAAGGTCTTCTGTTTTCAGCTCATACATGGACATTATGCTTACCGGATCAAGCCATACAATGCTGAGGCCACTTTGTTGCACGAATGTGCTAATATCCACGACAGTTTCCAGAATGCCGAAGAGATTGAGTATGCCATTGTGAGAAACTACCGGAGCGCTAGTGAACGACTTTCCTCTGCATAAGAAATGGGAAAAAGAGAGATGCCATGGGCACTATTTAGCGCGTAAAATGCACCAAATTTAAGGATCATGTCATCGCAGATATGGATTTTCCCCTCGCCAACACATGCGAACATCTCTGGACATGGTCGGATTTAACTGCAAGGTTATTTTGAATTAAAAAGGCTACGTGGAGACAATAATTAATATTGCATTGTTTAGAATAAGTATTATGTTATCACATGGTTGCGAGGGTCTTATGGCATATTATTGCTCCGAGGTTAGCCCGAGGGGCGTAGGCCCGAGGACTAACCTCGAGGGGCAATCATATGCCATAAGGCCCGCAGCAAGCAACCATGCGATAACAAATAATTATTTATGACATGGCCCACAGAGCAGACCATTGGGCTGCTGTTGAAACTAGCCTAAATGCCAACACATTGATGTGCTATCAATATCAAAACAGGAAAAATGAAGATATTTCTCCTATACCCTAATAAAAAAGTCTTCTACAGGCCATCAGAGAGTATAATAATAATAATAATACCACAGCACGCGTACAGAGGCCAAAGAACAATGCATGAGAATACACTGAAATTAAGCCAAAACAAAACTCATCTACAAACAATGTATGATCTCCATTTCGACTTGACTTCGATCAGAGATTATACAGTACTGAAAGACGAAGACAGGAAAAAAGTGCCGGCACGGCATCGTCATAGCAAAAGACATGGCAACCACAATAAAACACAGCAGAATCATACCTGCAGTAGAAAAGTTAAGAGTGCTACCACAACGAGTTTCTTCATGTTTACATGTGTATCAGGAAGTCGTCAAATACAGTACTGCAAGTATTTGACGACTCCCTGCGTGTGTAATTCTGAGCACAATTTTTCTTCTTTTTTCAGCTAAAATAGCTGTATTTTTCATTGCAAAACAGTCCTGAATTTTGTGTTTGTTGTTCAAGCAAAGGTGAAGGCAGAGGCCGCTCGAGGACAGATGAGACTGGTAAGAGCTTCGCGTTGCACAGGAAGACCACACGCAGGAAGTGACTTTGCGAGGATCTGAAAACGCACGATGCTGAGTTGAATTTGTGTTATTTCAAATAATTGTTTGTGATCACAGTGCCACATCGAGCAAAACTGAATCCTATCCCGTGCCGTTAGACCCAACCAGCGACTCGGCCTGCTCCGAAAAGCGTCTCGGATCCTGGACAGTGCAGGGCGCCTAACTGAGTACAAAGGATTTGTACGGCCTATAATGGAGTACGCCCCTCTCGTCTGGCAAGTGCGGCACATTGTCACCTCCATCAGCTGGACGTGGTCCAGCATCGAGCCACGAAGGTTATTGGCCCCTCATTGCTCCCCAGCCCGGCAATCCGAAGGCATGTTTACGGGCTGTACTACCTGTATAAGCTGCAATGCATACCAGGTCCAGCTCTGCTTACCAACATGGTACCTCCCCCAGCAAGAGTTAACTCTGCACCCCGGACGCGCCGGCAACGCCAGTCCCTCGGTGGCCACTCTTTCCAATTCACAACTCCTCTGCCAGCCTCCAGTCAAGAGTTCATCCCCGCTCCTTCCCATACTTTGTCCTGGAGAGCTGGAACACACTGCCTGCCCCAATTCTCGCCGATTGCCCAACCCTCAAGTTATTGCAGCCATTCAAGGCTACCATCATCTCCACCAGACCAATTGGCTATGGACCACTGACGCCCACCAGCACTGAGAATAACCGGTTGTCTCTATTATTATCATTTTCTGTTTCTCTCTCTCACTCTCTCTCTCTCTCACTCTTTCTCTCCTGGGAAGGTCCTCATGCTTATTCTCCCTTTCTCTGTCCATTTCCCCTTCCTGACGCGTAGACCAACAGATGAACCCGAGACCACTGGGTCGGGGGAGGTTGATCTACCTCATCGGCACGCATGCCAGGCTCCTCTGTGTTGTCAATGTTCGCTTGTTCAATTTTGTGTACCTCCCCTTTTATGTTGCTGGCCAGTGCTTTGTAGTAAAAAATAAAATAATAAAAAAACTCACAAGCTTACCGACGGTCAGGCTGTCAACATGACTGAACAAATGATCGCTGCAAGCGCCACACGGCAGAAGTCGGAGGCCATGTCCATTGTCGGAACGTCCATCTCCAAACAGAATTCCATCTTCATCTCGATGCTACACACTGCGACTTGTTGTAGAGAGTCACGCGACCACTGAAATAAACTATTTTTTTGCGGGCAAATACACTATTATAAGTATAGGATATTGACCAAGACGAGGTCTATATGGTAAATATAAGCCGAGTAAAAGACCGATGTCTGCCGAGGTCTTTTACGAGGCCTATATTTCCCATATAGACCGAAGTCGAGGTCAATATCCTATTTATCACGATTCCTTTGCCATAACCCCAAAATTTGAACCTTTAGGAGCTATTGTAACCTTTTTAGTATAGCATTTGTACTATAGTGTACATAGGATGTTGCCTATTTTGGGTACAAGACTGTAAGAACAACAGGGTTCAGCATCTGCAGCACAGTGGCTGGGTGGTATAAGGGGTTGCTTGAGGTTCATACTGTTGTGAGTTCGAATCCTGCTTGTTCGCTTCCTTTGTCTTCTTTCTTTCTTTCAATTTTTCTTTTTGATGTGGAGAGAAAATTCTAAGTCCCTCCAAAGTCGAAAGATTACAATGCCTAAGTGGTCGATACAAGCGGTCGATATAAGCGGGCGATATGGGTAATATAGGACCAGTCAAGGATCACGAGAATTAGTGGAGGTCGATATAGAAGAGTGATAATATCGCATATTATTGCCTGCAGCGGGAAAGGTACTGATTCGCTGGAGTACGGGCAACAATCACGTGCTATGTGCTAACATTATCATTAATAGATATCCTTAGCTAAAAAAACGCTAACGTAAACGCAAACCTTTCCGTACTTCGGATCGTTCAAGCTGACTTTTCCCTTAGCACAAAGTGCGTTATAGTTGAGACGAAGTAGTCGTGACAACCATGGCGATATGAATTTTCGTGGAAACAGATGCGGGAAATTCAAAATTTTGAACCAGGGATTAGTTTGCTGTCGTTCCGAAAGAATACCTTGGCGAGGTATTTTACTCTGGAATAGCAAAAGCACGGCGAACATGAGTTTTCGCTGTTCCCAGGTCCTTGGAAACCCTTTCCTAAACGCAGCACCGAAGACTGTAAGGGTTCTCCAGCTCCAGCACGTCTGGGAGAGGCCGATGAATTTCTTCCTCAGGAGTGCCGTGGAACTGGTCCTTTGTTTCCCAGATGGGATAGAGGGAGAAAGGCACGAAGCAGAGGACGCAGAAATTGTCAACTGAAAGGCAAAACTCGCCAAAAAGCTAAATGTCACAAGAGGAAACAATCTCGACTCTCGATCTCATCTCGATCTGCACGACGTGCTTTTTATCTCCCGCCAGTTACAAAACAATGCGAGTTTTTGCATTTTTTGCAGAATTTCCACAACGAACGTCGGCCCGTTATTTTGAGCTCTGTAACGTTTTTCCGTTATCCGATAACGTCTTTTGTCACGGCTGGGAGTGAGTACCGTAAAAGTTAGCGTTATTGTACTTTTGCTAAGGATGTCTATTCTATCTCCGGTCCTCGTCGATCCGCGATAGTGACAAAGTGACAATACTAGTGATTTGATAGAAGAGGTGACTGCCGTCCACTAATACACGTTGATCGTTTTGTGTTTCAAACCATTGAAGCATAAGAAACTAACGTTCTGTGAATTATTTCGATGTTTTTTCGTGCCTAGAGCAGAGACTTCAGTAACTGTGGTATTGCTGCTTTTCAGATCGTGTTTGATCATGTCGATTGATGTGGTGGATGGACGCCTACATAATGTGTCCTTGTGCTAATTGTGAAAGCAATTCCTATGGCTTGGTGCGCTTGGCCCGTGTTATGTCTATCTCCCTTTTCCCTCTCTATTGCTCTGAACAACATTAATATAATTTTGATGCTATCTTCACTGTAGTAGTGGCATATTTTTCTTTTGACCAGACGAGACCAGACGACGCTCTCGGGCACCAGCACAACAGCTAGAAGTTGCTCCTGACAAGCTTTGCTTCGATCCAAATTTGTTATGATAACGGGTATTCATCGGAGGAGTAGAGGCAGATATTGAATGCTATGGGTCAAGATATTAGCGCAATGTTTGAACACTCAACTAAAAATTATGTGTGACAAATGCACATGAATGGAAATGTGTAGAACGGAGTTATTATGAACCCTAGCGACACAACTATCACAGGTGCTAAGTAAAGCACAAGGAGAAAGAGAGGAACACAGAATAGATTGCGCTTAAAAAATACACATCACAAAGTACATTGACGTGGTGACAAAGATTGCTGTAAAGTAGAAGCTGAGTAACATCCAACAATCAATTTGGACGTCTAACGCCACATACTTATAGGCCAGAAAATGTTGTCGCCTTTGTAAAGAAAAACCAATTGAAAGTTGAACGTGTATGTAATTAATCGTCTTCCTCTTTTCTCTTTTCCCTCTCATTCGTAAATGTAGTTTTTAGTTGGCCGTGGTTGTTTAAAAAAAGTTAGCCGGATTCGCGGCCGCATTATGATTGATTTCAATTCGTTGTTTTCCATTGCTAGCCTAATCTTCATACTGCTCTCTCCAGGTTCCTTTAGTACTCCTTTTGTTTTTGTTTTGTTTTCTCTTTTTCTTCTCCTTCTTTTTTCCCAGTTGTCCCCACCATGGCTGGTTAAAATCGCCCGCATCACATGCTTATTGGCACTATGTCATCCGGATTGTGGAATAATGATAATAATAATATCACCTGACGTATTGAGGAAAACATCAAGCAAAGGCATTCGCATCGGCAGGCCACCACTTCGCCCATATATCCTTAGTGTGAAGTGCAGACCTCACAAGTGAGTCAGGGGAGAGGGGATATGTCTCTCAACAAGCGGGCGTGTAAAGGCCCTAGAACCCCATAAACTGCATGCATGTTACCCTCACACTGAGCAAATGAGTACCCATGGTGGTGATGCGGGCGAGTACCACTTTACGTGCAATGAACTGTGCCGACGCCCACGGTTCGTTCTCGGGAAATGCTGGTTGCGGTTTGCTCCTCCTTCAAGGCCTCAATCAATTTCCATACCGTAAGGTGATGGTATGTATCAGCAGAAGCAAACTTCCTGTGCCAACCCTCCTGTGAGTTGTTGGTTCTGCTCTCACCGTTGACCGTTGCATCATGAACATTCCACATTCGTCAAGGAAACATTGGGGTGCGTCTGCTCTCGTCATGCTTCCTTGTTCCAAAATAGTACTGCTCGAAGTATTGTAATAATTATAGGGTCTGCTTTAGGTGATGAATTTTCCTCCACATGCTCGAAGAGATAAAGCAAGTCGCCAATAGGTGCGAACGCCAATACTGCTATCTGGCGAACTTCTAAGGAGAACTCCGGATCTGCTATATAGGCCTCCTCGAGCCTATTGGCTTGGATGTGCCGAAAGATATTCTTACACAGATGGAAATAGCAGCCGCGGACATCTGCATCCGGGAACTTCACTCGAATGGCGTTCATCATGGCCTTCTCGAAGTCGATGTAGATAACGTCTGGCTGGAGTTCAGGATTTTCGTTGATGATTACCTGCAGTAGACGTTCATAAACAGCCTGGGTCTTGTTCGGAAGAAGGGCGTACACCAGTGGCAGGAATGTGTTGTCCTCCAGTGCTCCAATTGTATAGACTTGCTGGAACAGATGGGGAACGGTCTTTAATGTCCCGTCAGCATGCCAAATGTTATTCTGCAGTAGGGTTCGCACGTTGTCCGCAGTGCTGAACACCAGAAAACGAAGATCACCCGCCTGTGGCCCAGAGTCATGGAGCACAAACTCCTCTCCAGCTTTCGTCGTCTGGAAAGCTTCGGGAGGAGCAGCTCTGCTAACGTACCTGGATTAGCAGGTAGTACGAACTCTTTCTCCTTGAAGTGCCCGCTTCAAAGACTTCTGAGAGAGAAGTTGACAGGCTGCCGTCATGGAAACTATGGACAGAGAACCAGACACAATCGGGTGTGAAGAGTCGTCTCCCGGCTTCTTTTGAGTATTCCGTCGCGAACCTCCAATACTTTTTTTCCTACCAGGCTCAGAAGCGTGGCTGTTATGGCCTACGGTGGCGACAACTTTCATATCATTCGTCTTGACACGACCCTTGCAGTGTAGTTTATCCTTTCTCTCACAGCGCCAGTAGACAACTTTGTCTGGGCCGTCCTCGTCTCGCACGTAGGCATAGCGTTTGAAGACGATCTTTGCCTTTCCTCTCTTGGACGTCGATATGCAGTCAAGGTCTTCCTGCATGGTTGAAGTTGGACTCCAGTCAGTTCATTCCAGAATGTCATCTTAATTAGTTCGTTCTAGAATGTCATCCTATATCAGGTGGAGGCGCTAACTTACTTCCAGAACTATCGGGATACCATAAGTTAATGCACATTGTATACGCGTCGAATGTGGACGTGGTGAAAAGGAACCGCTGCGAAAAGGTACCGGTGTGAAACAAATCGCTGTCAAAAATCGCGCTGAGAAGCGAATTCTCTGTGAATTGTCCAGGCTGCGAACTATCCACCTTGAGGTGTCGCGCGAATGACACGTCGTGGTGCGAATTGGTTCTCACCGAACTGTTGCGACACCATTGAGAGTGCACTAAACACACTCCCTGTTACCAGCGAAAGTTTTGAACTCAGAAACTCCTGATTGGCAGGCAAACCTACAAACCGATCGGCTATACGCGTTGGTGCCTTTACCACACTTACTCTCATTCTCACTATTGACAGTATGGTGAACCAGCAAATTGTGTATCAATAACAACAGTAACAATAAGAACCATGCAGCTCATTTCAAACCACAACCTCTCCATGGCGTCTGTTGCCAACTGCACAAGGTCATATTTGCTGGTGTCTCCAAGCGTCGTCTGGTCTCCGCTGATCGCAAGCAATATCTACTTGTACCAATACAAATAGAAAAGATAATGTAAACGCCAGAGCCTATCGTCTAATCGAACATATCTAAACAATACTAGTAAGGTTTCAATCACCGTACATGTATTGACTACAGAAGTAAGATGATGGGCTATACTTACCTGATATGATTCCGACTGTGCAGGTCAACTTTGACAGGTGCACCCACAGCTAAAATCATTGGTATACACTTCAGCGTCTGTGAATCCATCGAGCATTGGAATTGGCAATCCCGCGACTGAACAACATTCATTTGAGTGACGTTCTCTTCATCAGCAGCTACTCCATCAAGCAAAGTAATCACAGACGATGAAGTGTTCAAACTTGGGCACCTTCCCAGGATAATCGCTTCTCCGAATGAAACTCGACCAAAAAGGATTTCTGCTGGTGTCCAAGGAATTTTTCGGAATGAAATTGGATTATTATTTTTCTCAACGTGAATTCCAGCAGAACATGCATTCGGACCAATGGTGTTTGCCACAAAACTGCAGTCCGTAACGGCAACTCGAACTCTCGAAACTGTTGAAATGGATATAGGACTATGGAAGATGAGACTGTGTGCAATGATTGATTTGATCACCGTCACATAAGTCACATCGCTATTCCCCATAGGATTTGTCACCACCTTGATCATATTGTCGGAGGAGCAATTTGTGAATGCGCAGTTGGCAATCGTGATGTTGGTGGTCAGATCTCGGTTTGCGTATATAGAAAATACAGCATCGGTAAATGATGTGCGGTCACGATTCATGTTATTCGAATTGATGGTACTCATTCTTATGTTGCTCATTCGGCAGTTTTCAAAGAGAGCAATCAATTCAGTGTACTCCCTCATTACGACACGCACTGCCGAATCTGTGAGGAAGGGCGGTGGTCCGGATTCAGTTGTGTGAGCCTTGAAAGAACAGTTTTGCACATAGATCCACCTGGTCTGGAAACTTTGTATAAGTTGAGACCTATATTCGTCGCGGACGGACAACCCCCCGTGTCCAGAATACAGCAGAAACTGACACGATATAAACTTGATTTCGTAAGCATGTCCAATCACCAGGGATATGAGGAATTCAGAATTCGATGGCCAGCCACGAGGACCGCTAAATAATACATATGAGAAGTGCAGTTTATGCGCGTTAGTCATATCTACAGAAATTAAGCTATGTCGAAGTGTTGTCATGTTGCAGCCAAGAGTGTCGAGGGTCGATATCTTGAGACTTTTAACACGATAGCTCTGGAGATTCAATCTTGACCTTCCTAGATCCAATGTGCATCGAGTCTCCTTTGTTGGAACCAGATATATCTGAATGTCAACAAAGTTCTCAGACGAACGGGAATGTCTAGGTGTGGAGTACGCGCCAACTCTCCGGAGAACCTGTATCCAGGCATCATATACGGTCAGGCATGGTCGCAAAAGGTCAGCACCACATGTCTCCGTTGGTTTAGTAACTGAAATTCCGCTTTTCTTCGAAACAAACACTTCGAACGTATTGTATGAGGGGAGCACACCTTGGTCGTGGTGAAGTTGAGATGATGTGGCTGGTAACACCGCTGAGTCAGCCGACCGAGAGAGCCGCTCACCATCGCTAAACACAGGCGTTGCCAGCAAAAGCAACACTGCTAATACTTTCCCAGGAGATGCAGGCATGATTAGGACTACCATCCCTGTATTGGAAATCACCGAAATGCAGAAACAGATGAACAAAGAAAGAATGTTATCCTTTTAACTCCCCCAAAGTACCTATATTAATATAATGTTACATGCTCACTGACTTGTCAGTTTGAGCACTCTGGCAATGTACGTTCGGGCCTGATTGGAAATTTGTATTTCCATTGCTATCAGGTTCGGCCGCATTTCCTCTGTTCTGCGCTGACGAGTCCACAAAGGACAAAACCATTCTGTCCGCAGAATGAGTATTTCGCTCCTGCTCTTGTAGCAGTTGAGCACTCTTGCGTGGGGTAGTGCCTTTGCTGTTTGCGTTATGCAGAGCTCACTGACTTGTCAGTTTGAGCATTCTGGCAAGGTACGGTCGGGCCTGATTTGAAATTTTTATTTCCATTGCTATCAGGTTCGGCCTCATTTCCTCTGTGCTGCGCTGACGAGTCCACAAAGGACGAAACAGTTCTGTCCGCAGATTGAGTATGTCACATAATGTACTTTCAGGTGTACGTTCCCAGACAAACAAACGGCACGAAAAGTATTAAAGTAGCAACTCTGCAATCTGCAATAGTCATAAAAGGAAACACGAATAGTCACAAGTTCATGCTAAGGAGTAAGAAGAGAAGAGATCCAAAAAGCTAAAGGACATTTGTAGCGTCTTGGGCTTCTTTTCTTCTTATAAATTAATGCTAGGCTCACCACCCGAGTCTAGTCATAAGTTCGAAAGACTAACACTTGAAACGATCTTTGTATTCGAAATTGAATGTCACCGCCAAAAATCAGACCAGGGGTTTTCCCTACGCGGTGCTCAAACCACTAAGTTATGGTGCAAGGGTCAGCCAAAGAGTGTGAAATCATTTTACTCTTACAACCATTTGAAAAATCTTTGAAGCACATGTTCATGCAGATGGAAACTTCTGCGCCTCTAGAGTCTAGTACAATACTTTGGCTGCTCTCAGGTTGGTGTACGCTCCTGCTAACTGTAAGCTGAGTTTCTTGACACACGCCAGCCACTGGGAGGGCATGAAGAACAAAACAATATTCCTCTCCATGAACTTGCTAAAAAAACTCGCAACATGCATTAGTTTTCTTCCTCAGCCTACTCAAGCTCAACTGATGAGGGGTGAATTCCCCGAAACACTGTGTATTGAGCAGGGAGTGGTGCTTTCTTGCAGGTTTGCCGAGTCGAAGGTTCGATGGTCTTCTCGTGTGCTCTGGATGGCAGTCGTGAGTCAGTCCAGTGTCAAGTAAAGTCGGCGGAATAGCGCGAGCTCCGGTGTGGGGAGCAAACCCTTTCTTAATGATACTAATTTATGAAAGGTTTGGGAGACCTTCAATTTCAAAGGAACAGTAGGGGAAGTGAACTGCCTGAAAAGAGAAAAAAATCGCCAGAACCACCAGGACTCGAACCCGGGACCTTGCTTGTCATGAGCAATGCTCTAACCACCGAGCTATGGGACCGGACAGAACCTAGAAGGCGCTGAGAAGTGTTTCACTCCAAAGGCAGCTCACAACACGTGTCACACATACTGATGGCTCTTGGGTCTTTCTCCCTCCCCCAGGAGACCAACCACGGTCAGTTTCCGGACCCTTCTAGAAGTGAAAGAGAGTCATAAATTTATGAAAGCATTGGGAGAACTTCAAATAATAATAATAATAATAATCTTGCCGTGTTGGAAGCTTTGTACATACGTAAGTTAGACCCTGAGCTTTGTGTTCAGAAGGAGGATGTGTTGTCTTTGCAATTGTTTGGCACTGTTCGTCGTGAAGGTGCGAAATAGATCCCTTGATCTCTTGATATTTCTCTCTTTTTCTTGTCACTACGTTTTTGTCACTTATTGGATTTGCATGCTGTTTTCTTGATTCTTCACATCTATAATTTTTTGTCGTGTCACTTCTACTTCTAGTAGTTCTAGGAATGAAAAAAAACAAATTGTGCACTCATAACCATGTATATAACAATTAAAATGAATCAATTTCAGAACGTTTTCTCGTGACTATCATCAGTGGAACATCGTAATAATTATTTTAGTGATTCTTACTAGAATATTATTATAGTAAGAATCACTAAAACATCCAGTTATATAGCTTGATTGATATGAAAAAGAGCATTCGCCAGTAACGCACTCACCAGTTTTGTCCACACGGACTCACAGCTGCCGGTATAATCTACTGCTACCATTCTCTGATCCACTGAATAAGTTCACACTACACGCGTTATGGATAACTGCGAACTGCTGCATTCTCATGCTCTTTTTCATATTATTCTAGCTATATAACTGCTTGTTTTAGTGATTCTTACTATGTGACGATGTTTCACTGATGATAGTCACGAGAAAACGTTCTGGCATTGTTTCATTTTAATTGTTTTATACATGGTTATTATGGTTACTAGTACACAATTATTATTTTTCATTGCTATTTTACGACTGTTGCCTCCTCGTCGGCTGTTGTAATACATGTACTATTATTTTTATTTGAAACTAGGACGGAGGCAGAAAATATTACAAAAATGTGTTATCTACGCATGCATCTACGCAAGAGTCACCATCAGCCAATTAGGACATGTTTAAAGTATTGAACGTTTTCGTTCCCTTCTTGTCAAAATACTACAGGGAATGATGGAAATAAGCTAAAAGACTACAACTAAAAGGAAAAGAAGTTCAGAAATATATCACCCCAATTATGTGTCCCAATACTTCTTTATAACTGCGGCACATGGAGCCTGACAGAGACTCATGAAAAGAAACTTGACTCGGTCCACCGCCAGCAGTTACGAGCAGTCATAGGGGTCAAATATCCCCGTATAATACGCAATGAAGCACTGTACAAGCGCACTGGCTCCAAGCCACTCAGCTGAATCATCCAGTCTGCTAGGTGGAGAATGCTTGGCCACATGCTTCGACTAGACACCTCATCCCCGGTCCAGCAGGCTATGTCAGCATACTTTCATCCAGGAAGCTCAGGGTTCCGAGGCCGCCAGAGAACAACCCTCCCGCGATCCATCAACAACGACCTGAAAAATTCCAGATCCACAAACTCCCTCACATCACACGAGGATCTAGTTGCACTGAGGCAGCTCGCCCAGGATCGTCGAAAGTGGAAGGAACTAATGTGTGCTGTGTGTAATGGCTGAAGTTATACAATTACACTAGATACCCTTAACAATAATAACGGATACAATTACACTAGATACTCTAACACACTAGATACTCTAGATACTCTAACAATTTTATCAACAATTATGATAATTGAATTGTTTGCAGGCAACCTGCCTACACAAAATTTTGAATTATGATAATTACCACATCAAATGCTGCAGAGACCTATCCAGAAACGGCAATATGCTGGCCCTGGCCTGGAGATCTGCAACTACAATCAGCTTCTACTTTGCAACATTAACGGATTAGTCCCCTTTGTCGATTGATGGATCAATCGGTAGATTCGGCTCTGTTTTTCTTTCCTTTCTTTCTTGTTTTGAATTGTATGTTGAACTCATTGGATTTCTTTGTACCGGTATTCTGTATCTCGTTATCGTTATAATTAAAAAGTGAGTAATCCAATCACAAGCTGCTAACCTCTCCAGCAACACAGTGCCAGGGGTTCCAAGAAAATGGCAGGTGAGAAATCCAATCACAATCTGTCAGCAATATTTTCCAGGGGACTCTGCGGGGAAAGTCGACGTGGTGCATCTCTGCATGCCTGCGCGGTTGGCTGGAGAACTGCCCAAGTGAAAAGTAGATCTACATGTAACTACAGTCCATTCATGCGTGTGTACACTCTTTGTAACTTTTGCTGCACTGCACGCTTAGTACTCTTATTTACTTTCTTCCACTTTGTTTGATGGCTCGCCAAAATTCTTAAACTATCAACTAGCCGTTAGAAAATAATGTTAGCAGTTTTTGATTGGATTTCTCACCTGCCATTTTCTTGGAACCCCTGGCACTGTGTTGCTGGAGAGGTTAGCAGCTTGTGATTGGATTACTTACCTGCCATTTTCTTGGAACCCCTGGCACTGTGTTGCTGGAGAATTGTAACTTCTCATTCTCACACTTTGCCCGTAATCTTGCGCCCATGTTTTGTAGTATAAATCTGACCATCTCCACCTGATATCATTCTATTCAATATCACTTTCTCTGATGAGCCTTGTGAAGGCGAAACAGCTGTCAGGAGGAATTTCAGTATCTACCTGCAACCTTTTCTTGGTTGGTGTGTGTAATGGCTACCGAGGGTAGCAGTGAGTCGGCTGTGAAGGCGCATGGAGGAGAGGAGAGGAAGAGTTCTTTAATAATAATAATAATAATAATAATAATAATGAAGGTACGTGTTGGGTCGTAAGTATCCACGCAAACACACATCCAGTCAAAAATAAGGCACTTGTCAAAGTATCCGAACGTTTTCGGTCCCTTCTCATCAAGGATTATACAGGGAATGGCTCAAGTTGGAAAGACTAAAACTTATATAGCGTAAAGATATGAGATAACAACACTCGTGACAAGGTGGAAAAAGTATCAAGTTCAGCACGACACAAAACTCGAAGGAAATAATAATAGCGACAAGAACATAGTGAGCAAATTAAGTTACATTGTTAACACCTCGACGAGGAGTAACACCAAACAATTGTAGCGACAACACATTTTCTTTCTGTACGCAAAGTTCAGGATCTAACTTACGGATATACAAAGCTTCTAACACAGCCAGATGCAACGCACATCTACCACGTGACAATATTGAGAACACATTATCACTGTACAACTCACGACAATTGGTACGGGCTGACAGATGTTGCTTAATGGACGAAGTGCGATTCTTAGCTCCGTTGGGTGTAGTCTCCTCCAATGTCCCGTCATCTCGCCTCTTCGCGGCATCACCACTATCCGCCTCTTTGCTTTTCCGCGGCCTTCCTCGTTTTCTGACACCAGCGGTTGTGTGCGCGATGCCCAGTGTCCTTTCAGCTACGTCTCCTCCATTGCGGGTTTCTATTGATCTTCTTACTCCAACCTGTCCGGTGTTCGATATTGAGGTTCGTTTTCGCGGTCTACCACGTTTTCGAATATTGACTGTTGTTGTCACTTCCGTTGTCGTTGTACGTGCGTCCTCACCAGTCCGTATTTTTACTTGGCTTCGCGTAACCCTTCCCGACGCAGACAGATCCTTTGTCAATTTCGGTGGTTTAATTAGTGTTAATTAGTGTTAATGTTTATCACGCAACATTAACACTAAGAGTTTGGACACCACTATCTATAGGAAGCCAACTTTCACCGGCCTGTACATTCCGTGGGGGAGCTATACTCCAACGAAATCGAAGAAACATCTTGTGAAAGCGCTAGTTTATCGTGCGCATAGAATATGTTCCCCTCATCTATTGCAGGACGAATTAGACAGACTGACATCAATATTTACGAACAACGGCTATCCAAAGGAATTTCTGGCCAAGCTTATCAACGAAAAACCGGCGACAGACAAGCCGATCCAATTTGGACCTGACCTTTGCCCAGTGGTGCTCCGTTTACCCTGGGTTGGCGCCGGTTCTGCGCGCGTGGAGAAGGATGTTCGTGGTATCGTATGTCCATCTTATCCGTGCGTCAAGCTGTACGTCATATTTGGGACAGTGCGTGCGTTCGGTGTGAAGAAGGATGTTCTACCTACCCTTAGTAAAAGTAACCTTATCTATTTCTTTCAATGCCGACAATGTGAAGATCGGTATGTAGGTAGAACCCTTCAGCACCTGGGCGCGCGCATTCGTCAACATGTGCCGTTAAGTTTTGTTCCGCTTGATGCGCGTGAGTGTCGTCCTCGCCGTGGTCGTCCTCCAAAATGTGCTGTCCAGTCCATCGGTGGATCTTCCTCTGAAGATATCATTGCATGCCCGTCCTCCTCCGCGTGTATAGCGCAGGGTCCAGCTGAGAACAGCGTGAAAGATGGTGAAAGACCGACACGTAAACCACCGAAATTGACAAAGGATCTGTCTGCGTCGGGAAGGGTTACGCGAAGCCAAGTAAAAATACGGACTGGTGAGGACGCACGTACAACGACAACGGAAGTGACAACAACAGTCAATATTCGAAAACGTGGTAGACCGCGAAAACGAACCTCAATATCGAACACCGGACAGGTTGGAGTAAGAAGATCAATAGAAACCCGCAATGGAGGAGACGTAGCTGAAAGGACACTGGGCATCGCGCACACAACCGCTGGTGTCAGAAAACGAGGAAGGCCGCGGAAAAGCAAAGAGGCGGATAGTGGTGATGCCGCGAAGAGGCGAGATGACGGGACATTGGAGGAGACTACACCCAACGGAGCTAAGAATCGCACTTCGTCCATTAAGCAACATCTGTCAGCCCGTACCAATTGTCGTGAGTTGTACAGTGATAATGTGTTCTCAATATTGTCACGTGGTAGATGTGCGTTGCATCTGGCTGTGTTAGAAGCTTTGTATATCCGTAAGTTAGATCCTGAACTTTGCGTACAGAAAGAAAATGTGTTGTCGCTACAATTGTTTGGTGTTACTCCTCGTCGAGGTGTTAACAATGTAACTTAATTTGCTCACTATGTTCTTGTCGCTATTATTATTTCCTTCGAGTTTTGTGTCGTGCTGAACTTGATACTTTTTCCACCTTGTCACGAGTGTTGTTATCTCATATCTTTACGCTATATAAGTTTTAGTCTTTCCAACTTGAGCCATTCCCTGTATAATCCTTGATGAGAAGGGACCGAAAACGTTCGGATACTTTGACAAGTGCCTTATTTTTGACTGGATGTGTGTTTGCGTGGATACTTACGACCCAACACGTACCTTCGTTACTAAAGTATTATCCGCCTCCGACTTCTTGTAAAATAATAATAATAATAATAGTAGAAAGGAAAAGGACATATGGAAACGAGTTAATCCTAGGACGGCCACCACTTCCAGTACTCCTAGAACGGCCCAACGGTGTCATTTGACACCTGCATACATTTCCATGTCTAAGGTCTATGATGTAGGTTATTCTAGTTTTTTGTTTTCAGTGCTGGCTATCACTAGCGGCATTTTTGATGTACACACCACATTAGGATTCACCCAGACACTATTGTTGGCTACATGCAACTAAAATAAAATGTACGCATAACGGCAATTGTGAAGGATGAACGCAATTACTGGCAAAACTTCAATAACTTGCATAGAAATTTCTTATAATCACAGAGTTACAATAACAAGCTATGTGTCAGCGTCACTGGGCACATGAGGAACTGCTTTTCGGGAATAATTATGTGCTTTGGCATAATCGGAATACTCGACCGTCACGATGAATGACACACAGTAACAAGTACAAACATGGACTGACTATGAGCATCAATTTTTCACCAAGCTGACACAAATGCTGCTAGACATGGTTGCAAGATTAGGCTAGTAGCGACTGCATTTTAGACTCTTTCAAAGAGGTATACCCTTCTCTTCTCCTTGGCTGGCACTTAGCAACCATGACTGTCTAGAAGCTTATTGACCAGTGCAGGAATGAGCGTTTTCTGGATGTGCATGAACTAGCAAAGGTCTGGGATATTGTGAAGGCGTTGATGCCTGTCACATCTATTCATTTATGTAACCGCCTTGCAGGGGACATCTTCTGGAATAGTCTTTGTTGAGTAGATCCACCACATTCGATCGAAACGGTCAAGGACATATCTCGTCTTTTGCTAGAATGGGACGATGTGGGGCTTCCTACTCTCACCATGTAAAACATATGGCTCTAGGTGATCTACACTAGGCGGACCATTGATAATTCTTGCCACTTCTACCTTCTACGTCTATCGTCTTTGCATCCTACAATGTAATCTTGAAAAACGAAATGCAAACCGCGATTATTGGCAATGTAGTTAGATGGTAGTTCACTTCAATTTACCAAAGTGGTTCATACTGCAACTCTTTCTTCTCCAACAGTTTCTTGACCAGTAATGCACTGTCACTGATGAGGAAGTTATCAGTTATTACTTAGCAATCACCTTCTGCACCATCGGGGCCTATATAGAGAGAGAAGGCATCCCAGCGGCTGCCTACCCGTTTAGCCTGAAGCGGAGGAGGAAGAGGTTTGCTTCAAGAGCCTTATTAGATCGTCAAGTAGTTAGAAAAGATTATCTACACAGCACCATCCTTGCGATAATGCGGTGTACCATCTCCAGGTTCCGGAGTTGCGATTCCTCTTCCTCAACACTATCCATTTCGGGGTCTCCACCACTCCTGCAACTGTTTCTGACAATTCCTTGTCTGGACTATCCCGCAATCCTCGTCCGCTCTCTGGAGGCTCGTAAACCTCAATACATTCTGAATCCACAGGTACTCAGGTGTTGTGACCGTACGATTCTCCCTCATATGACAGAACAGGTCCACCACTGGCAATGGTCACTACACTTGAACACCTATCAAATGAAGATAAAGTGGGCAATTTCGCTTTCATGGTCATCAGATTCATGCATGGTAATAAGCTAGGTCCGTTTTAGTATTTCCTTGGCCGTCGGACCGCGATGGCTCCTCTGGGGCAATTTACAGGAAAATGAAAGGGAATGAGCAGTATCAAGGACATTAGCTGAAGAGTGTTTGTGTAATCTGTGCACTAATGTTTTCCCGCCCCAAATTCGCGATTCTCGCCCGACGGTTGTATGTTGATCATATATTCCGTCCTGTATTCAGCGATTTCCCTGCCCATGCACCTTTCTTTTGTCTGGTTGGCATACCAGAAACTCAATATGGCCGACACTTTCTAAATGTGTTCATATTGTTTCCATCTAGCTGCAATAATTGCTTTTTATAATGCAGGTGTCAAATGACACTGGTTGGTATACGTACTCGCCATTATAGGTATACGTACTCGCCATTATGGTACCTCATCAATTACAAATCAAAGGTTCATGGCAGACGAAAGAGGAAGCAAAACTAGGAATAGTCACAATATTTGAGCTTATTGTGATTAGCCAGATTTCCGTAATTCAAAAAGTTTGACTCGCGCGCTGTCAAATGACACCGTTGGCTGTTCTAGGGTTAAGAGTAACTCTTAACTCGTTTCCATATGTCCTTTTCCTTTCTACTTTTATTATTGGCTCAATACCCGAGTTTCAAATAATGGTGTACTAGCTGTGCTAGTACTTGTTAGCAACAATCCGAACTAGCGCACACACTGCACTGCATTGCTTTGTACAGCATTCAAGACTGACGTCATGCGCTTTGTTTTGCTGCGTAATCACAAATGGCACCAGCCCATTTTGCGGAAAAGAAAAAACAAATCTTTTTTGCCCTGTTGTGCTCTTCCAGACAACGGATCGTGCTTCAGCAGTGTTTCTTTTCCTTTCGTAGCTTTGCTGCCAGCCCGAGTGTCACCTCGACACTGTATTTCTTCAGTATGTCTGACCTAACTGTCGACACTGTCAAGGCAATGCCTTGCCAAGCCCCCGCGGCGAGCCTTCTCAGCGCGGCTTGAATCCGAAAGGAAACTTAGTAAAAGTATTTTACAGGACCGTTTGCTGGTACAACTAGCCCTTGGAAGTGAGGTCTGCTCCGGCCAGGAGAACCAGCAACATGACAGTGCGGACACGGCTCGCGAGCCCAAAAGCCCGACTTGCACTAATGCCTCCTCCGCCAGCTCAGGTGACGCGGGCTCAGCGGATCTCTGCGCTCCCGTAGATCTACGTGACGAGGTGTAGTCGGCTTTGTCGGCCGCCATTTTATTATTATCGGAGAGCATTGTGCCGCTCCTCACCCAAGGCCAAGGCAATGCGGCTGCTGCCGCCACTCTTCCAGGCCAAGCCCTTGTAACCCACCCGATCAGCCACCTGCACCAGCTAAGGCTGTGCAAGAACCTATCTTGCGAGCGGAGTTCGTAGATTTTTCAAGTTGGTTGCCTGAAATTCTTGCACACTTCCGGCCCAACATTCCGGCTGGTGCACAGCCCGAATAACGATAGCCAGCTAAATATCGTTGAGTCGGATGACCGTACGCGAAGCAGGTGCGTCGCAAGGTTCACGATAATTATACATGTAACTACCCGGCTCGAGGCATGGACCACATACATGTCTGTTATCACGGCTGCTGCCCTACACCGCACTGCTGAACTGCTGAACTGATTGCGTACCAGCAGTTGATCCTGACTGCTAACCGCCAGTTCTTCCCAAGCGCGTGGCTAGAGTACGACCGCCAGCTGCGGCTGCTCGTGGCCCAGTAACCAGGCACGAAGAGGTTGGACACCATCGACGTGAACCTATGGCAGATAGCTGTTACAGGCCATGCACACCCAAAATGCGCTCAATGTAAGACGGCCCATCCAGGGGCGGCTTGTGTCCTTTTCGTCCCCAAGCCGGCAGCATTTACCTCCAGTGGTCGCAACCATACCAGCGACAGCCAAGAAATCTGCCGCAACTTCAATGGAGGTCGCTGTTCTTCGTCGTCGTGCCGCTTCTCCCACACCTGCAGCCAGTGTGGCAAGGACCACCCATGCATCATGTGCAACCAGCAGCAGCGCGGAGCCAATCGGCCACCCCGCCGCTCCTAGCAGAATGGCTACCGAATAGCTTGACTCGGTATGTAGCTTCTTTCCTA